>NC_064630.1:544553112-544898945 GCF_023864275.1 Schistocerca cancellata | reverse complement strand
TGTTTGGCAATACCCAGCGACGCGTGCAGGTCAAGGAATGCTGCTGAGCTCCTTTCTCGGATGGAGAGACAACTTCGGCTTTAAAGAGAGGGATCTGAAAGCCCTTTTCGAAAGCTAGGCCCTAACTTTCCCCAGGAGCATGGCAATTAACCTCATCAAGCTCGAAGGCATCAGTCCGAAGGCTGGCTTACTCGTTTCAAGACATGTTATTGGGTTGGAAGTAGTATGTTCTTGGCTTTCTCCGATATGAGAACAGAATAATTAGTGCTTAAGGCGTCAGGGCCCGTCGACGACGGTGTCATTAGAGAAGGACCACAGGCTCAGACTGGAGCAGAAGGGTGCGGGAAACTGGCCGTAACTTAGAGAAACGACGGAAAATCTAAATTGAAATGATGCAACGAGGATTTGGATTCTGCTCCTGTTAAATGTGACACGTACCTGAGAAATGATAGAGCTAGCCAGTTTGTGGCATTTGAAGCACTATGGTATCAAACATGTGCGTAAAGCATTGCGAGAGATGTAAGTTACATTAAGCGATCGTAGGACATAACAATAATCGAACGCAAGATCTTTGGGTATATGATCCTTTTCGTGTGGCAATAACAGCAAGTTTTGCGGCATGGCGTTTTTGGTGATGATGTGTTCTGCCCATTAGGGAGATCCATCACTGCAAGTTCAGCATTCGTGTCCTCCCGGTTTTCCTCCACCCCCCTCACAGCTGTGTACGATGCATTTATCTTGATTCTGTCAATTATCAGTCATCTTTTTACCCCTGGTCCTGTATCTAGTTACCACTATTTCTAGCGCATCCTTTATTAAGCAGTCTCTTCTCATTCAGTGTCGTAGCCCATTTCTTTTCTTCTTCCTGTTTCTAACGTTTGTCTTTTCTAATAAATAAAAAGCACTATTTTACTTATGTTCTACAGGATTAATTTTTTGCTTTTATCGGCCGGCCGAAGTGGCCGAGCGGTTAAAGGCGCTACAGTCTGGAACCGCACGACCGCTACGGTCGCAGGTTCGAATCCTGCCTCGGGCATGGATGTGTGTGATGTCCTTAGGTTAGTTATGTTTAAGTAGTTCTAAGTTCTAGGGGACTTATGACCACAGCAGTTGAGTCCCATAGTGCTCAGAGCCATTTGAACCATTTTTTTTTTTTTTTTTTTGCTTTAATCAATTTTCGGCTCACAAGTCCATCATCAGACTTAACTGACTACGAAATGATAATTAAATCAAGACCCAAAGCTGTCGACAGGTGTTGATATATATCAACGGGACAGTTCAAATGTGTGCCCCCACCGGGACTCGAACCCGGGATCTCATGCTTTTTTTTTTCGTTATGGATCGTTTTGTGTTTGGTCGTTGCGGACGTTGCAAGACATCCTGTTCATGTTCGGTGGTTGATACTTCCACTCAGTTTTTTATTACAGAAGCCAACCGGCTCTCTGACCGAACACGCTGAGCTACCGTGCCGGCATCCATCTGAGCCACCGAGGACACAGAGGATAGTGCGACTGCAGAGATTTATCCCTTGCACGCTCCCCGTGAGACCCACATTCCCAATTTAATGTCCACACACTACATTCATAGTGCCCTGCCATTTATACTCATTACTCGCGGCAGACAATCTTACCGAGTCCCGTAAGAGTTCGGGCATTGCGTGTGCATCCAGCACACAAGAAGAAGGTCAATGGCCGGTTAGCCTTAACTATATGAATAAGGTATTTGTTCTTTCGGACATGTCCGAAAGAAAAGATACCATCTTCATATATTAACTGACTATTGTCGCCAAAAAAGTTACCCATTGTAACACAACTTCATTCTACATCTACTTCTACGTGATTGCTCTGCAATTCACAATTAAGTGCCTGGCGGAGGGTTCATAGAACCACCTTCAAGCTACTTCTCTATCGTTCAACTATTGAACAGCGCGCGGCAAAAACGAATACTTATGTCTTTCCGTTCGATCTCTGATTTCTCTTATGGTATTATGATCAGTTCTCCCTATGTAGGTGCACGCCAACAAGTGGGGGAGAAAGCTGGTGACTGAAATTTCGAGCGAACACCCTGCCGCAGCGAAACACACCTTTGTTTTAATGACTGTAACCCCAATACGTGTATCATATCCGCGGCGCTCTCTCCTCTATTTCGAGATAGTACAAAACGAGCTGCCCTTCTTTGACCTTTTCCGATGTCCTCCATCAGTCCTATCCGATACAGATCCCGCACCGCACAGCAGTACTCCAGGAGGGGGTGCACAAGCGTAGTGTAAGTAGTTTCTTTAGTAGAGCTGTTACATTTCCTAAGTGTTTGCTTTGTTTGGTTTGCTTTCGCACGACATTATCTGTGTGATCCTTCCAATTTATGTTATTCGTAATTGTAATGACTAGGTATTTAACTGATTCTGCAGCCTTTACATTTGTATTAGGCAGGTCCTTTTAGTACCCGCGTGGATGACTTCTCACTTCTCATTATTTAGATTCAATTACCACTTTTTGCACCATATAGACATCTACATGAAATGTATTCGCATTTGCGTATATGGTCACCCATCAGCTGTGAAATAATATGACGAGTCTAACCCTGATTTTCCCGCTTATCGCAAGCGGTAGCCTTACCATTTGGCTACCCGAGCACGACTCACAGCCAGATTTAAACTCCCTTATGTCGTCAGCTATGTGTCAATAGCCTGTATTCCCGTACAGGGAAGACATTTTACTTAAAGTCGCTTGCCCGATGTCGGCGCATAAATACGATATTGCAGTACCTATGTTATTACGATGCAATGTACCTTCGGGCATGCATGCGTACTTCTTTATGACAAGAGGTATTGTCATCATCGTCTCCGGTCTGTTCGTCTACTGAACGCAGTACACAGTGCTGTAAAATGTCTTTATATCCTTCGGCTCTTAGCGTTTTCTTAAGCGCAATAAGTGGACCACACTTAGAAAAGCACCCTCATAAAGTACTACCGCCTCCTCCGTGCTTAACAGTTGACAATGCACGACGTGGCAGGTAACGTCATCCAGGTATCCGCCAAATGCAAACAGTTCCATCGCACTGCCACAGGATGTAGCGTAACTGTGCACTCCAAATCACTCGTTTCCAGTCATCCACTTTCAGTAGTGTCGCTCTTTACACCATCCCAAGCGTCGCTTGCCTTGAAGACAGAAATGTGTGGCCTACGAGCAGCCGCTCGACCGTTGCATCCCATTCGTTTTAACTTCTTACTCATAGTCATCGGGCTAGCTGAATTTATTGGTAGCACTTTGGAACTCGCGACTGATGCCTCCCGCTAATTGTCCGTCAGTACATTAGGTCTGTCTGGCCTCGTTTCATCTGCCGTTGTTTCTTCTCGTTTCCGTTTCACAACCAAATCACCATCAGTTAAGTTATACAGGCGTGGAAGGGTTGAGATGTCCCTGCTGGATTTGTTACTCAGGTGCCATTGAATGATTGTTCCACGTCTGAAGTCTCTGAGCGCTCCTTAGAGACTCATCCTGGTGTCGCTGTATCACTACTGACAGCACAATATTCCCCACCCCCTTTTACACTGCGCGTCCGTCTCTCTTGATATTAGTGGCAAGTTTCGCATTACATTGTGTGTCTCGATACTTTTGATCATATAGCGTAGTTGCTCCTTTCGAGCAAGCCACGTCAGTAACAGGAAGTACTTTCAGCGTTAGGTCATTCTCTTTCTGCCATATTTACGTTTGGCGCCAAGAATATTTGGTCAATACAACATTAAAACAATCATCATAATCGTTGGCCATCTGATATAAGCTGCTAAATGAAGCCCTCCTCTAGACTTTTCTGTGTATCGTGGTCTTCATCTATATGGCTTCCGTTTTTTTGCGATATCTTCCTACCTTCCAGTAGATCGATTAGATCTTCTCTTATCTCTTGATAAGGTAGTGCAGGACCGAGCAGTAACATTTCCACTACTCTGCAGACAGCAGGTCAGTGAGAATCCAACCATGTCATAATGCACTGGTGGAACAACACTATTGGTTGGTTGGTTGATTGATTTGGCGGAGGGGACCAAACAGCGAGGCCATAGGTCCCGTCGAGTTAGGGAAGGATGGGGAAGCAAGTCGGCCGTGCCCTTTTAAAGGAACCATCCTGACACTTGCCTGAAACGATTTAGGGAAATCACGGAAAACCTAAATCAGGATGGCCGGACGCGGGGTTGAACCGCAGTTCTCCCGAATGTGAGCCCAGTATGCTAACGACTTCGCCATCTCGTTCGGTAAACAACAATGTTTTGAACACCATCGAGAAGTGGTTTCGATTTTACAGACAGTAAATAATGTGCACTATTGAACAAAAATGGTTCAAATGACTCTAAGCACTATGGGACTTAACATCTGAGGTCATCAGTCCTCTAAACTTAGAACTGCACTACTGGCCATTAAAATTACTACACCACGACGATGACGTGCTACAGACGCGAAATTTAACCGACAGGAAGAAGGTGCTGTGATATGCAAATGATTAGCTTTTCAGAGCATTCACACAAGGCTGCCGCCGGGGGCGACACCTACAACGTGCTGACATGACGAAAGTTTCCAACCGATTTCTCATACACAAACAGCAGTTGACCGGCGTTTCCTGGTGAAACGTTGTTGTGATGTCTCGTGTAAGGAGGAGAAATGCGTACCATCACGTTTCTGACTTTGATAAAGGTCGGATTGTAGCCTATCGCGATTGCGATTTATCGTATCGCGCCATTGCTGCTCGCATTGCTCGAGATCCAATGACTGTTAGCAGAATATGGAATCGATGGGTTCAGGAGGGAAATACGGAACGCCGTGCTGGATCCTAACGGCCTCGTAACACTAGCAGTCGAGATGACAGGCATCTTATCCGCATGGCTGTAACGGATCGTGCAGCCACGTCTCGATCCCTGAGTCAACAGATGGGGACGTTTGCAAGACGACAAACATCTGCACAAACAGTTCGACGACGTTTGCAGCAGCATGGACTATCAGCTCGGAGACCATGGCTGCGGTTACCCTTGACGCTGCATCACAGACAGGAGCTCCTGCGATGGTGTACTCGCAGCATCATGATGGTCGCATCCGTGTTTGGCGACATCGCGGTGAACACACATGGAAGCGTGTATTCGTCATCGCCAAACTGGCATATCACCCGGCGTGAGGGTATGGGATGCCATTGGTTACACGTCTCGGTCACTTCTTGTCCGCATCGACGGCGCTTTGAACAGTGGACATGACATTTCAGATGTGTTACGACCCGTGGCTCTACCCTTCATTCGATCCCTGCGAAACCCTACATTCGAGCAGGATAATGCACGACCGCATTTTGCAGGACCTGTACAGGCCTTTCTGGATACAGAAAATGTTCGACTGCTGCCCTGGCCACACATTCTCCACATCTCTCACCAACTGAAAACGTCTGGTCAATGGTGGCCAAGCAACTGGCTCGTCACAGTACGCCAGTCACTACTCTTGACGAACTGTGGTATCGTGTTGAAGCTGCATGGGCAGCTGTACCTGTATACGCCATCCAAGCTCTGTTTGAATCAATGCCGAGGCGTATCAAGGCCGTTATTACGGCCTGAGGCGGTTGTTCTGGGTACTGATTTCTCAGGATCTATGCACCCAAACACCGTGAAAATGTAATCAAATGGTTCGAATAGCTCTGAGCTCTATGGGACTTAACAGCTGAGGTCATCAGTCCCCTAGAACTTAGAACTACTTAAACCTAACTAACATAGGGACATCACACACATCCATGCCCGAGGCAGGATTCGAACCTGCGACCGTAGCAGTAGCACTATTCCGGACTTAAGCGCCTAGATTCGCTCGGCCACAGCGGCCGGCCACTATTGAACAGACTGCAATTATTTTAGTTATTTGTTTGCTGTGTACTTCAAAGTGAAGTATTTTTTTCTTGTTACTCTTTATCCATCATTCCCTGTTCCTCTTGAACCTAAGACCATACTCGTGGTCAGATATGGATGAGGTGTAAAACTTTCGTTTGGGCATCTTATTTCACTGCCGTCAGCTGTGGTAGGTATGTGTTCCTGTGACGAAGCACAGATCGCATTGACTGCTAGTGAAGGGGCTCGTCGTTCAGAACATGAGGCGCTCCACTTGTCCACATAAGTATGTTGCCACAGTTAACGTAAGCAGAGAAACGAGCAACGACCCCACATATCAATAGCAACCGCGCGAACCGACAGGCGCCAGTAAAGAGGGATAAACACTCATAACTCTGTCGCTACGTGCTTCCAACACTGACATGTGTTACGATAGCCGCTTGCTGTGGAAGACTGAACGCGGCGTCAAAATGGAGACACGATTATGTAATTATTGCAAAAACGTAGGCGAAACTGCCACTTCAAGGGCAGGTACCATACAATGCTGTTTTCACAACGAATTTTCATTTCAGACTAGTTCTAATGACTCGTACATGTGCGAATACAAATGTTTTGGCTTGCATTTTTGACTGTGTAGCTTACAAGCACGTACATTTACTACGTATCTGGCATTTGATACTGTGGAGTGTATCATGAGTGACCTTTGTATGCCAGTTTGAGAACAGTGAGACGTATGTATAATACTGGATGTGAAAAATTCCGTAATCATGTAAACTGCTCAAGTGAAATTTGTCTTTTCTAATGGCAAACCTCCAGCAATATCAACGCAGGACAAGACGTTTGAAGAAGGCGAGCAAGCATTTACCAAAGACCTAAAGAACGAGTATTACGGAAAGTGGAGATACTTCTTGAATCCCCGTGAAACCGAGCTCAGCGATTTCTATCTCAGTACCGGCCAAGCTAACAGGGGGTTGAACGTGGAGCTTTGTGCAGGAGACTGTGGCCCAACTGCTTCCCAAAAATACCTAGGAATAGTCCTAGACAGGTACCTGACATATTATAAGAAAGTCGTGCGGGATTAGCCGAGCGGTCTCACGCGCTGCAGTCATAGACTGTGCGGCTGGTGCCGGCGGAGGTACGAGTCCTCCGTCGGGCATGGGTGTGTGTGTTTGTCCTTAGGATAATTTAGGTTAAGTAGTGTGTAAGCTTAGGAACTGATGACCTTAGCAGTTAAGTCCCTTAGGATTTCACACATATTTGACCATTTTTTTTATTATAAGAAACATCTGGATATCGTGGAAAAAAAATTAAAAAGCAGGAATGACGTAATTAGGAAGTTAGCCGCCACCTCTTGTGGAGTAGCGCCGACACCCTAAGAACGGCCGCACAGTCGCTCGGTTACGCGTTTGCAGAATGTTGCTGTGCTGTATGGGGTAGAAGCAGCTGCGTGACTAGGCTAGGTGTTCACTTGAACGAAACAATGAGATTGATACCAAGAACTCTAAAATCAACACCCTTATCCCGTTCTTATTAATGGAGCACCTCCATCTCATTGACACCGTTAGGCTACATTTCATGAACTGGAGAAATTAAACAATGTAACTTACTCAAGAAACTTACCAGTTCACGAAATACTGCGTGGTTATAATTAAACTTCCCCTATTTAATACGTTATAATACGGAAACTAATTACCGTGCGAAGACCAAACTTAGTAGCATTAATGTCAAGGACATGGGGAAGAGAAATAATGCAGAATAATTGCAATTAAAACACTTTTAATGTATTGCTACGTTACATAACGGTGCCATTACTGCCACAAAAGGGGCTAAATATGGCGCCTATCAGTGTCCAAAAGAGTCTGAAAGCGCAGGACTGCATTTTGCACAGCGGAACGAAGCATCTCCGTACGTGTGTTGGATCTCTCTCTCGATATGTTGCACTTCAGATCAGCACATGTGTGAATATTCCGCTGGTAAACCCTGCTCTTCAGGTAACCCCACAACCAGAAATCACAGGGAGTGAGATCAGGTGACCGTGCCGGCCAAGCATTTGCAGACGATCGGCTGATAATTCGATAGTTTCCAAATGTGTTTCGAGAAGCACTTCATGAGCAATGTACGGTGGAGCCCCATCTTGCATGAAAACTGTAGGGTCCAATGCGTCTCCCTCCTGGGGCGGATATGACATGCTGCCGAAGCATATCGCAGTAACGCTGGCCAGTCACACTGCACGTCTTTGGTCTTTGAGCGCCAACCTGTTCAGAAAAGAATGAGCCAATGATGAACGTAGCCTCGATGCCATACCACACGGTGACACGTTCGCCCTAGAGAGGAAATTCAAGTACAGTGACTGGAGCTGAAGATCCCCATGCTCGGCAATTCTGTGAGCTCACCTCTTCCATCAGAGAAAAATGAGTTTCATCTGTCCATAGGATGGTCCAGGGCCAGCTCCGTAACCTCAGTCCTTGCAACAATGTGGAGAGTAATGTCAACACGTCGTTCTGCGTCCTGTAGTGCAAGCTGCTGTACGATATAGGTCTTGTACGGGTCGGCAGAAGCGTCCGATCCCAAGCGTCGGCTTTGACCCGTGACATAAGGGTGTTGTCGTGTGTGACGTCATGACGGCGCGATTTGTGAGTGTGGTGTGTTTGCAGATGTCGTCGTGTTGCGGTTTGTTGTGCTCTCTGGTGGTATGTTCAGGGTTTTCGTTTGTGTGGTGTAATGGGTTCAGTTTGCTTTTGCCCATTATCAAGAATTGTTAGAGTGTCGGCTGTGTTTGTAGTGGAATTCGCTTCAGTGAGTTAACGATTTTGTGCGAAGGTTAATTTAGTGTTGTTCGCTGGACGTCATGCGGTAATTTTAGTAAAATTAATCGGCTGTTGTTTTTGTTCAGGAATGGATATGACGGATAAAATTAACACTGTGCAGGTCAAGGGAAGTGTTCGATCCCAATGTGTGGCTGTGTATGTTGGTATTGGTATGGGGAGATGTTTTTTAGCTATATAAGTCAAGGGAAGTGTTTGATTCTAATTTATGGGATCGGAAGCTGCTGTTGAGGTATATAGATCAAGGGAAGTGTCCGATTCCAGATGATATTGTGTTTAGTGCTATTTGGGGAGTTTTGTGATGGTGTTTTTCGTCATTTTGTGTGGTTTTGTGTGTGGGAGGGTGTCTAAATTTGTTTATATTTAGTTTGCCCCCACCCAAAAACACCCGTTAGTGTCGTTAGGCTTTTTGTGGAAAGTGTGTGTGTTTGTTTTTCGATGTATTTTCGTCCTCATAATGTGTACGTGCCGACTTTATATGCGCCATATTGGAATCGTGGTTTATGGTCGTTTCCCCCATATTTGTGACGTCATGGGTCAAAGCAGACGGGCTGGATCGGACGCTTCCGTATTTCCTTCCGTACAGTGGACCACAGGATATTCGACTGTTTTGACACAGCACGCGCACAGCCTGACGATCGGGAATTGCGCGCAGCGTTGTCTGCCACAGCAATAGCAGCGATTTCATCAACCACCTGTGTTGCAACCGGTCGTCGGCCTCTGCCCGGAGCGACGCCCAATTCTCCAGTTGATTCGAACTTCTTCATCATGCTCCGCAGAGCAGGTGGAGAAAGAGGACGCTTTCGTAAACCTTTCAGCCGGCGATACTCCAGAAGTGCAGCTGCAGCATTATTGTCGTTTTGATTATAGAGTTTCACTGATAATGCCCTGCTCCTTTTGTCCATACTCGTATTGACACGTCAACAATTGTACTGCGACAGGTCTGTTGTGTGAGACGGCAAATGGTGGCCATGGTTGAAACTGGACGGTGGCGCTGTGACGCATGGAAATCATGCTCAAAAGTTTGGTTCAAATGGCTCTGAGCACTATGGGACTTAACATCTGAGGTCATCAGTCCCCTAGAACTTAGAACTACTTAAACCTAACGAATCGAAGGACATCACACACATCCATGCCTGAGGCAGGATTCGAACCTGCGACAGTAGCGGTCGCGCGGCTCCAGACTGAAGTGCGTAGAGCCGCTCGGCGACAACAGCCGGCACCGAGTTAATAGTCTCATATGCAAGGGAATAATAAGAGTGGGCGATCAAGAACGAAGTGCTCGTATTAAAAAGGGTGTAAGACAAGGCTGTAGCCTTTCGCACCTACTCTTCAATCTGTACATCGAGGAAGCAATGATGGAAATAAAAGAAAGGTTCAGGAGTGGAATTAAAATACAAGGTGAAAGGATATCAATGATACGATTCGCTGATGACATTGCTATCCTGAGTGAAAGTGAAGAAGAATTAAATGATCTGCTGAACGGAATGAACAGTTTAATAAGTACATAGTATGGTTTGAGAGTAAATCGGAGAAAGACGAAGATAATGAGAAGTAGTAGAAATGAGAACAGCGAGAAACTTAACATCAGGATTGATGGTCACGAAGTCAATGAAGTTAAGGAATTCTGCTACCTAGGCAGTAAAATAACCAATGACGAACGGAGCAAGGAGGACATCAAAAGCAGACTCGCTATGGCAAAAAAGGCATTTCTGGCCAAGAGAAGTCTACTAATATCAAACACCGGCCTTATTTTGAGGAAGAAATTTCTGAGGATGTACGTCTGGAATACAGCATTGTATGGTCGTGAAACATGGGCTGTGGGAAAACCGGAACAGAAGAGAATCGAAGCATTTGAGATGTGGTGCTATAGACGAATGTTGAAAATTAGGTGGACTGATAAGGTAAGGAATGAGGAGGTTCTACGCAGAATCGGAGAGGAAAGGAATATGTTGAAAACACTGATAAGGAGAAGGGACAGGATGATAGGACATCTGCTAAGACATAAGGGTTCAAATGGCTCTGAGCACTATGGGACTTAACTTCTAAGGTCATCAGTCCCCTAGAACTTAGAACTACGTAAACCTAACTAACCTAAGGACATCACACACAGCCATGCCCGAGGCAGGATTCGAACCTGCGACCGTAGCGGCCGCGCGGTTCCAGACTGTACCGCCTTTAACCGCTTGGCCACCACGGCCGGCTAAGACATGAGGGAATGACTTCCATGGTACTAGAGGGAGCTGTAGAGGGCAAAAACTGTAGAGGAAGACAGAGATTGGAATACGTCAAGCAAATAATTGAGGACGTAGGTTGCAAGTGCTACTCTGAGATGAAGAGGTTAGCACAGGAAAGGAATTCGTGGCGGGCCGCATCAAACCAGTCAGTAGATTGATGACCGGAAAAAAAATGCAATGGAGATTAAATAACACAAAACAGTTTCTGTAGTTACGTTGTTTTGTTGGTATGATAATGTGTACTTTACTTATGATGAAAATATTTTTTTGAAGTCCAATTCGATGCATGAATGCTACATCTTATTATCAAACGTGTCGTCCAGGTGGATAGCAGTGCGACTGCATCAGAATACCATAAACCAGAGCTTTCAATCAACATCAACTGTCAGCGATACCTACACATCAAGCTACAAGTTTATTGCGTAGTGAAGTGTAACTGTATCGTACAGTTTCTTTATTTATGTAGTTTTATTTACAGGGTGATTATACACTCCTGGAAATTGAAATAAGAACACCGCGAATTCATTGTCCCAGGAAGGGGAAACTTTATTGACACATTCCTGGGGTCAGATACATCACATGATCACACTGACAGAACCACAGGCACATAGACACAGGCAACAGAGCATGCACAATGTCGGCACTAGTACAGTGTATATCCACCTTTCGCAGCAATGCAGGCTGCTATTCTCCCATGGAGACGATCGTAGAGATGCTGGATGTAGTCCTGTGGAACGGCTTGCCATGGCATGTCCACCTGGCGCCTCAGTTGGACCAGCGTTCGTGCTGGACGTGCAGACCGCGTGAGACGACGCTTCATCCAGTCCCAAATGCTCAATGGGGGACAGATCCGGAGATCTTGCTGGCCAGGGTAGTTGACTTACACCTTCTAGAGCACGTTGGGTGGCACGGGATACATGCGGACGTGCATTGTCCTGTTGGAACAGCAAGTTCCCTTGCCGGTCTAGGAATGGTAGAACGATGGGTTCGATGACGGTTTGGATGTACCGTGCACTATTCAGTGTCCCCTCGACGATCACCAGTGGTGTACGGCCAGTGTAGGAGATAGCTCCCCACACCATGATGCCGCGTGTTGGCCCTGTGTGCCTCGGTCGTATGCAGTCCTCATTGTGGCGCTCACCTGCACGGCGCCAAACACGCATACGACCATCATTGGCACCAAGGCAGAAGCGACTCTCACCGCTGAAGACGACACGTCTCCATTCGTCCCTCCATTCACGCCTGTCGCGACACCACTGGAGGCGGGCTGCACGATGTTAGGGCGTGAGCGGAGGACGGCCTAACGGTGTGCGGGACCGTAGCCCAGCTTCATGGAGACGGTTGCGAATGGTCCTCGCCGATACCCCAGGAGCAACAGTGTCCCTAATTTGCTGGGAAGTGGCGGTGCGGTCCCCTACGGCACTGTGTAGGATCCTACGGTCTTGGCGTGCATCCGTGCGTCGCTGCGATCCGGTCCCAGGTCGACGGGCACGTGCACCTTCCGCCGACCACTGGCGACAACATCGATGTACTGGGGAGACCTCACGCCCCACGTGTTGAGCAATTCGGCGGTACGTCCACCCGGCCTCCCGCATGCCCACTATACGCCCTCGCTCAAAGTCCGTCAACTGCACATACGGTTCACGTCCACGCTGTCACGGCATGCTACCAGTGTTAAAGACTGCGATGGAGCTCCGTATGCCACGGCAAACTGGCTGACACTGACGGCGGCGGTGCACAAATGCTGCGCAGCTAGCGCCATTCGACGGCCAACACCGCGGTTCCTGGTGTGTCCGCTGTGCCGTGCGTGTGATCATTGCTTGTACAGCCCTCTCGCAGTGTCCGGAGCAAGTATGGTGGGTCTGACACACCGGTGTCAATGTGTTCTTTTTTCCATTTCCAGGAGTGTAATTAAAGTTAAACTTCCAAAACGCTGTAGAAATAACACCACTGGCCAGAATGTCGTCAAATTGCAACGGAATATTATCGGAGAAGGGAGAAAAGTATGGGAGAAGAAAAAAAAGTAGTGTGAAAATTGATCAATAGATGGTGCTGTATGTGCCACAATACGGGAATGGAAACACCTGCCACGCGCACGACCCATTGAAGTTGGTATAAACACGCCGGGTAGACGGCTTTTCCTCCTTTCGCGTCTTCGACGTTCGCTATGGCTATCTGAATGCAGGATCGCGCTCTGCTTGTAAAGCTGTATTACAAAAATAATTACTGTGCACACGTCGCTCTGCAGAAGTTCCGGACACTGAAGGGTTTGAAAAAATGCGTTGTTGCTATGACTGCCATGGGTTTGGAGAAAATGATTCGGAAATTCGAAAAGACGGGTTCTTTTGGTGTGCAACCTGGTAGAGGGAGTAAACGAATTGATGCGACGTCAGTGGAACCAGTGGCCACAGAAATGCAGGAGGAGACGTGTGGTGGTGTGCAGAAGTGTAGTGCACGGAGAATTGCCCGAACATTGGACATACCCGCGAGCACGGTGCGTAAAATCCTACGAAACATCCTTCTTTGTTGTCCATTCAAAATTAACCCTGTGCACGAGTTCCTTCCTGTTGACCTGCCAACAAGGGAGACCTTTACTTTAGAATTTCTTGCTCGCATGGAAGTGCACAATGATTGGCCGTGGAAGATTTTGTGGACAGACGAAGCCTACTTCCATCTGACAGGATACGTCAATACACAGAATTGTCGAATATAGGCCGGCCGGAGTGGCCGAGCAGTTCTACGCGCTACAGTCTGGAACCGCGCAACCGCTACGGTCGCAGGTTCGAATCCTGCCTCGGGCATGGATGTGTGTGATGTCCTTAGGTTAGTTAGGTTTAAGTAATTCTAAGTTCTATGGGACTGATAACCTCTGAAGTTAAGTCCCATAGTGCTCAGAGCCATTTGAACCATTTGTCGAATATGGGCAACGGAAAATCCACGCGCTAATCAACCAGTACCACTTCATCCTGAAAACGTCGCTGTGTAGTGAGGGTTTACGGCATAAGTTTTCGAAGAGACAGGTGCTTCCGGTCCTGTTTCGTGTGCCGTCACTGGTAAGCGCTATGAGTGTCTTTTGCGCAACCACGTCATTCCAGCTCTCCAGCAGCGTGGATGTGTGGATGGGATCATTTTTATGCATGATGGCCCACCTCTGCACATTGCAAATCCAGTTAAGCAGCTGAAGGGCCATTTCGGAAATGCTAGAATTATCAGCCGCCGTTTCCCTACAGGCTGGCCGTCCCTATCACCTGATCTTAATCGGTGTGACTCCTGGCTGTGGGGCTATCTGAAAGATGTTGTGTTCAGTGTTCCGATTGCAAACTTAGCTGCATTTAAGGCACGCATTGCGTAACACATTCTGAACGTGACCCCGGAAACACTTCCATCAGTTGTGGAACATGCTGCTTCTCGATTTCAACTTGTTGCAGAAAATGGTAGAAATTAATAATCCGATTTGATTTTGACTGATGCTTTTTATGGGGTTTTGTGGCCTCAGGACGATTAAAAACCGATGTGATTGATGCTTTTTATGCGTTTTTTGTCCTTAGAACAATTAAAAACCGATGTGAGTGATGCTTTTTATGCGGTTTTCGGCCTCAGGACGATAAAACACCGATGTTATTCATGCTTTTTATGCGATTTTTGGCCTCAGGACAATTAAAAACCGATTTTTCCCATCCGATGTGATATGACCTTACCGTGGTGGATGGTCTTACGTAACTAACACTATCACACCTGTACACTCATGCACACTGAGTAGTACAGTTTGTTTAACGTCAGACCTACCTACGCACTGTTATATGATTTACTTGTCATTTGTAGTCGGCCACTATTAAATTAGGATGCTTACAGCGCCATCTATTGCTACATTTTGTAACTACCTTTTTTTTCTTTTGTCATACGTTTTACCCTTTCTCCGATAATATTTCATTGCAATTTGATGCCATTCTAACCAGTAATGTTATTTCTACAGCCGTTTGAAAGTTTAATTTTAATTATAATCACTCTGTATATGATGGTTATATCTTACATATGATATAATAAAATATGTTTTTTTTTGTAAAAAATATCTCATTTCGATGTTTAGTTAACAACAACTATAAGTAACCTAGACAAGTTAATGTAGCGGAATTAATATGCATTCCACAAGATATTTTATTTATATGATACTAGTAACTAATTATAATTTTCACTGTGTCCATGATGTTAACATAAATATTTAACGCCCTTAGCAGTGTCTGTTCCAAGATAAAAATTAACACAATACAGCGTACTTAGATATTAGACTTTAATGATAATTAAGTAGCAAAATACTTTACAGGTACCGAGCGGTGTGGCGCAGTGGTTAGACACCTGACTCGCATTCGGGAGGACGACGGTTCAATCCCGCGTCCGGCCATCCTGATTTAGGTTTTCCGTGATTTCCCTAAATCACTCCAGGCAAATGCAGGGATGCTTCCTCTGCAAGGACACGGCCGACTTCCTTCCCAATCCTTCCCTAATCCGATGAGACCGATGACCACGCTGTCTGGTCTCCTTCCCCAAACCAACGAACAACAACAACTTTACAGGTATATAGTACCATCACGTTTGGAATCTGTCTAATTAATAGCATTATCTCTGACTCGGTGGCTAGCGATCGCCAATGGCACTATACAAATTACGCCTGCTGATATGTAAAACTTGTTTCCCGATGTCTAGGTGGCGTTGACAGCAGATACCGATTGGAAGCAGTTGTTGAAATGGTTCAAATTGCTCTGAGCACTATGGGACTTGACTGCTGAGGTCATCAGTCCCCTAGAACTTAGAACATACCAGCGAAGCAATTGTATCTGATACTCTAAAGCGAACCCTTAGATTACTAATAGCTGGAGAACTGTAGGGATTAATGCAAGATTTTATTATTAGACCTGTTTATCCATTGGGATAGTGATCACATTATAGTGTAATAGATGGAGCCCTTAGATTCCTAATAGTTGGAAAACTATAAGACCTGTTTAGCCACTGAGACAGTGGATCAACAGGTCTAATAATAAAATCTTGCATTAGGCACTAATGCTTTTAGTTTTCCAACTATTAGCAATCTAACGGTTCGATCTATTACACTGTAATATGGTCACATTAACAATTCGTTCAATGCCTGACGTTATTGCTAACAGGATTAATTTTTCATACTCCATATAGTTACAACATGTGAGAACTGTTATATTGTAAGACTGGTGAATAAAGTTCCAGACCCTTATGGTAGAATACCAGACTAATACATGGTTATCGTGGCCTCGTCGTCTATGGAAAGGAGACGTACAAGCCTTTGCTGTAACACACTAGCACTTCTTAGAATTTACAGGTAATGTACGACTTTTATGCACATGCCAACTGTATTTGGTTACATCTTTTGTAAAATTACTACCCTGTCAATTTGGTTCTGTCCTTGCCGATCCGAAGATGATAACATGGTCTTAAGGAAACCGGTCATTTAAATAAATACTTTACTAGCGATCTTGGCTGTTTGCAGTTTTTTAAAGTTCGAATCGTACTGCGTTTATTTCTTGGTGTTCAGTAATTTTAAATGTTTTAACTGTGATGCATTATCGGAAGAAGGGTCAACTGTCGTTAGTCGAACGCCGGGAGGGCTTGCGCCTCGCGTTGACTACTGCTTCGAACACGGCTGGCAGCCACACCACGATGAGCTCCCGCCACAGGATGGAAGCCGCCACGTGGCGGTTACACAAATCAGACTCGTTTGCGAAGGGGACGGCGGAATGTTCCCACCGACGCTCGCTAATGCTGCGCGCGGCAACCATGTAGGGTTCCCCACTGCGCGAATGCGTTTCATTTGCATCGAATGGCTACTGCAAGCCGTGAACAATTCTTTCCAGCTGTTTAAGTCAAACACAAGCTACCAACTAATTTCCACTAAAGGGACCTTTCTTGCTACCATCTGTTCGACATTAACTTTTTGTAGGTTCAGAGGAATTGTCGCGGAACTCACAATTACTGTTGCACACGGTGTTGCATGTAATCATTATACCATTGTAGTGAACAGATGCACAATCATCTGACGATAGGAAGTGTCCTTATCCCACGGTTGTTAGCAGACCAGTAAGCAGTACGCTCAGTGCCGACAGCAAACGTTTTCAGTATCCTCTACGAGGCTGTTGAGATGTTCGATAGTTATCTTCATTTACATCTACTGCGTCACTCCAAAAAGTTAGTTAAGATTGTTGTTTTAATGCTTCCGGAGTTTTACATAGTCTCCCCCCATGTGAGTGTAAAGCACGTAACGTTCATACAACGTACAACAACAAACTGTATCAAGGCCATTATTACGGCCAGAGGTGGTTGTTCTGGGTACTGATTTCCTAAGATCTATGCACCCAAATTGCGTGAAAATGTAAACACATGTCAGTTCTAGTATAATATATTTGTCCAATGAATACCCATTTATCATCTGCGATTCTTCTTGGTGTAGCAATTTTAATGGCCAGTAGTGCACCTTAAACGATCGTTAGGAAGTGCAGATTTGGTAGTTTTCCTATTGGCTTTGATCAATTAAGATCGTAACCGCATTACGTATACGTTAGGCGTGTTGCATTCCTGTTGAACGTTACCTAATTTCGATCGCTTTGTTTGTGTTAGCAAATTTCAAAGTATCATTGTTTAGTTCAGGTTTTATTCGACAATAGTTGATCTGTAACGTCATACAGAGGGATGTCGTAGTAAAAAATTAAAAAAGGTAAAATTTAAAAAATGCAAAACAAAGATTTATTGAACATCGCTTCAATACTTCGACGATCTTATATAAAACATCTTTCTGTTCTTGATCAACAACAGTTATCAATTACAATAGCAAACTCTTGCTTTTTTCATCATGATGAAGAACATTCCATTTGGTACAAAATGATAACAGTAATTACTTAGATTTTCTGTGTCTGCATGTAAACTAGGCATGCATCAAAAGTAAGTTGTTTAGTTACAAAAGCATGGAAGTTACACGAGCAGCTATTTTTTATTTATAAAATGCAATTTATATTTGGTAACGGTATACACTGATCAGCCAGAACATGAACTTCACGGAGCTACTATCGATATAAACCCGTCTCGGCGACTGCAGCGTCACCTGGCGAGGAATGACTGCTAGTCACACACGAGCATGGTGCATGTACGAGTAGTATCAGTGAGCTGGCTGCCCATGTGTAGAACGGGGAAGGCGCGCGATCTGTCTGAGTTTTATCGAGGGCAGACTGTGATGGCCCAGAAGCTTGGCACGACCATTTCTAAAACTGCACGTCTTGTAGGGTGTTGGAGGAAAGCTGTGGCGAGTGTTTTCAATACGTGACGAAACCAAGGGAAAGCTACAGCCAGACGTCGTGGGGTTGGGTGGCCACTCCTCATTACAGATGTCTAACGTCGTAGCTGGGCAGACTGGTAAAACAGGACACGCGGCGAACTGCGGCGAAACTAACACCAGACTTTAATTTTGGGCAGAGAACGTGTCTGAACACACAGTGCACCGTACACTACTAACGAAGGGCCTCTGCAGTCGACGACCCTTGCATGTGCCAATGTTAACACCACTGAAATGGACACGTGACCATCGGCACTGGACGTTGGCTCAGTGCCACAGCGTTTGCTGTTCTGATGAATTCCGACACCTTCTTCATCACGCAGATGGGAGGGCACGAATCTATCGTCTTCCTGGGGAACAGCTCATTGACACCAGTACTGTGGGACGGAGATGAACTGGTGGCGGCCCCATTATGCTCTCGGAAACATTCACGTTGGCATCCGTGGGTATAGTGGAGCTCGAGCAAGACACCATTGTACACTGGTTACAGACCAAGTAAACCGCTTCCTTACGATCATTTCTCCCGACGGCAGTGGCATGTTTCAGGAAGCTAATGCGCCATGTCACAAGGCCAGGAGTGTGATGGGGTGATACGAGGAACACAGTGGCGAACTCTAATTGATGTTATGTTCCCCATCTCACAGATCTGAACCCGATCGAACACATCCGTGATGTGATTCAACGTAGCGTCAAAGCTCATAGCTCCTCTCCCCGAAATTTACGGCAAGACTCGCTGTTATCCACGCTAAAGGTGGACTTACTGGGTATCAGGTAAATGATAATAATGTTCTGCAGCCAGAAATGCGCAATGGACTAACACTAAACAATGTACGGTTCTAATTATGTACAACACAAACAAAGAAAAGACAAAGAGAAGTCCGATTCCACTCTCACACATTCATTTTGTCAAATCCATGCTAAATAAAACCGCTCCTGTATTCCGTTACAAATGTAGACCAATATGCTATGAAGCAGGTGGTCACAATGTTTTGGCTCATCTTTGCATTACGGCACGGGGCATTGCTCTCAGTAATAGACACTGGCAGCCAGAGAGCTCAGTAGTGTCGTTTCGTGATAGCTCAGTAGTCTCTTTTCGTTTTCTCGCAATGGCGGAAAGTCACACAGTGATGGACGGTTCTGAAGAAGGTAACGGGAGCAATTTACCCACGCTGCGAAACAAACGCGTGCTTTTATTGGCGTAACAATTAGTTGCTTTTAAGGGATTGGGTTTTCGTTTCTCTTCGTTTAACTTGAAATAAGGCTTTCTCTTTATGTCATCCCTTGATGTTTTTACTGTTTATTCACTTTTATTTGATCTCAATCTATGTTCAGTGCAATGTGTGTTGCAATTCCGATAAGTGAACGTTGCAAGTCCTTATTTCTTCTTGCTTGGATCGTAAAGAGGTTTGCAACAAGCTTAGCCCGACGAGGATGTGGTAGAGTCAGTTTGACCCTGCTCATTTTGTTTTGTTGGCAGTTCTTTGTTCCGGAATTGCACACTGTCGAGATCCTCAGTAGCTGCAATTGTTGAACTCTCCTCCAAAATGCGTGCATGCACTCAGTCGGCTGCCATCTCTGAAAGGAGATAAACGAGTGCAAACGGTAAGAGGGTATTTTTGACCCTTCCACAACCGCGAAGTAGTATTTCTGTGCCATTTTTCATTATCTTTTTTCATGAATGTTTCATGTTTTTTTTGGTGTTTTTAGTCTTCATGGACAACGAAGAAAGGGAGGCTGAGCGTATACGTCATTGGCTGGAGGAATTATCAGTGAAGACTACTTTACAACAGATGAGTAAGTGTGTAAGTGCGCGCAGTCGCAGTAGTGGTACTGAGCAAGATAAAAGTGAAGGCAGTGACAAAGACGATAATATACCACTAAATGAGCTGCAAAATACTGCCCACAACGCTGTGTTACCAGAATTAGTCGTGCGACTGGAAAATCAGGCACGCAGTTCATTTTATTTTGGTAAACATGGATCCAAGTAGTGCAAAAATCCGCCTCAACAAGTTCGGACCCGTTCTGAAAATATCATCAGGCAGGTACCTGGAGTGAGTTTATCGGCAAGATTAACAAAATCAAAGCTTGAATGCTCGAGTCTGTTTTGTAATGAAAATATGCTTAGTATTATCTTGAAATAGACAAACTTGCAAACTGCAGAAACGAAAGCAGTTTGTGAAGTAGCTGCAAATTACTATTTTATGAAGGAACTGACCATGAGCGAGCTGAAGGCTTATATAGGCTTGTTGTACATTCCTGAATTTTACCGATCTGGGAAGCAGAATACGGTTGATCTTTGGGCTTCAGACGGTACAGGCGTTGAAATATTTCGGATGACAATGACACGGCAACATTTTCATTTTACTCTTAGCTGTCTTCGTTTAGGCGATAAATCCACACGCGAAGAAAGAAGACAGTTGGACAACTTAGCACCAATACATGAGATATTTGAAATATTCGTTGAAAACTGAAAGGAAGCCTATGTATTAGGAGAATATACAACCATAGATGAAATGCTGTTTGCATTCAGAGGCAGATGCAAATATAGACAATACATTCGATCAAACCAGGCCAAATATGGCATAAAATGTTTACCTTGGTCGACGCAAAGAATTTCTAAATCCTCAACCTCGAAATATATGCTGGGAAGCAGCTCGAGAGACCGTTTTCACTGAGTAATAAACCATTTGATGTGGTGAATCTGCTGGTGCAACCCATTTAAAAAACAAGCCGTAATGTGACTTCTGATAATTGGTGTACGAGCTAAAAACTAGTGTCACATCTGCTGAAAGAACACAGGCTAACTTCTTTGGAAACAGTGCTTAAGAACAAGAGGCAAATCCCTCCAGAATTTTGCAAAACTCGTGGTAGAGAAATCTACTCACCTCAGTTCGGTTTCCAAACGGATATTACACTTGTTTCTCATATACCAAAGAAAAACAAAGTTGTTTTGCTCATGTCTTATACGCAATGGCCAGCACAAATGCTGCCATTTTCTCAGTGTTCAAGTAACAGTAAAAACCAAAAGCGTCTTAATTTCATAAAAACACTAGGCCGTATGCTCATCAGTGAATACTTGAGTGTTGGACAGGAAATAAGTCAACTGCCAATCGCTTTGCGTAAGAGAATCAGGAATTTAGTGGAGTCTTGACAAAAATCGACTGCCGGAATACAAGGTGTACGAAAAAGATATCAAGAGTGTCCCTATGCCAGACATCGTAAGACACCTCATGTTTGTGAAGGTTGTCGTAAGTACATTTGCCAAGAACACATTATTCCATTCTGCCAACAATGTGCTATGGCAAGAGATGATTAACAGCTTTTGTCAAAAGTTTATTGTTCATTTTGTGTTAGAAGAAGATTTATTTCGTAAATACTTCGCAAGAAATTCGATTTACTGATGAGAATGTATGGTTTTCTAGATTTAAAAAAATATGTAACGTTAAAACCTGTTGAAATGATTATTTTGTAGACTTTATGGAAAAATTAAGTAATAAAGCATTTATACGTTTAATGGTGTTTATTTCTATGAAAATCCTTTAATTAATGAATATTTCATAAATTTAATTCACGTCTTTGGTTAAAAAGTGTCAGTAAATACTTAACAAATATAAATGAGAAACAGGGTCAATATGTCCCTCCTCATCCTTGACGTACCATTTTTGCACAACATCCTAGCCGGGCTAACAATAAACAGGGGTGGTGTGGGTGAGTGGGGCGGTGGTGGTGGCTGGGGAGGGGGGGGGGGTGAATGGAGGGAAGGTTGACGTCCCTTCGTTGAAAATAAAGATAAACGCTCTTGAACAATAAGTAAAGAACAATATAACGTAGACTCCGATGACAGTGACATAACAAAGGGCTGCCACACTAGAAGAAATACGGCCGAGGAAGTAAGGAATGACAGCTTTGGAAGGGCTCCAGAATGAAGCCATTCATCGTCTTTTATACGTGTAACTTCTCTAACAGAAGGGAACAGCTGACGTTTATGAAGTTGTTCGTGTCGCTTTAGAAAGCGATATTCCTAAAAGCCGTAAATGTTCTCTGTGTGCAGTTCTAATAGATTTAGTAGTTATTTAATTGTCAATGGACGAAAAATAATAATGACAAGTTTACAGATGTTGATAAGAAGAACGTCAGTAGTTATTTCACAATCAGCAGCATTCATAATCACGGAACAAGAACCTGTCAAACCCCATATTAACAAAAATAATCAAACAAGAAACACATAACAATATTTTCTACAATGGACTAAAATTTTACAATAAATTCCTCAAGCAGTTAAAGAGACAAATAGAATCAAAATATTTAAATGATCAATTAAAGCATAGCTCTTAAATAATTCATACTAGAAAGTCAAAAATTATTTAGATAGCACAGAGCAGGGAATTGTGGAAAATGTGTAATACTGAAGCACTGAGGAATGATGCTAAGCGTTTGAAGTTCTCTAAGGCTGTAGATAGTACGATGTTAAATTACACAATGGGAAGTTCAGTTGAAGAGGAATGGACGTCTCCAAAAAGGACAATTGCAGAAGCTGGAAGGGCAAACGTAGTTACAAGAAAGGTAACTGCGAAGAAACCTTCGAAAGCAGAATTACTTCAATAGGCGAACGAAAAAAGAAAAGACGAAAATTTGCTGGGAAAGACAGGATTACAGTGCTATAATAGGAGCTGAAGGGAAGCCAAAGCGAAATGGCTTCGGGAAAAATGTCCAGAAATCGAAAAAAAAATGTGGTGCGAAGGGCTGATACAGCATATAAAAAAGTCGAAAGACCTTAAATGAAATTAAAAGCAAGGCCTGCAACATCAGAAATGATGGATATTCACTGCTAAATGCAGCGGACAGGGCCGATAGGTGGAAAGAGGACACTGAAACCCTTCAAGGGGGAAGGGGGGGGGGGTGAGGAGGGAGAGAAAAAGAAATGGTAGTCAATATGGACGACTTAGGAGATCCAGTATTAGGGGCAGAGTTTAATAGAGCTTTTGGAAGACTGACAATAAAATAAGGTAGAAGGAATAGATAGCATTCCATCGTAAGTACTGAAATCATGGGGGGAAGAGGCAATCAAGTGACTATGCAAATTGGTGGGTACAATCTGAATCTGGAGATATTTCTTCACACTTTCTAAAAGATATCAGCCGCACAATCCTGAAGACAGTAAGGTCAGGAAAGAGCGAGAACTATCTCACTATCAGACAAAGAAGGCATTCCTGGCCAAAAAAAGTATACTAGTATCAAATATCGGCCTTAATTTGAGGGAGAAGCTTCTGATAATGTGCGGAAGTGCAGGGGTGCAGTGGGTCCCATCTTCCTCCTGATAGATGATTCGCATGGGCCCACCGAGCTGCCATCGTGGAGGAGTACCTCGAAACAGAAGATATCAAGCGAATGGAGTGGCCTGCCTGTTCTACAGACCTAAACCCCATCGAGCACCTCTGCAATGCTCTCGATCGACGTATCGCTGCACGTCTTCAAACCCCTAGGACACTTCAGGAGCTCCGACAGGCACTGGTGCAAGAATGGGAGGCTATAGCCCAGCAGCTGCTCGACCTCCTGATACAGAGTACGCCAACCCGTTGTGCGGCCTGTGTACGTGTGCATGGTGATCATATCCAATATTGATGTCGTGGTACATGCGCAGGAAGCAATGGCGTTTTGTAGCACATATGTTTCGGGACAGTTTTCTCAACTTATCACCAGTACTGTGGACTTACAAATCTGTGTCGTGTGTGTTCCCTATATGCCTATGCTATTAGCGCCAGTTTTGTGCAGTGACTCGTTGTATGGCACCATGTTCTGTAATTATCCATAATTTATGAGCATGAATGTAGATCGAGGCTAAATTACGGTTACTGTGTAGCTTAATGCGAACATCAGTTAGCTCGACAACAAATATAAATTATAGCAGCGTTCCTCAGGCTATGTTTGCGTGTAATGAAAGTTCTCTTCGTTGAAGCCCACGAGATGGCTTTGCATATCAGAGGAAACTTGTTAAAATCTCGTTATGTCACTGAGAGACTGACCAGTTTAATTAAATGTTCCATGAAATCCGTACGCTTGCAATAAGAAGAACCACTGGAGTACCAGACATCATTTGCCATTATGAATAAAACTGGATGCTACGTAACAACGCGCAAGTCATTACTATAGCCAATAATCGAGCATCACCGTTTCGTTCTGATGGGCTATATTCCAGGGCATTTTGCTGTGTTTCCATGGCCGTATCATCGTATTCATTGGGTAAAATTATGCTCTAAATGAAGACTAAATTAACGAGCTGACGGACCTGCTCAGAAGGTTACTTACTAAGGATTGTTCATCAATACTGAACTTCTCCTGACGAAACTTAAGGAATTAGTCAGGAAGAGAGCAGTTTCTCAGTGAGAATTTAAATTGTGTTGTGTCACTGTACGCTTCGTGTACATTGTCCCTGATCTAATGGTTTGTTGATCAAGGACAAATAAACAAAAATGTTGAGGAAATATGACGCGTCTGTGTCAACTGTCAGCACCAATTCTGAATAAAATACTTTTGGGTATTAGACTGCCCCATTATAAAACACTAAAGTAACTAAAGCAGTTTACGTGAAATTTGGTTGACAGGACATCTATAACTGAGAATAGTGCTATCAGATAATAAACCGTTCCAGTCGTAAAGGATGTCTTTGTTCAATCACGTTTTTAAAGCAGTTTCGTTGCTTTAATTTTCTATAATCGAATGACCTATTACTCACAATTATGTTTTTGAAAATGATGCTGGCCGAGGAAGCCAATGAACTTCCGTCAGCACCAATATTTCGTCTAATGGATTATAGCAGAGTTCATAAAATTATAAATATCTGAGATGATCCAAGTCACAAGAGAAAGGAACAACGTATTCGAATTTTGAAAGACCGAATCAGCCATTTTCAGGCGGCATAAAATAATGTGAGCGTTGAGAAACATCTGGAAGGCACAGAGCCGCACATCGCGGCAGAAAAGCTGTTGAAGGAAGCTTTTAAAACAAGAGTCAGTGGGCGGGCGCCGTAATCGTCGAAGGCACAGTTTAGAACATCTGGCTAGCTGGGAGAAAAAGCGTCCCACATGAAAAGCAGGTCGCAGGAGAGTCCGCCGCACCGTTTCCAAAGGAATAAGGGATAAAGATTGTCGATTAACTTTCCATCAACGACTGAGCACAAACGTGGACTGACAAAACACGGTGTGGGAAATCGGCCATGGCCTTCTCAAAGAAATCATCCCGACGTTTGGCTCAAGGGATTTGGGGATACCAGAGGAAACGTAAACCTGAATGGCCAGACGGGGATTTCAACCGCTTTCCTCTCGAATACGAGACCAGGATCTCATCGATTTACCACATCGCTAGGTCGTACCGTTACCGTCGTCATCGAAAGGCGTCGACATTTCGAGAGAGAACTGTGTCATAAGATGATGATGGTGATGAAATAGGATTTATGGCTGTCAATGAGATGGCCATTAGTTTCCCAGCTGGATATCAACAAACACATCTGCTGCTCTGAATGATGTTCGTTCTTACGAGAAAATGTTGCAACGATACCCCAGGATCTCGTATCAGCAGAATTCTTCAGAATTTCTGGCTTTGTCGACATAAATACGTGGTTAGTATTATCAAAAAGCCATGAATCGTTTGGAAAAAGGCGATGGGTGAAAGTCATCCATTCAGTGCCAATGAACTTCCCATCCCAATGTGTTAAATGGGAAGCCCTGACAATTACAAATTCTTAAAGTGAGTGTCACACTGCTTGCGTTGTCAGCTAGGATGGTAAACAGCTCTCAAGCCTAGCAAAGGATTACTCTTCTGTCAGCACATCAAGCACATGCTGTTATATGAAGGGCTTATTTTGAAACGTCCCCTTAGAAAAATTGTACAAGACTGTGCTTAAACTGACACACAACATTTTTTAGCGCAACGCAATCTGACTTTCAAAAATCCCTACAAAAGAATGGCCCTGACTAACATTAACCTATACGTTTCACAAATCACTTACCTCACAAAAATCTTGGTTACTAGAACTACTGCAATATAGCGAGCGCCACTACTGCCAGCTAAATAAAAGATTCAAACTACGGAAGGCACTAATTACTGCTAGGCATAGTTAGCAAATGAAAGATTTTAATAGAGAACAAACAATGTATTTACCTTAATAATCATAATATATATAGCAGTTCATGCCATCCAGTCTTACAAATTTCAAATCTCCGCCATTTCTCTCCCCACATCCACCACTGCTGGCGGCTCACCTCCAACTGCGCAACGCTACGCGCTGTTAACAGCCAACTGCCCAACACTACAATGGCAGACAACAATGCAAACTACAGGGCGCTACGTAACGTTGCCAATAAGAAAACATAAACAGCCTACTTACATAGCCCCCATGCTCCCCACAAAAAATTTTACAAATTGTTTTGGGCACTGGGCAATTCATATTTGTTAAAATTTTTCATAATCGTAATTACAATAACAAAGAAATCAAACGCACACACTTATTGATACAATGTTGGTCAAAAGCTAAAATTTTCTCACAGTCCATAAAGATAGTCCTGATCATTCATCATAATAGTCATTACAGTTTTTTTTTTCACAAAGTCTCATTACTAAAAGAAATTGCACACAGAAGTAGTGGATTTCCATGCAGTGTTGAAGAAGTAGTGTTGTCCTTCCAACGGAAAGACAGTGCTGACTCTTGACATGCAGACAGGTAATGGGCCACAACAGAGCAAACCCACAGCAGAGTCAGTCGAAGTTTTGAATAATATTGGTAGGTAGGTCATCACACAGTAGACCCACTGTAGTCCTGGTAGAGATTACGGTATTGGTGGGCCACCAGAGGTGCAGACCCACTGCAGTCCTTGTAGAAATAATGGTACTGGTGAGTCAGCAAAGGTGTAGACCCACTGTAGTCCTTGTAGAAATAATGGTATTGGTGGGCCATCAAAGGTGTAGACCCACTGTAGTCCTTGTAGAGATGGCCAGCAGCCATCTGCTGCGACTGTGCAGGTGCACAATCACCATCGAAGAGTCTTGCAGAGAAGATAGCAAGTCCATAAACCACCACTTGTGCACGCACAAAGTTTTTGGAATTGTCCTTAGAAGTCTTGCAGACAATATAGCAAGTCCATAAACCACCACTTGTACACTCACGAAGTTTTTGGAATTGTCCTTAGAACCAGCAATGCTGTTATCCAGTCCCTTGCTGAATTAGTAACACACGTGCAAACACTAACAGTCCCAACTTCTCACATATTGTGCATTACTATGACCAACAGAAATGAATGCTTACAAGTTACTTAATTTGATGAACTTGTGTCAATTACAATATTATAACATGAGAATACAATTACAAAGGTACAAAATACATCATTAAAAACATAACAATACAGATAACATTTGTAGTAATACAGGCTTTACAAAAGAATAGAAATAACATATACATCAGTGTTACAGGAATTATGACATGAGTACATACATAAAAGATCAGAATAACTTTCGAAACATCAACTTCACACATGAGCATTAAAACAAAACAGAATAAATAATGTCTAAACATCTTTACAAAGAAAATAACATATTATCAGAAAAATTCTACAACATAGCTCTCATCAGCTAAACACACAAAGACAGGAAAAAGACAAATAAACAAGGGTACATAAACACATAGTGGGATAACACAAGGAAAGGACAGGTTTTGTTTTATTGCAGTATTTTGCAAACAAAACTTTCTTTGCTTCTTGGAAATCTCCCTTCATTCATCATTATTCCCAAAAGGTCCTATCTATACCTCCTTCCTGTATTCTATTCATATTTCTTTGAAAATAATTATTTCTCATTGTTCAATACTCATTTTGGCCCAAATATTTTTCATATAACTTCGCAATGCATTCTTTACCTATTCTCCATAGTCAGTTTCTTATATAGTCTACCCCTCTTAAGCTAACTTAAATCTACTGAGCTCAGATGCTAAACTAAGGGATGAGGCAATGCAGCAGCACAAAACAATTAACGCAAACAGCAATGAAAAAAATGCAGATTTGCGAAGCAAGCAGCATTATAGAAATTAGCAAAGCAATTGCAATATTACAACTAATATAAGGCAATGTGCAGCAAACAAGAAAAATAAATCAGTAGTAAACTGGCTTAGAAGAGTAACACAAAGTCAAATTCAGTAACACTATGCCTGGCAAACAGCAGCAGCAAATGATATAACTTATATCTAAACATGACATAGCTCAAGCAGAAAAAATATTACATTAAAGACAACAATGCAGACAAGGGAAATGTATATTCACATCGTAATGTCTATGTAATTAAAGTCATGCACCACAAAAACTAATTCTACAAAAAATTACCAAGTACTTGAAAAGAATATTATATATGCAGTTATTGTTATCAGTCCCTTCTTATTGTTCTTTCCATTCCAAGAGCTCCTTTTTCGAAGAATGTGGATCATAAAATAATTATTTAATAGATCTGTTGACAGAAAGTGTTCACATTAGCAAATGCATTTAATTTTATTTTATAAAACCAATGCTGCAACATAGCTGGAAACCAGATACCAAATGAAATAAGCAATTACGCAAACCAAAGCATAAAAATATCATTCAATAGTCATATGACATTTCGTAACTTCGTAGAAATTCTCTCAACTCTCGTAGAAAGACGCTTGTCATAATCAGGTGTGCAGATGTAAGTATCTTTCCAAGCAATGAGCGTGTCGTATTTGCGATGCTTTCTACAAAGGAATGTCAATAGCGAGGGTAATGGCCTCCTTTTTTTCTCCACCTGTGCCTCAGAAATGCACACACTAATGGATTTTTCTCCAGGCGACTGGCACACCTGGGCGCCACCTGGGTCACTTAGCTTCCTTACCGAAATATTTACGACATCAGTTTGCGCTACAGTGACAGTCTCATATAAAAAAAATTTCAGAGGTCGAGAATTTGCGTTACGAATGTGTAGAAGCAAAATCCTATAAATATAACAGCGTCCAAAAACTTTTTTTCGCCGGCATTGTGATACATTCACGCATTTACACACATTTCATAACTCTTAAAGTACGATTCTTGGTTTCCAATATCCTTTTTCACAAGTCAGAGTCCCTAACCACTGCTCATTATTCCTTACCTTATTACACATATACATATTCGTCAACACTTCTTCAATATTTCATCATAATAAATACGTAGCATAATCAAATTTCTCATACAGCATCAGCTTATTGTTCATAAACATACTTCAGCAGCATAATACACATCGTCGTCGTAAAAACAACATCATAACACCTCAGTCAAAACTCAAAATCGTCGTAGCTTTCTGCAATAATTTCAAAACCTAAAGAAAATTCTCTGCTCATTTCAGTAGTGTCATCTACCTCAACGTACTTTAAAATCATTCTCCCTTACCAAATACATCATTCAAAGCTCTCATAGTATCACAATGGTTCTGAAAAATATGAAGGGTTCACACAATACAGACAAAATACAATTTCATAAGTGTGAAGTTATCCAGCTGTGTAATTGCGTATACATCTGTCACTGACGTAGTAAAAAAATTTGTCTCTCTCAGTTAAATGATCAGATAGCTGTGTAATTCTGTTTTAGAGGAATATAGTACCGATGTGTAACGTTGTATAAGCAAATACCATATTAGCTAGGGCTCCTTGTGCTTGCCGAACACATGGTACACAAAGTAGGCGTGTACCCCCCTGAGGATTAATGTAATTATACCCTCTGGTGTTACAGATTACAGCAATGGAATGAAATGTATCACGGAAAACCTTTGTATCATTGTACTTCAAATATCTTTAAAAATAAATGTTTTAAGTACAAAGTTAATCACTAAAATACGTGTACTGTAGCGCTAAACTGTGCGTCTTGTTGTAAGATAATCTCTGTGGAAGTGTCGTAGTTATCGTCCTCCGAAAGCTAAGTTCTGCAGAAGCCAATGTACTTACCTCATGATAAACAAAAGTAAAATGCTTTGCGTATAGATATCTTACTTATTACGCTTATTGCCGTGATGAAGAAAGTACTGTGCTGTAACGTATTGTTGTCCTACGGAAAAGGCTGTCTCCTTGTAGATATACCACAAAAGTTAGTACTAAAACATGTTTTACTTTCCAGAATAATTCAGAAAAACTGTGCAGATATAAAACAGAAACACTGCAAAAGCAACATTGTAAATTGTCACTCATTAGTAGCGTCGTGATAAAATCGTGTAGCTGTCACATAAACTAACCACTGTGTCATCTGGTATCTCACAGAAAGTATTTTAAATCCAGAATGTACTTTCAAGTAAACCAAAATGTTGCATTAAAATCTCATTAGCAGTACCAGTATATGTTCTAAGTATGTGAGCCTTATAGTCGTTACGTAATCGTGCAACTAACAAGCAAGAATGTACACACACAATAACACTGTGTCGTCTGTTCGCAATAACAATGCATTCGTAATTTCTGTTTAAATAAGCTCTCTTGGTTCTTGACTGGATATTTAACTTCAAACATTGTTGCATGTTAACAATTTCTAAAGCATACTAGTAACGTGAAGTGAAAAGTTTTATGGCAAAGACGAAGTTAAAAAGCAGATTATCTTTCAATAAACGGTTTTACATGTGATATGTGGTGTAAACCTTTACTCTTCCTAGTACGCAGAGTTTCAACTTCAACGCAATTATCATGTGGTATACGTCGGTAAAGAATACTGGAATTTTTCTCAAGGTTAGCGTCTATGTTATTTAACCCTGAGCCAGCAGGCGTGCGTGGCTGCCTGCGGTGCGAGTCATTGTCTGTTTCTTTGTTGGCGCGCATCGTTACTGGAAGTTACTAAAGTTATTCTGGCTCCTGTAATAATAATTGTTTTGGTTCCCATATTGTCTGTTTCTATGGTTGTCTCTGTCACATTCATTACTATGGAAAAGCGATCTTTCTCTGTAACTATTATTCTGCCAACGCTTGTCATATGTTAGGTGTCTGTTTTGGTAACGATTTGCGTTGTAAGAATAGCCTTGTCGTGTCCAATTATTATTTCTGTCATCGCGGAATTGTGACGGATGTGACCTGTAATTGTTGTGCTCCTGTTTTCGTGTGCCGCGATTGTCAGTGTCAATTTCCAGTTCTTGTAAGAGCCCCTGAAAATCTTCAGTGTCGTCTTTGCAACGTCCTGCCAAAATAATATGTCGTAAATGTTCAGGCAATTTGATTAAGCAAATGTGGATGAGTTCTGAGGGGCTGTATGGGTTTGACAGGTACTGATTCTTGTGCAACATATCTTCAAAATATTTGACAAGACTGGAAAATTCAGATTGTTCAAAGTGTTTCATCATCATGATGCTATGTTTTACTCGGTCTTGTGTAGCTTGAGACAAATATGCTGAGAGGAATGCATGGTAAAATTCTCCTTCACTGTGACAATCGTGAATGACCGATTCCATTCTTTCAGCTGGTTCATTCTCTGAGTAGCCACACATAAATTCTAACCTGTGCTCCAATGACCAGTTGGGAGGAAAACAATGAGAAAATTGATGAAGCCATGCTTGTGGATGAATGTCGTTGTCAGAATTCTTAAATGTTTTGAATTTACGTGTAATAATGAACAGCTTATAGTCGAAATCATCGTGTCGGCGAGTCGCACATCGCTCGTTGTTACTTCGTTTCGGCGGTTCCATCTCAAAATCTAATGCGCCTTGCCAATTTCTTTCATAATTTCCGAAGTGTCCTGTGTTATTATCTTGTGGTTGTTCCGTATTTCTATGTCCATCTTCCCGTACTGGAGCGCGAGTGTCCTCTGAAATATGTAATTCTTGTATTACCTGCGTCAACTGATCTTGTCCTTCCCGGATTTCTCTTTTGTACTGTGTATTGATTTGATTTTGATTTTGTTTGAATTTTCTAATTTGTTCATACTCTTCTGTGTCAGTGAAGGCTATGGGTCTTGTGTCATTCAGATCATCATCTACCTTTGTAGATAAGTTAGTGACCTGATCCGAAAGTTCGGCTACTTTCTCCGATAGTGAACACATTTCCTCAGTGTGTTTTTCTGAACCAAGTTTCAGAGTGTCCATTTGTGTTGAAATCGAATCTACTGTGTCCTTTAAGTTTTCCTGAGTTTTTGCAAGTTGCGTAACCGAATCGGTAGATGCAACTGAGTCAATTTTAGCCCACAAGGTCTCATGATTTTCATGAACAATGGTTTGCAGTTCTTTTATGGCTGCTTCGTGATTCTGTAATGCATTTTCATGCCGCGAAAAAATAGGTTGAAAATGCTCACATATTTTTGTTTTTACGTCATTACAGACTTTTTGACATTTCGATTCAATGTTATGTAACTCAGTAGTTAAATCTTCACGTGTTTGTTCAAGTGTGGTGTCTAACTTCCGAAGATTTTGTTCCATTGTGTCTAACTGTTGCTGTGTTTGACTCTGGTGTTGTTCCATTGTGTCTAACTTTTGAAGCTTTTGCTGTGTTTGTCTCTGATTTTGTTCCATTGTGTCTAACTTTTTTTTGTTCCATTTGTTTCTGATTTTGTTCAAGCGTTGTGTCTAACTTTTGTAGCCTTTGTCCCATTTGTTGCATTAACTGTAATAACAGTGCACTGGTGTCTGAAACATGTTCCTCAGTGCTATTCGGCAGTGCATTTGAACCGGCAATATTCGCATTTTGAAAAGCAGAAAATGTGTCTTGATTTATTTGAGAAAACGGTGAGGACGCAAAACCTGAATCTACAGTATTTGCAAGATTGTGTCCTATCATTTCGGATTCCTGAGGCGAGCTGTTGCCGACCGATCGATCGATAATGCTTCCCTGTTCACTACCTGTTTCACTGTCTACACCATTATTTGCCGCCCGCTCCATTTCCCTATGCACAATTACCAAATTACTACTTCGAATGTCTGTTAATTCACTACACAGTGGTGCTGATAAGCTACGCTCGTTGTCACTATTATTTCTCAGTTTACTTTGGAGCCTAGTGTTACGTTTTTCACACGCCATTATTGTCACAATATTTCACACGATAACACAGAAAAGCACAATTTGAAGAGCAAAAATAAGAGAACACATTAACATAGCACTGAAAATAATATGTAGTTAATTGCAATCGCAGCTGCGAAATACTTGGTGCAAATCTACATGCATGCCACAACTGTTTTACTGTACAACAATGAAAGACTGCAACTACAAAGGAGATTCTCTCTACAATTACGCGCTAGCAATAAACAATAGCTATACTAATTTCGCAAACTACAAGAAAAAAAATCAGAAGATTCCAGTGAGGTATCCTCGGCTAAGGGTCGACATATGAAACGTCCCCTTAGAACAATTTTAGAATTACTGTGCTGATAAACCTCTTACATTATTTGCTTTTCAAACAGCTGAGCCAAGCTGAACGTACTCAAACATTCACTAAAGTGACACACAATATTTTTTAGCGCAAAAATCCCTACAAAAGAATGGCCCTGACTAACATTAACCTATACGTTTCACAAATCACTTACCTCACAAAAATCTTGGTTACTCGAACTACTGCAATACAGCGAGCGCCACTTCTGCCAACTAAATAAAAGATTCAAACTACTGAAGGCACTAATTACTGATAGGCATAGTTAGCAAATGAAAGATTTTAATAGAGAACAAACAATGTATTTACCTTAATAATCATAATATATATAGCAGTTCATGCCATCCAGTCTTACAAATTTCAAATCTCCGCCATTTCTCTCCCCACATCCACCACTGCTGGCGGCTCACCTCCAACTGCGCAACGCTACGCGCTGTTAACAGCCAACTGCCCAACACTACAATGGCAGACAACAATGCAAACTACAGAGCGCTACGTAACGTTGCCAATAAGAAAACATAAACAGCCTACTTACAATTTCAATAGTGGTACAAGTCCATTACCTCCACTTTTCTGCCTATAATGCTTCTGCAATTAATGATCCAAACAAACAGAAAGAGCCGGCGTGGCCGAGCGGTTCTAGGCGCTTCAGTTTGGAACCGCGCGAACGCTACGGTCGCAGGTTCGAATCCTGCCTCGGGCATGGATGTGTGTGATGTCCTTAGGTTAGTTAGGTTTAAGTCGTTCTAAGTTCTAGGGGACTGATGACCTCCGATGTTAAGTCCAATAGTGCTCAGAGCCATTTGAACCATTTTGAACCAAACAGAAAGAAAGGTTCATCTCTAGCAAGAAGCCATATGCTTGGAAATTTCTGGTATCTCAACTGCACATTTTTCAGCGCTCATTTAACTTTAGGACTCTGTATCTCACAATGAACAAAAATGGACTTGTACCACTATTGAAATAAGCCGTTCATATGTCCTAGGCTGTGGCTAAATGATTTCTCCGCAATATCCTTCTTTGCAGTTTGGAAGGCAGGAGGGGAAGTACTGCCGGAAGTAGCTTTTTTGGTGAATCATGAGTTGTGCCTGGGCAGTTCAGTCGGTAGGGCACTTACCTGCGAAAAGCGAAGTTACTCGGATCCAGTCCCGGTCCGGCAAACAGTTTTAATCACCTTGGTAGTCTCTCATTCTCATTAGTAGCTGAAGTTCTTTCTGTTTATTATTTCTGTATTTGTTGTACCTAGTGATTTGGGTCAGAAAGCATTTCTCTGTCTTCCTCAAAATATTTAGCAGAAAGCAACGCATGCGTACCCTGAAAGGGAGAGGCAAGATAACGGTTCACCGACGATATCATCGGAAATAAAATGCAAGCTCCAATAGCATAAAGATGGGGGACAAACGGCAACTTCCATTTCGAAGGAACCACCACGGAGTTCGCCTTAATCGATTTATGTGAACAGTTGAAAATCTAAATCTGGGTGACCAGATGTGGATTTGCTTTCCACTCCTACTGAATGAGAAACCAGAATATTGACTACGGCGCCACCTCGTCCTCCCTACTTCTCCCCGAAACAGCAAGAAATACCTTGTCTAGAAAGCTATAGCTATGCCACTGAACACCGTTGTCGACTATAATCACTCCATGCTTTGCGGCCCTTTGCAGTCCTCGGGAGGTCGACGGTTCAAATCCCCATCTGGTCATCCACATTTAGTTTTCCCGTGGCTTACCACGAACAAGCTGATTTCCTACCGAGCTTGTGCTCCGTCCCTAATGACCGCGTTATCGACGGGCCGTTAAACGATAATCTTCCTTCCTTCTTTCCGCAGTAGACCTACATAAAGATGTCGTTAGCACAATCAGAGCACAGAGATTCATTCAAAAGAATTCACGATAGCCAGACTGCATTACGAGCATTGCGTCACGTTAGCTGAGCGAGAAAGCCCTAGACTTGAGCGTTCTACAACAACGCACACACAACCGCTAGTCGTTTCATCTACCGACTATTTCACCATATTTATGTCTTCTCGGTAGTAATTTACGAGCGCGAGGTGATAGGCTTTCGATCCAGTGCAGACTTTGTTGATGCAGCTCTCCATGCTACTCTATCCTGTGCAAGTTTCTTCATCTTCCAGTACCTGCTGCAACCTACATCCTTCTGAATCTGCTTAGCGTATTCATCTCTTGGTCTCCCTCTACGATTTTTACCCTCCACGCTGCCCTCCAACACCAAATTGGTGATCCCTTGATACCTCAGAACATGTCCTACCAACCGATCCCTTCTTCTAGTCAAGGTTTGCCACAAATTTCTCTTTTCCCTAATTCTATTCAATACCTCCTCATTAGTTATGTGATCTACCCATCTAATCTTCAGCATTCTTCTGTAGCACCACATTTCGAAAGCTCCTATTCTCTTCTTGTCTAAATTATTTATCGTCCACATTTCACTTCCATACATGGCTACACTCCATACAAATACTTTCAGAAATGACTTCCTGACACTTAAACCTATACACGATGTTAACAAATTTCTCTTCGTCAGAAACGCTTTCCTTGCCATTGCCAGTCTACATTTTATATTCTCTCTACTTCGACCATCGTCAGTTAATTTGCTCCCCAAATAGCAAAACTCATTTACTACTTTAAGCGTCTGATTTCCTAATCTAATTCCCGCAGCATCACCCGATTTAATTCGACTACATTCCATTATCCTCGTTTTGCTTTTGTTGATCTTCATCTTATATCCTCCTTTCAAGACACTGTCCATAACGTCCAGTTGCTCTTCCAGGTCCTTTGCTGCCTCTGACAGAATTACAATGTCATCGGCGAACCTCAAAGATTTTATTTCTTCTCCGTGGATTTTAATTCCTACTCAGAATTTTTCTTTTGTTTCCTTTACTGCTTGCTTCACGAAAATAACATAGCAATTTTATACCACGTTCCATAAGATGAGATGATGGCAGCATAAGACTGTAAAAACCGGTCATTTTGGAACGATAAAAGTGTCTACACTGCGATCGCGGCGTGCTCTTCATTCCTTGTATTCCATGATAATGGAGTAACCGCCGAAACGCGTTGTAGACGAAGTACAGACTATTTGACACATCCGTCTTCGCTCGACCCGGATGACTTGTTTGGAGTAGCTGTAATAACTCGTATACACAAACCCTCCATGTGAATCAGTCTATTTATTAGTGAAAACCGTATCAAAATCTCTAGAATAGTCCTGAGACGGGCCTTCACATACAGACAGAAGAAAGGGGCGGAGGATTTTGAATCATACCGTATATATGTATAAATATAAATTCAGACAGTTGCTATCAGTCAGTTATGACATAATTGTTCATTTGTCTTCAAGCCTTTTCAGGCTCATATTCAGCGCTGGGTGATATTTACGAGTGTATGGGAAGTGGTATCGGTAAACTAATTTTTTTTACTTGCTATACCATTATGGGAGTTATAGCTGTTACTATACATTGATCAGCATAACATTATGACCACAGACCTGCTATCGATATAAACACTCCAGGCGATAGCAGCGTCACCTTCCGAGGAATGACTGCTAGTCAGACACACGCACGGTGCAAGTAGAATCAGTCAGCGTACTGCCCACGTGTGGAATTGGGGAGGCGTGTGATCTGTCTGAGTTTGACCGAGGGCAGATTGTGAGGGCCCGGAGGCCCGGCACGACCTTTATGGAAGCTGCACGCTTGTCAGGTGTTCGAGGAGTGCTGTGGTGAGTGTCTTCAACACGTGGCGAAACCAAGGGCAAACCGCGTCCAGACGTATTGGAGTTGGGTGTCCACCCCTCATTACAGACGTCGTACGTCGTAGGCTCGGCAGACTGGTAAAACAGGAGAGGCGGCAAATTGTGGCGGAACGAACTGTGGTGACTTTCAGTTGATGTGCTGGCCACCCAGCTCGCCAGATCTGAACCCGATCGATCACGTCAGTGATATGATTGGACATGGCGTCATAGCTCATCGCCTCTCTCTCTCTCCGGAATTTACGGGAATTAGGTGACTTGTGTGTACAGATGTTGTCCCAACTCCTTCCAAGATCTCATTGCTTCCATGCCACGACGCGTTGCCGCTGTTATCCATGCCAGAGGTGGACATAACATAGGTGGTTATAATGGTCTGGCTGATCAATGTATAACTGGCAGCTTCCAGTTTAGTTCCTATGAGACTTAGAATTAATTGCTATTCGCTATAAACACTGAGTGTCCCTATAAAATTTCCGGTATACAGCAAAGTCGTACAAATGGAATGTACTGCAAAGATCTGTGCTGAAAGATATAACACTTTTCTCTTAGAAACAGTTTTTTTGTTTGTTTGATTACTGTAATTATTCTGTGGGCAAATACATTGACCTACACTGGTATTATCATGGATGTTGGAAAATATCCTTACAGTAATTACTAGTTTAGAAAATTATATATAATATTTTCTGCGGAAACCTTTAACGCGAGTTAATGTTTTTCCTACATCCTTGTATTAATACATCATTAATGAACCACACTAAAATTCTAAGTACAGTTCTTTTTTTTCATTAAGATGATAGCTTAACTGTAGAAGCCTTAATACTTAATTAAATAGCACAAAATTATTCTTTGGTAAGTGACCGGTTGACAAAGTAGATATAAGTGCCGTCAAGGTTCAAGTGCAAAGAGAGCGGGAGGGGCGTTGACCGATCTGCATTTCCGAGTTACTAAATTTTTTAGTTTAATTAACAGATGCAATCCTCATAGCACAGTCGTTAATAAATAAAATTTTGTTCTTATCTTTGTTATGCTTGGGAAAAAGATTGTAAATAACGATTAGCGCAAGTGAAACAGGGGTGACACACAGTAGTCGAATAAAATGAGGCGACTTTGGGGTATTGGTTTAGAAAATGAGATGCTGAAAGTAGTACTCGTGTTATCTATTTGGGCAGCAAAAAACTGATGGTGGTAGACGTAAAGATAATATAAACTGAATACTAATAGCAGTAGGAAAACATTTCTGATAAAGTGTAATTTGTTAATACCAAATGTAAATTTAAGCGTCACGAAGTCTTCTGTGGAAGTATTTGACTGGAGTGTAGCCTTATGCGGCTGTGAAAGTGGACTGTAGACTATACAGACAAGAAGAGAGTAAAAGCTGTACAAGAATGTTGAAGATAAGATGGGGAAATCAATGAAAAGGTAATGGATAGGATCCGGCAGAAAAGAAATTATGCTGCAACGTCACTAACATAAGGGACATGTTTATAAGAGAAGGAATAGTTAATTTCGTAATGGAGGGAAAACATTAAGAACACACACGGTATGGTATTTGAAGAATTTTCTGGGAATGTACGTTTGAAACGCAGCATTATATGGGAGTGAAGCACGGACTGTAGAAAGAGAAATGAATCGAAGAGTTTGAGATGTGGTGATGTAAAAAGATGTTGAAATGTAGGTGGTCTGATAAGGAAGGAATGACCTCCTCCACAGAATCGACGAAGAAATGTATATGTGAGACAGTGTGCTGGACATGTGTTAGGACATCATGGAATAATTTCTGTGTTACTACACAAGTCGTGGAGAGTAAAGACTGTAGGAGAAGACAGGGATTGGAATACTTTTTTATTTTTAATAAAACAGACTTGGTTATGAAACTATTACTTTTCAACCAAAATTGTTTATTCAAAAATAATCTTCATACTGTTGCAGCAGCAGTCAGTCAGGTGGAGTAGAAAAGACTGGAATATATAGACCTACAACAAATAATTGAGGAAGTAGGCTTCAAGTGCTGCTCTGAGATGAAAGGATGACACAGTAAAGCATGAGTGGCGGGCCGCATAGGACTAGTCAGAAGACAGAAGAAATTAAGTGAGAAATAAGTTATACAGCAGTTGTCATAACAGACATATAGTACTTGGAGACCACTAGAACGTAGCCCGCATCTCGTGGTCGTGCGGTAGCGTTCTCGCTTCCCACGCCCGGGTTCTCGGGTTCGATTCCCGGCGGGGTCAGGGATTTTCTCTGCCTCGTGATGGCTGGGTGTTGTGTGCTGTCCTTAGGTTAGTTAGGTTTACGTAGTTCTAAGTTCTAGGGGACTGATGACCATAGCTGTTAAGTCCCATAGTGCTCAGAGCCACTAGAACGTATTCTACAGTATTTTGATTGTATATGTGAAATACTCTCGTGAAACTAGTACGAAAAGAACTTTCTAAAGAGCACTTGGATCTACACTGAAGAGCCAAAGAAACTGTTCTTTCGGACATGTCCGAAAGAATAGACACCATATCTGTATAAGTATATTCTGGCAATACCGGCCATGACCTTCTTCCTTTGTGCGGATGCACACATATCCCCCGAACTCTTAAGGGACTTGCTAAGAATGTCTTCCACGAGTAATGAGTGTGTTGGGGTGGGACACTACGAATGTACTGTGTGGACATACTAGGTGAGAATGTGGGTCACGCTGGAGGCGTGCGCTATCCTCTGTGCCCTCGGTGGCTCAGATGGATAGAGTGCCCTCGGTGGCTCAGATGGAAAGAGCGTCTGCCATGTAAGCAGAAGATCTCGGGTTCGAGTCCCGGTCGGGGCACACATTTTCACCTGTCCCCGCTGATATATATCAAAGCCCGTCAGCAGCTGAAGGTATTAAATTAATTCTAATAATGTCTGAAGTAGTACTGGAGGGAACCGACACCATGAATCCTTCAGGGCTGTCCATAGATCCGTAAGAGTACGAGGGACTGGAGTTATAAAAAGCACGTTGCAAGGCATCCAAGATATTCTCAATAATGTTCATGTCTAGGAAGTCTGGTGGCCAGCGGAAGTGTTTAAGCTCAGAAATGTGTTCCTGGAGCCACTCTGTAGCAATTCTGGACGTCCGAGGTGTCGCATTGTCCTGCTGGAATTGCCCAAGTCCGTCGGAATGCACAATGGACATGAATGAATGAATGCAGGTGCTCAGACAGGATGCTTACGTACGTGTCACCTGTCAAAGTCGTACCTAGAAGTATCAGGGGTCCTATATCACTCCAACTGCACACGTCCCACACCATCACAGAGCCTCCACCAGCTTGAACAGTCCCCTGCTGACATTCAGGCTCCATGGATTCATGAGGTTGTCTCCACACCCGTACGCGTCCAGCCGCTCGATACAATTTGAAACGAGAGTCGTCTGGCAAGGCAATATGTTTCCAGTCATCAGCAGTCCAACGTCGGTGTTGACGTGCTCAGGATAGACTTAAAGCTTTGTGACGTGCAGTCATAAATTGTACACGCGTGGGCCTTCGGCTCCAAAAGCCCATATCGATTATGTTTCGTTGAATGGCTCGCATGCTGACACTTGTTGATGGCCCAGCATTGAAATCTGCAGCAATTTGCGGTAGAGTTGCACTTTTGTCACGTTCAACGATTCCCTTCAGTTGTCGTTGGTTCTGTTCTTGCAGTATCTGTTTGTGGCCGCAGCGTTGTCGGAGATTTGATGTTTTACCGGATTCCTGATATTCACGGTACAATCGTGGAATGGTCGTACGGGAAAATCCCCACTTCATCGCTACCTCGGAGATGCCGTGTCCCATCGCTCGTGCGCCAACTATAATACCACGTTGGAACTCACTTAAGTTATGATAACCTACCATTGTAGCCGCAGTAACCGATCTGACAACTGCACCCAAGACTTGTCTTATATAGGCGTTGCCGACCGAAGCACCGTGTTCTGCCTGTTTACATGTCTCTGTATGTGAATACCCCTGCCCATTCTAGATTCTATGGCGCTTCAGTTTATGTTAAAGACAAACCAACTGATTCTGTGCACGAATTTCCAACTATGGATGAGAAGGGCGTCCACATCATCAAGCAACTAATCACACAGCAGTGCAGTCACGATGTGGAATCCGATGGCCTCCTTCAAAAGAAGGCAAATTTTATTTATATGAAGGAAATACAGAGACCGGTTTCTTTTTTTCGCATAAGTCTTTCAACAGGTTTGATGCGGCCACCACGATTTCCTCAATAATGCTAATGTTATCATTTCAGAGTAACACCTACACCCAGCGCCGTACGTTATTTGTTTACAAGCTCCAACCTCTGTGCTCCCCTAAAATTTTGCCCGCTAGTACCTTGCAAGTTATTCCGTAATGTGTTAAAACACAACAACACACCAGATGTCCATTGCAAATCATATCTGCCACAAAGTCAATGAGAACAAGGTAACGGGGAATTGTAAATATGTAATTGCTGTTGATAATTTCTTGCTTATGCTGATTTTCTGCTTATTGCCTTAACTACTCCCACATACCCCATATAAGAATCTGTGAAATCAGTGGTTGGAAATAACAGTTGGAGACATCAGTGACAAGGAACTTTTGAAGCAGGTATGGAGGTATGTTAGATACGCTAAAGGTTCAGACTACTGCTCGCGATACGAAGAGAATCCCGTTTCTGGCATAAACTTTCAACTGTCACTACATATCCATTTACTTCAGAATATTTAACTCATTTCAATCAATGGTTTTACTATTGATCCCAATATTCACAGAGTATGGAACTCAATTTGTCACAGACTTCAAGGAGTTAACCGTTTGCTGTGTGTGTGTGTGTGTGTGTGTGTGTGTGTGTGTGTGTGTGTGTGCATGTGTATGTGTGTGTAAGCTATTGATAAGTATGAGGGTGCGGAACTCTCCTATCATTTTCACTGCTGTCCATTAAAATTCCAATTGCAAGAAACGGGCGAACAACAAACCTCAAATAAGTACGAAACATACTACGTGCTTGGATATACAACTGATTAGCGTATCCTAGAAGCAGTACAAGCTACGTACAAGTAACTTCATTGACACCCTGTACATAAAGAAGGCTATCCAGAGAGTTTTTTCTTTCTGAAATAGCATTTGAATTGTGGTTGTTTGCGAGAAGATAGTGTTATGGTTCAAATGGCTCTGAGCACTATGGGACTTAACATCTGAGGTCATCAGTCCCCTAGAACTTAGAACTACTTAAACCTAACTAACATAAGGACATCACACACATCCATGCCCGAGGCAGGATTCGAACCTGCAGTCGCGCGGTTCCAGACTGTAGCGCCTAGAACCGCTCGGCCACATAGGCCGGCGATAGTGTTATGGCTCGTGTAATAAGGAAAATCTAGACATAATGGGAGTCAGTGAACTGAAATGGAAAGAAGACAAAGGTTTCTGGTCAGATAAGTACAGACTACTATCAACAGCACCAGGAAATTATGTAACGGGAGTGGCATCCTTTATGAATAGGAAGGTAGACCAGAGAGTGTGTTATTGCGAACAGTTCAGTGATAGGGTTATTCTCATTAGACTCTACAGCAAACGAACACCGACAACGACAGTTCAGGTATACATGCTGACATCGGTGGCAGAAGTTGAAGAGAAATTACATGGTAGTATTGAGCGGGTAACTCAGTACGTAAAGGGTGATTAAAATCTAATAGTCATGAGGTATTCGAATGCCGTTGTCAGGGTAAGAGTAGAATAGAGGATTACGTGAGAATTTGGGGATGATAGTAAGAGTGAGAGGGTAAAAACTAACTGAGTGCTGCAATAAATTTCGGCTAGTAATAGCGAATACTTTGTACAAGAATTACAAGAGGGGGATGTATACTTGGAGAAAGCCGGGAGATACGGGAAGAATTCACTTAGATTGGGTCATGGTCAGGCAGAGATTCCGAAATCAGACATTGGATTGTCAGGCGTACCCAGGAGCAGATATAGGCTGAGCTCACAATTTTAGTAATGATGGAGAATAGGCTGAAATTTAAGGGACTTGTCAGGAAGAATATTGCGAAGTGGGATGCGGAAATAGAAAGGAATGAAGAGATACGCTTGAAGTTCTGTGACGTTATAGATACTGTGATAATGAATACCCCCGTAGGCACTTCAGTTGAAGAGTAATGGACATCTCTAAAAGGGACAACCACAGGAGTAGAAAAGGAAAACGTGAGTACAAAAAAGGTAACTGTGAGGAAATCACGAGTAACAGAAGAAATACACTCCTGGAAATTGAAATAAGAACACCGTGAATTCATTGTCCCAGGAAGGGGAAACTTTATTGACACATTCCTGGGGTCAGATACATCACATGATCACACTGACAGAACCACAGGCACATAGACACAGGCAACAGAGCATGCACAATGTCGGCACTAGTACAGTGTGTATCCACCTTTCGCAGCAATGCAGGCTGCTATTCTCCCATGGAGACGATCGTAGAGATGCTGGATGTAGTCCTGTGGAACGGCTTGCCACGCCATTTCCACCTGGCGCCTCAGTTGGACCAGCGTTCGTGCTGGACGTGCAGACCGCGTGAGACGACGCTTCATCCAGTCCCAAACATGCTCAATGGGGGACAGATCCGGAGATCTTGCTGGCCAGGGTAGTTGACTTACACCTTCTAGAGCACGTTGGGTGGCACGAGATACATGCGGACGTGCATTGTCCTGCTGGAACAGCAAGTTCCCTTGCCGGTCTAGGAATGGTAAAACGATGGGTTCGATGACGGTTTGGATGTACCGTGCACTATTCAGTGTCCCCTCGACGACCACCAGTGGTGTACGGCCAGTGTAGGAGATCGCTCCCCACACCATGATGCCGGGTGTTGGCCCTGTGTGCCTCGGTCGTATGCAGTCCTGATTGTGGCGCTCACCTGCACGGCGCCAAACACGCATACGACCATCATTGGCACCAAGGCAGAAGCGACTCTCATCGCTGAAGACGACACGTCTCCATTCGTCCCTCCATTCACGCCTGTCGCGACACCACTGGAGGCGGGCTGCACGATGTTGGGGCGTGAGCGGAAGACGGCCTAACGGTGTGCGGGACCGTAGCCCAGCTTCATGGAGACGGTTGCGAATGGTCCTCGCCGATACCCCAGGAGCAACAGTGTCCCTAATTTGCTGGGAAGTGGCGGTGCGGTCCCCTACGACACTGCGTAGGATCGTACGGTCTTGGCGTGCATCCGTGCGTCGCTGCGGTCCGGTCCCAGGTCGACGGGCACGTGCACCTTCCGCCGACCACTGGCGACAACATCGATGTACTGTGGAGACCTCACGCCCCACGTGTTGAGCAATTCGGCGGTACGTCCACCTGGCCTCCCGCATGCCCACTATACGCCCTCGCTCAAAGTCCGTCAACTGCACATACGGTTCACGTCCACGCTGTCGCGGCATGCTACCAGTGTTAAAGACTGCGATGGAGCTCCGTATGCCACGGCAAACTGGCTGACACTGACGGCGGCGGTGCACAAGTGCTGCGCAGCTAGCGCCATTCGACGGCCAACACCGCGGTTCCTGGTGTGTCCGCTGTGCCGTGCGTGTGATCATTGCTTGTACAGCCCTCTCGCAGTGTCCGGAGCAAGTATGGTGGGCCTGACACACCGGTGTCAATGTGTTCTTTTTTCCATTTCCAGGAGTGTACTTCAGTTGACTGAAGAAAGAAGGAAGTACAAAAATGTTCACCGTAATTCAACAAAACAGAAATACAAATTACTTAGGGATGAAATAAATAGAAAACGCAGACAAGCTAAGGCGAAATCGTCCCATGAAAAGTGTGAAGAAATCGAAAAAGAAATGATTGTTGGGAAGACGACTGAGCATTCATAAAAGTCAAAACAACCTTCGATGAAATTAAAAGCAAGGGAGGCAACATTAAGAGTGCAATAGGAATTCCACTGTTAAGTACACAGGAGAGGGCGGATAGGTGGAAATAGTACACTGAAGGCCTCTGTGAGGGAGATGGTATGATGGTAGAAGAAACAGGAGTCGATTTAGAGGAGATAGGGGATCCAGTATTAGAGTCAGAATTTAAGAGAGCTTTGGAAGACCCATGATGAAATAAGGCAGAATGGACAGGTAACATTCCACCGGAATTTTTAAAATTATTGGGGTAAGTAGCAACAAAACGACTATTCATCTTGGTGTGTAGAATGTATGAGGCTAGCAATATACCTTTCACTGTAGATATACCATCAGACATGAGCAAGGACATTATCCACAAAAATCCGAAGATAGCAACAGCCGACAAATGCGAAAATTATCTTTGTTTATCATCTCATGCATCCAAGCTGCTGACAAGAATAATATACAGAAGGATGGAACAGAAAATTGAGAATTGTTAGATGACGATCAGTTTGTCTTTATGGAAGGTAAAAGCCCCAGAGAGGCAGTTCTGAATTTGTGGTTGATAATGGAAACAAGTCTGAAAAAAATCAAAACACATTCATAGAATTTGTCGGTGTGGAAAGAGGGTTCGTCAGTATAAAAATGGTGCAAGATTTTCGAAGTTCTGAGGAAGATACGAGTAGGCTATAGAAAAAGTTGGGCAATATGTAATATGTACAAGACCCAAGAGAGAACAATAGAAGTGGAAGACAAAAAACAATGTGCTAGGATTAAATAGGGTGTAAGACAGGGAAGTTGGCCTTTGACCCTACTGTTCAATCTATACATCAAAGAAGCGATGACAGAAATAAAAGAATGACTGAAGAGTGAGATTAAATTTCAAGGTTAAATGATATCAACGATAAGATTCGCTGATGACAATCTTATCCTCAATGAAAGTGAAGCAGAGTTACAGGACCTGTTGAATGGAATGAACACTCTAATCAGTACAGAACAAGAACTGAGAGAAAATCAAAGAGACACGAAAGTAATTAGGTGTAACATAAATGTGAACGGTAAGGAACTTAAAATCAGAATTGGTGGTCATGAAGTAAATGATGTTTAGGAATTTTTCTGCCCAAGCAACAAGATTGCCCATGACGGTCGGAGCAAGAACGACTTAAAAACAGACTAACACTGGCAAATGGGCATTCCTGGCAGTGAGAAGCCTACTAATATCAAACATAAGCCTTAATTTGATGATCAAATTTCTGAGAGTGTACATTTGGAGAACAGCATTGGGTGGTATCGAAACATGGACTGTGGGAAAACCGGAGGAGAAGAGAATCGAAGCATTTGAGATGTGGTGCTGCACAATAATGTTGCAATTAATGTGGACTGTTAAAAAAAAGGAATGAGTAAATCATCCGCAGAATCGGAATACGGAGAACACTGACAAGGAGAAGGAACAAGATGATTTGACATCTGTTGAGAAATGCACTGTGCTAGAGGGAGCTGCGGAGTGTAAAAATTGTAGGGCAAGACAGAGATGGGGATACACCCAGCAAATATTTGAGGACATAGGTTGAAAGTGCTACTCTGTTATGATGAGGTTGCCACAGGAGTGGCATTCCAGGCGAGCTGCATCAAACCAGTCAGAAGACTGATTACTCAGAAAGGTGAAATTTCTAGATTTCAACAGCAACATGATCATGATCAATAGAGACTGAGGTTTATCATGCCATGGTGCTACTCGTGTTGGATCCCAAGAGCGCCTGACGAGCATGAGTTGATGGATCCAGGCGGGCCATATTCAGCGTCAATGACCCCACGTGACTAGCGCCTGCGAGGACAGACACACTGTACGCTCTGTCATGCAGGATCGTACAGCCACATCACGTATCATGAGTCAGAAAATGGCCTTAGTCATACCAAGACATCACTCCACATGATCACTGTGTTGACTGTCATCTCGGCGGCCACTGCGACTTCCCTTTACGCGGCAGCAGAGAGAGGTGCGCTAACAGTGGTGCGCCCAACAACAACCCTTGACGCAAGAGAGGCGCCAGGTCGTCTCTTCAGACGAGTCTTGGTTCTGCGTACAGCGTCACGGTTGACATATCTATGTGTTGCAGATCAGAAGACAATAAACGTTGTGCCATGCATTCATCACAGTCGTTCAGGTCCAGCAAGTGTCATGATGGTATGGGGTGACAACGGGTACAAAATTTCTGGTTCATATAGCCAGTAACTTGGACAGCGGCCACTACATTTCTCACTTGTTAAGGACGATGACGATGTTCTGTCTTCGAGAACTCAGCGGTGTTATCTTTCATCAACATACAGCAAGATCACGTGTCGGTTGTGCTATTATGACCTGCCTCGATGCAGAAAGTGTTTGACTGTTGCCGTGGGCAGCAGATTCTCCACTTCTCTCACCCTCCTAAAACAAGTAGTTATGCATTAATGAAGGATTAGCGTGCCAACAGTCACCAACCATTACGACTGATGTATTCTGGAATGCAGTTTAAGTGGCATGGAATTATCTACCTGTGATTGTCATCCGGCTTTGACTCGATGGCCAGCAAAGTTAGAACCACTGTTGGTGCCAGAAGTGGCAGCTCTGTGTAATAAATTTCGCACCCTTTGTACCCCTATTCACTTTAATCGTGTATTGTTCCTTTTATATACGCTAATGATACATAGGCTATGCACAATAAGTAAAATTTCGTATGACCAGAATTGTAACTGTTGTACCATTAGTAATTGAGCCGTAGTAAAAATTGCTGTTTTGAAAAGCGCGCCGCAGCGCGTAGTGTAATGCAGTCGCCCTCCGTTGCTGGCGGAGGCGCCGCTGTGGCAATCGCAGCTTTGGTGTCTCCCTCTGGTGTGAAAGGGGAAAGGTAGCCTGTTCACGTGCATTTTATGGGCGCTATGAGCTCGGTAGTGCTCCCCCCCCCCCCCCCCCCTGAGTCCTTTTGTACTCCCCTCCTCTGCCTTCCCCACTCCCTGGCACGTCTGCTCAGCACTCCCCACCCCTCTTATGGATCCTCATCTTCCATTGGCTCCTTTCCCCCCTCCCCCTTCACTTTTCCTCTTCTTCCCACCCTTTTTTTTCCCGTCATCTGACCAGTTTCCCTCCACCTTCTCTCGGGTGTGGTATGTCATATTTGTGCCAACTTTTTAGTGCAGTGTTAAAGTGAGTGTTCAGTGTTGTGCGTCTTTCCACAGTGTTGCGAACAGAAATCATGCTGTCGCTGGGTGTGCATTTTATATCTCTTGCGAACAGAACCCAGACTGTCGCTGTGTTTTTTAATTGTCTGTCTATTATTTTTCTGCTTCCTGTGTATTTTATTAGCATCATCAACCATGTGTTTTATGTTTTAAGCTCCAGAATTTTCTGCCATTTTACCTTTAAGTCACCGATTTTATCGCCAACTGTTATTATTTTTTTATTATCTTCATCTGTTTAATACAAATTCTGTAGGCTGAAGAACGGCGTAATAAGCTGCTGCCAGCCCGCCCCCTTTAGGGGGAATCGAAACTCAATAAAGGAAAAAAAAACTCGGTAGTGGGTCAGTCTGAGTTATTCAGGGGAGTCTGGTCAGTCTCTCGTCCGCATTGGTGAGGCGGTTAGTGTGTGTGTCGTCCAGAGTGCTAGTGTGTGTTAGGCCGCCAGTCTGATCGAGTTTGCTCAGACAACGGTCATTGGCGGTTGAATCGATCGGTTGGTCGGTCGCGCACTGGGACACATGATGACTTGTCCGGCTGGAGCGTCGGTGCATGTGAGGTCGCCACGTGAGTCTAGTGGCCGTGCCGTATAGTGAGGCGTAGTGGCTTCGCGGCCGACACGAGAGCAACAGGAGTCAACCCACGACATCGGTCTGGCCGGCGCGAGCTGCGACGCCGTGAGACGGGAGATCGGCGCGCCTTCCTGCGTCCGTTGAAGCGGTTGGCAGCGGACGGTTCGGGAGAGCGTTTTGGGGGTGCTGCCCCAGGTCTTAGCCAGAAATCGCCGTTATTAGAAGTTAAGTGATTCGTGATACGTTGTTTCAGTTACTTGTTAAATTCTAGTTGTTTTCTTGGTCAGTCTCTCGTCCCCAGCTTGCTCGTTTATCTCTCGTCCGCATTTTTTAGGCAGTTAGTGTCTGTCTGTCTGTCTGCCGTACGTTAATAGCTGGCTCTGTCAAGTTTGTCGGATTGGGTGTTAACGAATTTATTGCTTAAAGGCCGAATTCTTGAAATATGTTTTTTATCTTGCTTATCATCTAGCGAGGTGGTATATGTGTAATGCAGAGCATGTTGTAAATTTTATGTAATTCTCCATTTTATGGGTTTCATTTAAATCGTCATTTTAGGTTATATGGTTGCCACCCTTCCACCGTAAGAGTCCTTTAAAAAAAACTAATTGCACATTCGGTGGCAAATAATTTGAGTGTTGTACCATTTCCATCCCTCTTAAGTGGAGCGTAGTTTACGTGTTTGTGTGAGTTGTTAAAATTTTTTTAGTTTAAAGTAATCTGGTGTGTTGCAGATTTGCACCAGTGTACTCTTTCAGAGGTTGTTGTGAGCGGTCATGACTACGGCCGTGTTGAAAGGGAGCAGGCAAGCTTCTCAGCCCGAAGGCTCATACTGTTAATATTGTTCTGTCTGCCTCTAAAAAAATTGTAACTTGATATTTCGAGGGTGTTTTTCTGCTTATAATTTTAAATCTATTTTTGAAAAAGCTTTTAGGAATAATATTCACATTTGTTAAAAGTAATTTCATTTTCCATCAGTTACTTCCTGGCAACTACTTACACGCTCACCTAGTGTGATTAAATGTGTTAATGTTCTTGATGAATCGCTAGTAAATAAAGTAAATTCTTAAAGTAAAGATTTTGAAAGTGTAAATTTACGGTTCAGTAATGGCAACATACGACGGGCGTTCATTAACTAATGAAATACGGTTTTTGTGGAAGCAGGTTGCTTTTATTCAGCATTGTAATACACCATAATGTTCCCCACTCTTTTGGTTACAAAACCATATTATTCAACATAATCTCCGTTCAGTGCGAAGGCCTTACGCCACCTTACCGGGAGGGCCTGTATGCCGGCATGGTACCACTCTAATGGTCGACGTCGGAGCCAACGTCTTATATCAACAACCTCCCCAACATCCCTGCTCTCATCTCTGCTTCCTGCAGAGTGCATCCTTCATTGAGCCAGTCTCGTTGCTATTTATGTTTTTCTGTTAGGCGGTCAGGGACCCAGTGGGAATACACCTTCCAGTAGCTAAACTGGTGTACGAATGTGACAGCACTACCAACGGATACATCCAGTTTTGCAGCGAGGTCGCTTGTGATCTGCCAATCACCTCGAATGAGTGTCCGTACGTTCCAGTACTGCAGTGTGGGCCCGGCCTGCACACGGGAGATCGGATAGTCTTGCGCGACCTTTTTGCGATGATGACAGACGCTTCGTCCAACGACTCGCCGTGCTTTTGTTTACTGCCAGGTCTCCTCAGAAATTCTGCAAGCGTCTATCAATATATGCGATGCTCTTTTTTTCAGCCAAACGCACCTTTCTGTATGGAACGCACCTCCGTTACAGATGCCATTTTCAGGGCTAGATATACTGCTGCCAACTATCGGAACTTCATGAAACTATAGGGACCGTAGCGAGAATATTCCACGATGTCCTATTGCAAATTCCAAGTTTCTTCAACCGAAACTGGACGAGAAAAAAAGTGTTACATTACTTATTGAACGCTCCTCGTTCATTTTAATGCTGTGACTCAAATGGCTCTGAGCACTATGGGACTTAACTTCACAGGTCATCAGTCCCCTAGAAGTTAGAACTACTTAAACCTAACTAACGTAAGGACATCACACACATCCATTCCCGAGGTAGGATTCGAACCTGCGACCGTAGCGGTCGCGCGGTCCCAGACTGTAACGCCCAGAACCGCTCGACCACGCCGGCCGGCTTTTAATGCTGTCCTGGTGTAAACTTTCATGGTAGCTTTTTCTAAATATTTCATCGTCTTTCAAACCGTGGTTTGCGTTTCACAAGCGTCTTTGTCTTGCCAGATCTGCAGTCGATAGCAGTCGCGCGGAAGAGTCCCAGAACGCTGTGACCCATCCTACTGTCATGCAAAGCGCACACCGTGTGACGTCAGCAGGCGACACTGGAGCAGCGCGCGCTTACGCAACACGAGCGCGGTCACGTGGAGCCGCGTCTAAGCCGGTCAGAAGCGATTACTGCCTCCGTGCGGGGCTCAGCTCGGCCCACGACTGCTGCCAATGCGCTCTGAGCAAACCTCTCATTAGTCGCAGCTGGCGACGCATCGTCCCGTTAGCGCAGCCGAGTTGGGACGCTTCCAATTTGCGGCTCGATTTCTTTTCGTGTCCCAGCAATATACCCGCAATAATCACGCCTACTATTCTTTCTGCTCCGCTTTCGTAATCATGTCACCGTTATGGCTTGTTTGCATACGGACGCAACTAACAAACGTTGTTGATAAATACCCGATAGAGTAAAAACCGTACAGATGGCTAAGCGTTACCCATCAAAACTTAAGTTGAGGATTCACGTCGCAGTCCAGTACAATAATTTATTACTTCCATTTCAGCGAGCACAGCGTAAATATGGGTTTAACGTACCATATTTCACGACAATGTGTGGCTTCAATAGTGTCACCGTCAACAGTGCGGCAAAGTTGCAGCTATACATTGTAATATTGCTCTATTCTACTGTTGATGTGACAAGCTGTTCCAGGTAGTCGTCGACGTAGAGCCGATGTGTTGCTGGTTTTGTCCGCCAAGGGTGGAGAATATTCCATATCGCCGGACTATATTTGTCCTCCTCCGTATATCCATGTGTCTCTGTCACCCTTGCTTTATCTTTTCATGCCGACAACGCTGCAGTTCGAAGTCACTTGGAACAAAATTACATTGCCTAGTCACAGTAAAGTGATGACCTGTCAAAAGCCTGAAAAATCACAATTTGAAGTGCAGATCTTGAAACGTCCCCTTTGAAAAATTATACAAGACTGTGCTTAAACTGACACACAATATTTTTTAGCGCAACGCAATCTGACTTTCAAAAATCCCTACCAAAGATTGGCCCTGACTAACATTAACCTATACCTTTCACAAATCACTTACCTCTATGAAACGTCCCCTTTGAAAAATTATACAAGACTGTGCTTAAACTGACACACAATATTTTTAGCGCAACGCAATCTGACTTTCAAAATTCCCTACAAAAGAATCGCCCTGTCTAACATTAATCTATACCTTTCACAAATCACTTACCTCACAAAAATCTTCATTACTCGAACTACTGCAATACAGCGAGCGCCAGTACTGCCAGCTAAATAAAAGATTCAAACTACTGAAGGCACTAACTACTGATAGGGATAGTTAGCAAATGAAAGATTTTAATAGAGAACAAACAATGTATTTACCTTAATAGTCATAATATATGATATCCAGTATTACAAACTTCGAAACTCCGCCATCTCTCTCCCCACATCCACCACTGCTGGCGGCTCACCTCCAACTGCGCAACGCTACGCGCTGTTCACATCCAGCTGCCGCTGCCCAACACTACAATGGCAGACAACAATGCAAACTAGCCACAGACTGCACACAGCACAGCCAGTGATTCTCGTACAGAGCGCTACGTAACGTTGCCAATAAGAAAACATAAACAGCCTACTTACAACCTCTGCGAGACATGTAGGAAGAGAGTCAGTTAGGTTCTGGGGGGATTTGGAGGCATGCCAACCCCCCCTACCTCGGCCAGCTGCGGTAGGTTTCTCGATTGAGGGTTCATGACGCGAACAGCCCGATCAAGGTGGCTTCACAACTCTCGAATGGATTTAAATTCGTTTAAATGCAAGGGTGTGCTGTAAAATCACCCTGGTACAGTCGTGGACAAAACGTGCGAGACCTCTCGCCTTTTCGTTATGCTGACCCGCACAGCTTTAAAGTCTGCTACACAGCATAAAAGGCAAGGCGACGAAGTGCTACCAACATTCTCGTGAAATTGAAAAACTATCCGAACTTTGTCAGACTGTTAGCAATCATGTGTAAGACTATATTAATGCTGATTGGTGTGTTAAATACAACACGTAAATGTAAGATGTAAATGAAATAAGAAACGCTAATTAGTATGAACTGTACTAATAAAAATGAATTTCAGCTTATCGAGATAACATAACTGTTTTAGTAAGACAAAGTACCCCAGATGGTTACAAATTAACAAAATATGCGCATTCGGCCGCAAAACGGTCTGCGTCAACGTTCTGACCGGTCATACTGGATTACCGTTGCTGACCTACTATGAAAGTGTGCAAATTTAGCAATGCGTGAAGATTCATAACGAAATCCAGTTAAAAATCGTTCAATGCCACACTTAAGTCAATTCATTTATTGACAGGAGCGGAAGTAGGCAGTACCAAGTATGAAATTCTATATATTTACATCCACAGGGCGCCGGTACGTAATAAAGGTAGCAGTAAAACGTATTGGGGGCGCAAGAATTCCTTACAATTGCTTTACTAATAGTCTATATGCCTCCATCGAGATTAGAACCGAAAACAAACCAGACTTCCATTGCAGTAGCAAACACCTTTTACTACGCTAGCAGACAAGCAAGGCGAATAGCGCTCTATTATTGCCCCAGACATGAATAAGCCGGCAATTTCGCAATGAAAATGGCAAAATGATCTTCATTTTCTGTTGCATAGTGCTTCCTGGACTCAAAAACATGAATTTTCTGCATTTATGTCACCGCTTGTGTGACAATCATTCGGAATGTTTATCGAAATAACAAGATACTGTTATTAGCGAGTAAATTTAGTAGGATAATTCTGCACCACCCCAGGAAATAAACGGCTACATAGCTGCCAAACGTATTCTACAAGGTTTCGAATTCTCTATTAGACCCGCCACAGCTAGAAAACATTCATTCGCCGAAGTGTTTCTTAAGCTAGTTAGCAATGGGAACGCTCGCACTACTAAAACGCGGTGGCATTAATACTGGGATTTGAATCACCACGTGTATAGGCAAATGGATTTTATTTGCATTCCTGTAAACGTGAAGTGGATCGAAAGCGTAGCTACGATTAATATACTGATGTACCGACTTCAACTAGAACATTTCGAATAAAGAGTAGGGGGAATTATTTATGCCGCCCTCATCTTCAGCAAGTGTTGTAGCTATTTTCATCGTTAGGATTTCGTCACCTAAATCGGTAAAAATGGAACTCTACTAGTCTCACTTTCTTGACCGTCTATCTGTCTACCCAACCCTTAAAACCCGTTTTCCTCGAGTACAGGTAGACCAAATAAGCGGAAATGTGTTGCACTTCTTGCGGTATACGGTCCCTTGGTGGTGTAAAAAATTCATTTTTATGAGTACAGTTCATGCTAATTAGCGTTTCTTCTTTCATTTACATCTTATATTTACGTGTTGTTTAACACACTAATCAGCATTAATATAGTCTTACACGTGATTGAAAACAGTCTGACAAAGTTCGGATAGTTTTTCAATTTCACGCCTGTGCACAGTATCTTGGTAGCACTTCGTCGCCTTGCTTTGTATGCTGTGTAGCCGACCTTAAAGCTGTGCGGATCAGCATAACGAAAGGGCGAGGAGTCTCGCTAGTTTTGTCCACGACTGTTCTCTTCGCACCTCCCACGTACACTGCAAGCAGTGTGACATTTGGCATCGTGCAGGTAGTAGATGTCATTGTGAGGAAAAAAAAGAAAAATGCTCTCCAAAGATAGATGCTTAACTGTGCTGATACATTTCACGCTATACACGCCACCGGCCATCTGTCGTCTGAAAAGGCCATCTGTTGCCAATCAGTGAACGTCCAGTTGTGGTATTGGCGTGCAAAAAAAAAAAAAGAAAAAAGAAAAAAAGAAGGTTCAAATGGCTCTGACCACTATGGGACTTAATTTCTGAGGTCATCATTCCCCTAGAACTTAGAACTACTTAAACCTAAATAACCTAACATCACACACATCCATGCCCGAGGCAGGATTCGAACCTGAGACCGTAGCGGTCGCGCGGTTCCAGACGGAAGCGCCTAGAACTGCACGGTCACTATTGGCGTGCAAATTCCAGCCTTCGTTGCCGATAAACAGCAGGCGTCTACTGCGAAGGTGCATGCGCAGCAACGTTCGTTGAACGGTCGTTGAGGAGACATTGTTGGTAGACCCATGGTTCATCTGGCTGGTCAGTTGCACGTCTATTCTCCCGTACACATTTCCACAGCCGTCGTTCACCCCTTCATTTGGAAATTTGTGGTAAGGTCTTATGGAACCAAACTGCTGAGGTCATCGGTTCCTAAGCTTACACACTATTTAATTTACCTTAAACTAACTTACGCTAAGGACGGCACACACACCAATGCCCGAGGGAGGACTCGAACCTCCGACGCGGAGAGCCGTGCGGACCATCATAAGGCGCCCGAGACCACGCGGCTACCCCGCGCGTCACCCCTGTCATTTTTGGCCCGTGATACACCAGAGTTGCGTCAGTACCAGTTTTCTACAGCGCCATTTTGCACATCTACGGCATATTTCAAGCACGACCACAGCGTCACACAACAGTACACAAACTTACCGTTCCGGAAATGCATCCACTCTTAGCCTGAAAGCCAATGATCATGCCGTTTCGGGCGTCAGATAAATCATTCTGTTTCTGCTTAACGACAGCGATTGCGCCATTTTCTGTGTGGCCCCGATACGTTTTATATGCTCTCAACTGCTAATGCTGCCACCTGCGACCTGTGAGTGATCATTACACGGTGACGTCGAACATAATTGGTGGTCACGTTGAAGTGACTGGCTTCAGTTCGAAAGCTGGCACACGAACGTGGAGGCACTGGATTTGTTTGTTGTCGACAAGAATGTTGAAGTGGGCAAACAAGATAACAATGCTTCCAGAATGAGATTTTCACTCTGCAGCGGAGTGTGCGCTTATATGAAACTTCCTGGCAGATTAAAACTGTATGCCCGACCGAGACTCGAACTCAAGACCTTTGCCTTTCGCGGGCAAGTGCTCTACCAACTGAGCTACCGAAGCACGACTCACGGCCGGTACTCACAGCTTTACTTCTGCCAGTATCTCGTCTCCTACCTTCCAAACTTCACAGAAGCTCTCCTGCGAACCTTGCAGAACTAGCACTCCTGAAAGAAGTTTCATATCAGCGCACACTCCGCTGCAGAGTGAAAATCTCATTCTGGAAACATCCCCCAGGCTGTGGCCAAGCCATGTCTCCGCAGTATCCTTTCTTTCAGGAGTGCTAGTTCTGCAAGGTTCGCAGGAGAGCTTCTGTGAAGTTTGGAAGGTAGGAGACGAGATACTGAAAGAAGTACAGCTGTGAGTACCGGCCGTGAGTCGTGCTTCGGTAGCTCAGTTGGTAGAGCACTTGCCCGCGAAAGGCAAAGGTCCCGAGTTCGAGTCTCGGTCGGGCACACAGTTTTAATCTGCCACGAAGTTTCAAGATAACAATGAATTCCATAAATGACATACATATACCTGCGTCTGGAACTGTGGAACATAGAAAATAATATACAGAGTGATTCCACCATGACGATGTTACAAACTTTCAGGGACGATAAAGATAGTCTAATGTGAGGTAGGGACCTCGTTCGGAAACCACCGAGTCGAAAGTTATAAACGAAAATCATTCTAATACCACTGACAGTGCCGGCTGCTGTGGCCGAGCGGTACTAGGCACTTCAGTCCGGAACCATGCGGCTGCTGCTACAGTCGCAGGTTCGAATCCTGCCTCGGGCATGGATGTGTGTGATGTCCTTAGGTTAGTTGGGTTTAAGTAGTTCTAGTCTAGGGGACTGATGACCTCAGATGTTAAGTCCCATAGTGCTTAGAGCCATTTAAACCATTTGAACCACTGACAGTGAAATACATGTATTGGTACTGTTGTTGCTAATAGTGTATCGTAGGCAGCTTTCGGAGATAGTAGTATGGACCAATACAAGAAAAAAATACCTACTTAACATGGGCTCTAAAATGCATACCTTAAAGGGACACTACACGCTCAATGTTTATTGTGCAATATGAGTATTGTGCAACAATGTTGACCGTTTGAGAGCAGGATAGTCGGTTTGCGTTATTTATTGAAGAAGTCTGCAGAGATTTAATAATACTGACCCTCACCCACTATATTGCGCAATATATTGTTTCATCTAGGGATGATACTGTCTAAATTAAGGAAGTTCTCGCCGATACTTCATGATTTACGGACTTGCAAACAACTTACACCGCGATGCCATTTGAATATGAATAATCATGAAAGACAGATGAGAGTAATGATCTGTAGAAGTTCATTCAGGGAAGTAGTTTGATTATATACCGGGTGATCAAAAAGTCAGTATAAATTTGAAAACTGAATAAATCACGGAATAATGTAGATAGAGAGGTACAAATTAAAACACATGCTTAGAATGAAATGGGGTTTTATTAGAACCAAAAAAATAACGTTCAAAAAATGTCCGTCAGATGGCGCTTCATTTGATGAGAATAGCAATAATTAGCATAACGAAGTAAGACATAGCAAAGATGATGTTCTTTACAGGAAATGCTCAATTTGTCCACCATCATTCCTCAACAATAGCTGTAGTCGAGGAATAATATTGTGAACAGCACTTTAAAGCATGTCCGGAGTTATGGTGAGGCATTGGCGTCGGATGCTGTCTTTCAGCATCCCTAGAGATGTCGGTCGATCACGATACACTTGCGACTTCAGGTAACCCCAAAGCTAATAATCGCACGGACTGAGGTCTGGAGACCTGGGAGGCCAAGCATGACGAAAGTGGCGGCTGAGCACACGATCATCACCAAACGACGCGCGCAAGAGATCTTTGAAGCGTCTAGCAATACTTTGTTTTTTTTGTTCTAATAAAACCCCGTGTCATTCCAAGCATGTGTGTCAATTTTTACCCCTCTGTCTACGTTATTCCGTGGTTTATTAAGTTTTCAAATTTATACTGACTTTTTGATCACCCGGTATTTAATACTTGTTCAGAAATAAGCTGTAGAACATTCGACAAAAGTGTTTAAATGCAGGAAAATAGCACTAAAACTTCCAGAATGAGATTTTCACTCTGCAGCGGAGTGTCTCTGTTATGAAACTTTCCCGGCAAATTAAATCTGTATGCCGGACCGAGACTCGAACTCGGGAGCCGGGTCCCGACTTCGAGTCTCGGTCCAGCACACAGTTTTAATCTGCCAGGAAAGTTTCAACACTGAAACTGCTTTTTGTTCGTTTTAGAACCTTGAATTTTTTGTGGCAGAAATACGTAAGAGCATTATCTGCCGATCGTCTGCTATAATGTGCAGTATCTTCTGGTTTATAGTGTGATACCTCCATGTGGGGCTCCATTGCCGACTCACTCCGCCAGCGGCCCCATTAGAAAGCCGGGAGGTCCCACGCGGCCAACTTTTTAAAAGCGGACACTGGAACATTTCTGCAACGGCACAAGAGGTAGGTTCATCCGTTCATCCGAACGCTGCGCTTTGCGCGTGCTGAGTTTCTGATGTCATAACATGGAACAGCACGTTGGTGAGTTCTTGCCAAACGTGCAGTCCGCTCCGATAATGCCGGCACGGTAGCTCAGCGTATTCGGTCAGAGAACTGTCTGCCCTCTGTAATAAAAACCTGAGTGAAAAGATCAACAACGAGCTTCGACGGATGTCATGTGACGAAATACAACGAACCATAACCAACAAAATGCACACACAAAAAAATCTCACTATGGATTTCAGCCTGCACGTTAGCTCAGCGTGTTCGGTCAGAGGGCTGCTTGCACACTGTAGTAAAAAACTGAGTAAAAGAATCAACTTGAACGAATGTCTTGTGACGTCCGCTCAGACCAAACGCAACGAACTATATCGAACAAAAAAAGTAAAAAAAAGAAGATAACTGAGTGGTCAGCGTGACGGATTGCGGTCCTTCGGTCCCGGGTTCGATTTCCGGCTGGGTTGTCTTCATCATGACCTGGTGGATGACATCGGAAGTTCCCTGAGGCTTTTTGCAGATGACGCTGTGGTGTATCGAGAGGTTGTAACAATGGAAAATTGTACTGAAATGCAGGAGGATCTGCAGCGAATTGACGCATGGTGCAGGGAATGGCAATTAAATCTCAATGTAGACAAGTGTAATGTGCTGCGAATACACAGAAAGATAGATCCTTTATCATTTAGCTACAATATAGCAGGTCAGCAACTGGAAGCAGTTAATACCATAAATTATCTGGGAGTACGCATTAGGAGTGATTTAAAATGGAATGATCATATAATGTTGAGCGTCGGTAAAGCAGATGCCAGACTGAGATTCGTTGGAAGAATCCTAAGGAAATGCAATCCGAAAACAAAGGAAGTAGGTTACAGTACGCTTGTTCGCCCACTGCTTGAATACTGCTCAGCAGTGTGGGATCCGTACCAGACAGGGTTGATAGAAGATATAGAGAAGATCCAACGGAGAGCAGCGCACTTCGTCACAGGATCATTCCACTCCAGTGGAAGACTCTGCAGGAGAGACGCTCAGTAGCTCGGTACGGGCTTTTGTAAAAGTTTCGAGAACATACCTTCACCGAAGAGTCAAGCAGTATATTGCTCCCTCCTACGTATATCTCGCGAAGAGACCATGAGGATAAAATCAGAGAGATTAGAGCCCACACAGAGGCATACCGACAATCCTTCTTTCCACGAACAATACGAGACTGGAATAGAAGGGAGAACCGATAGAGGTACTCAAGGTACCCTCCGCCACACACCGTCAGGTGGCTTGCGGAGTATGGATGTAGATGTAGATGTAGATGTAGATCATCATTTGATCTCCATCCAGCGCGCAGGTCGCCCAATGTGGAGTCGAATGTAATAAGACCTGCACCAAGGCGGCCGGACCTGCCCCGTAAAGGACCTCCCGGCCATTGACGGCAAACGCTCGTTTCCATTTTCCGAACGTGCAGAGCAATATCTAGCATGTCAGATATTCTGAACGTGCGGTTGACCAATGAGAAGGCAGAACGCCACATGCACGCCATCTCCCATTCGGTGCAGAGTTGTGAGGTGCCATATTGGTTCCAGCTGAAGCCAGTATGTAAGTATGCCGTTTCTGAGCACCAGCAAACTGAGGAGTTGTCGAAAACCGCGGTTAATTAAATGATTCGTTGTAATAAAATGACGTGAAACGTCTTATTCGTGTTAAAAGAATTATTGTAGCTTGCGTATTATGAGAGTGTGGCATTTGAAAGCAACGACATGTTGAGGGTCCATTAAAAAGCATTGTTCTTGGTACGATTTGTTATAATTTAATTTCAGTTAGTATAGTTATAATTAAAGCTTTCAAGACACGGTAACAAGCTAAATAGTTACTCCTCATTTGTCGTCGCTTTAGCGCAGTGTATACCACCGCAGGTTTATAAATAAAGTTTGATCCAAATTCAAAATGATTCAAATGGCTCTGAGCACTATGGGACTTAACATCTATGGTCATCAGTCCCCTAGAACTTAGAACTAATTAAACCTAACTAACCTAAGGACATCACACACATCCATGCCCGAGGCAGGATTCGAACCTGCAACCGTAGCAGTCGCGCGGCTCCGTACTGAGCGCCTAGAACCGCTAGACCACCGCGGCCGGCAAAGTTTGATCCAAAAAAAATTTTTCCTAACCTTCGCGTTTTTAAGAGGTTCTCATACTTTATTACTTTAATATAAGTATATACGTAATATTCGATGTTATATAAATATAAGTGCGCTCTTTTTGAAAGATGAGTTTATTCGATTGGCTTGATGTTCAAATGTGTGTGAGTTATTAAGGGACCAAACTGTAGAGGTCATCGATGCCTAGGCCTCTATACACTACTTAAACTTACTTTAAACTAACCTATGCTCAGATCAGCACACACACCCAGGCCCGAGGGAGGACTCGAACCTCCGGCGGGAGGGGCCGCGCAGTCAGTGACATGGCGATTGGCTTAATCTACAAGACACCTTGCACTACCTGAAGTAAGATATTTAGCCATTTTTTTCTTTTAAATTTTGTAATTCACATGTAGAGATTCTGCTACTGAGTAAGAACAGTGATAAAGTAAAAATCACCTTAGCCTTTTACTAAAAAGTGAAACGATGAAATAATGTTTATCGTATGTGGCGAGCAACTGTATTTTTTTATCGCACAGTTTGTAATGGAACTTTTATAAGCCGATGTTCTTAATAACTCAACATGGTACTTCCCTTTTCGCCTCATAACATTTTCATTGATATCGGTACTGAAGTTTTTATTTATATATACCACAGAAATAGCAACCTAACTAGCATATGGACAACGGAGAAAAGCACGTTTCAGTAGAGCTAATACAGGAATTTTACGCCCGTCCATTTCGTAAACAGTGTGATTTACGAACTAGATACAGCCGACAACTGCCGCTGTAACGCGTTGCGATCACGTGTAAAATGGTTCAAATGACTCTAGGTACTATGGGACTTAACATCTGAGGTCATCAGTCCCCGAGACTTAACTACTTATACCTACCTAACCTAAGGACATCACACACATGCAGGCCGGTGTGGCCGTGCGGTTCTAGCCGCTTCAGTCTGGCACCGCGTGACCGCTACGGTCGCAGGTTCGAATCCTGCCTCGGGCATGGGTGTGTGTGATGTCCTTAAGGTTAGTTAGGTTTAAGTAGTTCTAAGTTCTAGGGGACTGATGCCCACAGATGTTAAGTCCCATAGTGCTCAGAGCCATTTGAACCATCACATACATCCCTGCCCGAGGCAAGCTTCGAACCTGCGACCGTAGCGCTAGGCCACAACGGCCGGGATCACGTATAACACGTCGGAGCCCACGTACCGTATGCAAAAGTCTAATCGATTCTGAGCATTCAGCAGCCACGTTGAACTCGGCACGCTCAACTTTAACGTTCGACAGCACGGTCCGTGTACCGACGGCTTGAGAATGGACACGTTGCAAAGAGTCTGGCGGTCAATGAGAAATGTGTCAAGAGTTGATGGACCACTGCATAGGATGGAACGCCAAGAATGCAAGCGCAAAAGCATATGAATTCTTCTGGCTTCGCAACAGTCGTTTTACATATCTTAGAAAGCAAGAACGTGTCGGCAATTCCAGCATCCCACAGGCACTGGAAGGAGCGTACAAAAAACCACCAGGAATTCGCACAGGAGGGTGGGTGAAAGAAGTCAGCCTTGTTAAAAAGATATTTTGTGGACAGTAAGGACGTTTCTAGCTCAGTTGTTAGAGCACCTGTCCGCGAAAGGCAAAGGTCCCGAGTTCGAGTGTCGGTCCGGCACACCGTTTTAATCTGCCAGTAAGTTTCATACCAGCGCACACTCCGCTGTAGAGTGAAAATTTCATTCTAGAAACATCCTCCAGGCTGTGTCGAAGCCATGTCTCCGCAATATCCTTTCTTCCAGGAGTGCTAGTTCTGCAAGGTTCGCAGGAGAGCTTCTGTGAAGTTTGGAAGTTAGGAGACGAGGTACTGGCGGAATTAAAGCTGTGAGGACGGGGCGTGAGTCGTGCTTGGGTAGCTCAGTTGGTAGAGCACTTGCCCGCGAAATGCAAATGTCCCGAGTTCGAGTCTCGGTCCGGCACACCGTTTTAATCTGCCAGGAAGTTTCAGTAAGGATGTTCCTTGCAAATCATGGGCGCCAGCAGAGCCTGAGACAAAGCCCAGAATGAGTGTGTCCAGGTCTCACACAGAGATAGAAGTGTTGTGCAGCTAGTTCACAAGAACTTCGGAATCGAGAAAAACATCGTAAGAATGTGAAATCGTGAGAAAGAGTCGCACACCAGCTCACACAAGACAAAGAATTTCCACCCTACATTGGGAGGCGTGATCATGAAACGACAGTCAGTCATTGGGCGGCATTGAAATTTAGTCCGACAATGACTACTTCGAGAGGATAAAAATTTCTGAAACTCATTGGGCTGAGAGGTGGCTGAGGAATGAGGAGGCAGTCGGTGAGACAGCGTGGAAACAATAGGACATGGGGGCTTTCCACTCACCTCCAACATCCGCCTTGCGACACAGTGATATCGCAACTTAGGCCACGCAACTCATAAAGGCTAGACAACGTAGAGGTTGCATCCGGTCCTCGCTGCGCAGCCGCGGAACACCGGGAAGGGCAGCCGATTCACACCACACAACACCTTGGCGACGCGTCGTAAACACCCAGCTCCTATCGCCGCCACCACGACGCGTGTTAATGATTTCATGAATGGTGAGATGATTCCTTCCTCCCTACCACCCTTTAATAAATAAGTAGTGTCCACTTCCAGACAAATCGACCCTGAGATCCGCATTTTTTTCTTTTTTTTTGTGTAAGAGCTACTGAGATAAATACTTCTTTTTTCATTCTTCATTCATCTAAGTACTCTGTTCCATTCATACATCAACGCTTAATCTGATAACCTTTTGTGTTTGATTTGATTTAATTATTGATGTCACTAAATTGTTGGCTTCAAGTGTGGGGCACTCTCATCGGTCATTTTCGTATTATGTGATGCCGCGAACGATTCCTCGAGTTCACTTCTATAGATTGCTTTCGGAATATGTGTAAAGTGAAACTCAAATAGTACAACGGACAGTATCTTTTCTGTGTACATAAGGTGTAATGAAGTTCACCAGTTTGTTGAAAGATTTCTCGTTCAGACGTAAAACATTCCGAAGTCATGTGGCTCTGCTATAAGTCCTCTTAGTATGTTAGTATGGCCGTGCGTTGACCACCTTCCATGCCACTTTTTCGACCATCGCCTCTTCCTCTTGCCTTTCTCTTTGCAGTACGTAGTGACTGCAGTCGCAGTACATGCGAGTTCTACAAGACCGAGCGCTGGCCGACGTATTAGTTGGGAAGACAGTTCTGATTGACGCGCCTTAGCAAAAATACTACGCAGAAGTATTACAACGTCTTTGGCCTCGCAGCGCGGGGTAGTCGCGCCGTCTTGGGCGCCTGTCACGATCCGCAGCCGGCCGTTGTGGCCGTGAGTTTCTAGGCGCTTCGGTCTGGAACCGCGTGACCGCTACGGTCGCAGGTTCGAATCCTGCCTCGGGCATGGATGTGTGTGATGTCCTTAGGTTAGTTAGGTTTAAGTAGTTCTAACTTCTAGGGGACTGATGACCTCAGATGTTCAGTCCCATAGTGCTCAGAGCCATTGGAACCACGGTCCGCGCGGCTGTCCCCCTCGGGGGTTCGAGACCTCCCTTGGACATGGGTGTGTGTGTGTTTGTGTGTGTGTGTTGTCCTTAGCGTAAGTTACTTTAATTTAGGTTAAGTAGTGCTTAAGCTTAGGGACCGATGACCTCAGTAGTTTGGTTCCACAAGACCTTACCACAAATTTCCAATTTTCTTTGGCCTCGCGCTTTCGCGCAAAATACACTGAGATGACAAATGTCACGGGATACCTCTTAATTAAGGGTTGTACCTGTTTTTTCCTGGCGTAGTGCAGCACTCAATAAGTCCTTGGAAGTCCCACACAGAAAGCCATGCTGCCTCTACAGCCGAGCATAATCGTGAAAGTGTTGCTTGTGCAAGGTATTGTGCACGAAATGACCTCTCGATTATTTCCCGTGAATGTTAGATGGAATCATGTCGGTCGATCTGAGTGCTCAGACCATTTACTCGAATCGTCCAGAATGTTTTTCAAACCAACCGCGAACATTGTCGCCCAGTGACATGACATCGTTGTTTGGGAACATGAAGGCCCTGAATGGCTGCAAAAGTCTCCAGTTAGCCGAATATAACCATTTCCATTCAATGACCGGTTAATTTGGATTAGAGCAACCAGCCCATTCCATATAAACATAGCCACCATCAGGTTTAACAGTGCCTCGTTGATAACTTGGCTCCATGGCTTTGAGGTGTCTGCGCGACAATCGAACACTACTATCAGCTCTCACCAACTCATATCGGGACTTACCCGACCAGGCCACGGGTATCCGGTCGTCTAAGGTCGAGTCGACATGGTCACGAGCCCAGAAAAGTTGTCGAAGAGGATGTCATGCAGAAAGCAAAGGCACTCGAGCCGGTCGTCTGCTCCTATAGCTCATTAAAACCAAATTTCGCTTCACTGTCCTAACAATTACGTTCGCCGTACGTCTCACATTGATTTATGCGATTATTTCACCCAGTGTTGCTTGTCTGTTAGCAAATGTCGCTGCTCTCGGTCGTTAAGTGAAGGCCGTCGGCCACTCCATTGTCCGTGGTGAGAGATAATCGTTGAAATTTAGTATCCCAGGCACACTCTTGACGCAGTAGATCTGGAAATACCCTAACGATTTCCAAAATGGAATGTCCAATGTGTCTAGTTCCAACTACTATTCCGCATTCAAAATCTGTTAACTCCCATCAGATACCTTTTCACATGAAACACCTGAGTACAGCGCCAATGCGCTGCCTTTTTATATCTTGTGTACGCGATAATACCGCCATCTACATATGTGCACATCGCTATGCCACGACCTTTATCACCGCAGTGTATTGACACAATAATATTGCGAAACAATATTTGTGCATGTGAGGTCCCTTAAGAACTATGAGCACTTGTTCATCTTCCGCTACTGTGAGACAAATTTATTGTGCTGCACAAGTGCAGAAGCTCGTAAGGTAACCACTTTAGAGCTCACGTTTACTAGGTTTCTTATTGTTTTGGTCCATACTACCACCTCTGAAAGTTGCCTACCTTACAATCTTAGTAACAACAGTATTGTTATATGTATTGCACTATCAGAAGTATCAGAACGATTTTCGCTTATAACGTTCGACTCGGTCGTTCCGGACGAGGGTCCCTGGTACATTTGCCTTTCTCCATCATCGCTGAAAATTTGTAATATCTTCGCGGATTCATCCTGTAAGCAAATACCGAAATCTGAAAGAGGAAATTCTCGCTACTCCTGTCGTATTTTAAGAATTACCGCAGTGAATCATAATTGTGCACTGATGGGCCAAAACATTGTGATCACCTTCTTAGACGCGTGTTGGTTCACTTCTGGAACGCCTTTCAGCAGTGATTCCGTGTTCCAATGCATTCGACAAGTACTTTCCAGTGGTTTGTGGCACCAGATGCCTAAGCACAGATCACACATTTGCCGTAATTTACTGGCGGTTGGTTTTGGCCGCGGAGCTAGAGCCCGATAACATCACAGTTGCGTTTCATCTGATTCATATAACCCGAATTTGACGGCTAACACATGAATGAGGATTTGCAGAAAATAAATGCGTGGTGTAATGACTGGCAGTTATCTCTCAATATTAGCAAGTATAACCTACTGCGTATAACAAGGCGAAAATCCCCGTTAATTTGCGAGTACAAAATAAATGCCCATTCTTTGGATGCGTTATCATCCGTCAAGAATCTGGGTGTGACTATTCGAAATGATCTCAAATGAAATGATCAGATCATACAAGTAACGGGCAAGGCGAACTCTAGATGGCAGTTTATTGGTAGAATCCTAGAGCGATGCAGTCCTTCAACAAAGGAAATTGCTTACAATACGTTAGTTCGTCCAGTCGTAGAGTATTGTTCTTCTGTAGGGGGAACCCTTACCAGTTGGGTCTCATTCAAGAGATTGAAAAGGTCCAAAGAAGAACGGCAAGGTTCGTGACTGGTTCATTTAGCCATCGCGAGAGCGTTACAAATTTCATAGAAAGTTTGAAAAAAAAAAGTGGGATACACTTGAAGATAAACGGCGCGCTAAACGGTAGGGGCTGCTCACTAAATTCCGAAATCCGATCTTCGCCGAGGATGTAGAGCACATACACTCCTGGAAATGGAAAAAAGAACACATTGACACCGGTGTGTCAGACCCACCATACTTGCTCCGGACACTGCGAGAGGGCTGTACAAGCAATGATCACACGCACGGCACAGCGGACACACCAGGAACCGCGGTGTTGGCCGTCGAATGGCGCTAGCTGCGCAGCATTTGTGCACCGCCGCCGTCAGTGTCAGCCAGTTTGCCGTGGCATACGGAGCTCCATCGCAGTCTTTAACACTGGTAGCATGCCGCGACAGCGTGGACGTGACCGTATGTGCAGATGACGGACTTTGAGCGAGGGCGTATAGTGGGCATGCGGGAGGCCGGGTGGACGTACCGCCGAATTGCTCAACACGTGGGGCGTGAGGTCTCCACAGTACATCGATGTTGTCGCCAGTGGTCGGCGGAAGGTGCACGTGCCCGTCGACCTGGGACCGGACCGCAGCGACGCACGGATGCACGCCAAGACCGTAGGATCCTACGCAGTGCCGTAGGGGACCGCACTGCCACTTCCCAGCAAATTAGGGACACTGTTGCTCCTGGGGTATCGGCGAGGACCATTCGCAACCGTCTCCATGAAGCTGGGCTACGGTCCCGCACACCGTTAGGCCGTCTTCCGCTCACGCCCCAACATCGTGCAGCCCGCCTCCAGTGGTGTCGCGACAGGCGTGAATGGAGGGACGAATGGAGACGTGTCGTCTTCAGCGATGAGAGTCGCTTCTGCCTTGGTGCCAATGATGGTCGTATGCGTGTTTGGCGCCGTGCAGGTGAGCGCCACAATCAGGACTGCATACGACCGAGGCACACAGGGCCAACACCCGGCATCATGGTGTGGGGAGCGATCTCCTACACTGGCCGTACACCACTGGTGATCGTCGAGGGGACACTGAATAGTGCACGGTACATCCAAACCGTCATCGAACCCATCGTTCTACCATTCCTAGACCGGCAAGGGAACTTGCTGTTCCTACAGGACAATGCACGTCCGCATGTATCCCGTGCCACCCAACGTGCTCTAGAAGGTGTAAGTCAACTACCCTGGCCAGCAAGATCTCCGGATCTGTCCCCCATTGAGCATGTTTGGGACTGGATGAAGCGTCGTCTCACGCGGTCTGCACGTCCAGCACGAACGCTGGTCCAACTGAGGCGCCAGGTGGAAATGGCATGGCAAGCCGTTCCACAGGACTACATCCAGCATCTCTACGATCGTCTCCATGGGAGAATAGCAGCCTGCATTGCTGCGAAAGGTGGGTATACACTGTACTAGTGCCGACATTGTGCATGCTCTGTTGCCTGTGTCTATGTGCCTGTGGTTCTGTCAGTGTGATCATGTGATGTATCTGACCCCAGGAATGTGTCAATAAAGTTTCCCCTTCCTGGGACAATGAATTCACGGTGTTCTTATTTCAATTTCCAGGAGTGTATATTATTACCACCAACTTTCAAATCGCGAAATGATCACCATTCAAAGATAAGGGAAATTAGAGCTCGTACAGAGGCGTTCAGACAGTCGTTTATCCCTCGTGCGATCCGCGAGTGGAACAAGGGGGGGATATGACTTTGGCGTGATTTGTGCCCTCCGCCACACACCGTTGTTGGCTAGCGGAGTATAGATGTAGATGTAGAACGTGAGCTCACTATCATGCTCCTCAAACCATTGCAGCACGATTCTGGTCTTGTGACGCGGACAGTTATCCTGCTGCGAGATGCCATCGCTGTTGAGACATCAAGCATAAGGTGTTACACGTGGTGCCAGATTCGTTCACGTAGTCCACAGTTGTCATGGTGCCTTCGATTACTACCGCAGGGCCCGTGGAAGCCCACGTGAACGTTCCCCACGACGTAATACTACTCCCCATGACGTAATACTGTTCCCAGCGGCCTGCGTCCGTGGAGCGCTCAATGGGTCGAACAGTCATTGATCCGGATGACGGCTTATCTAGACACAATCTGGTTTAACAAATAACGGGATTCACCCGACTAGGTGACACGGTATCACTGATTCGTGGTCCAATATCTATGGTGTCGTGCCCACTGTTAACCATAACTGACGATGTTGGTGGGTCAACAAAGGAAGACGTGGGGGTCCTCTGCTACGGAACACCATGTTCAACACTGTGTGTAGAACAGAGTGCTCCAAAACACTCGTGCCTGCCCCAGTACTGTACTCTGTCGTCATATCTGCCACAGATCGCCGCCTATCCTGCTGTAGCGAGAGAACAAGCCTCCGATCTCTATGTTTTGTCATGAGATATGGACGTCCAATTTCTTGTCGTCTACTCGTGGTTTCAGCATTCTTCGACCGCTTTCCCTAGATACTCACGACAGTAGCACGCGAACAGACAGACAACTTTGCAGTTTCCGCATTTGCTCACTCTCAGGCACAGGGCCAAAAAAAAAATTTTTTTTAAAGTCGCTTAAGTCAACGGGTTTCCGCATTTGCGCCAATTATCGTCACTAGTATGATTCCCTGTTCGTCTCTGCTCCGCTCGTATACGAGGGCTATTCGGAAAGTAAGGAACGATAGGTCGCGAAATGGAAACCACAGTGAAAATCAAAACTGTTTTATTTGCAACAGTTAGCTACATCTTCCAGCTACTTCTCTAAACAGTCGCCGCTCAGACTTAGACATCTGTCCTAGCGTTGTACCAACTTTTCAATTCCCTCGTTATAGAAGACAGTCGCCAGTGCTTTTCGACAATTTTCTACTCTGGACTGCAGCTCGTTGTCTGTGTCAAAGTATTGTCTTCATAGCCAGTGGTTCATCTGAGCAGAGATAACCCTCAGGGGTAGCCAATTACAGGCTGTATTGTGGGTGATCAAACACTTCCCACTGAAAGCGCTGCAGGTGCATCTTCATTGCCCCTGCAGAGTGCGGCGTAGAAATGTCGTGTAGAACTAGCCGCATGACAGTTATGTTATGTGGATCGCATAGCTTCAGGCGAAATCTTTCGCCAGGCCCTCATACTTGGCAGTAGACGCTATTTTCTAGCCATCTTTACGTTCTCACTGTGACCTCAGAACTGAAAAGAGCGGCATGATGCGATCGACGGGCGTTCTAGACACAGTGCCCAGCGCATCTGTGCAAAGCTTCATCAGATTTTCACTGTATTTTCCATTTCGCAACCGATCGTTCCTTACTTTCTGAATAATCCTCGTACTTCTCTTCCCACGTCACATGCCCTCAGCGCCATCAGGCAGCAAATATCCTCGCAGTGGGCAGTAGTCATAATGTTTTAGCTCGTCAGTGAATTCAACATAGGTTCTTAAGACGTGTAAACGTTTTCGAACCTTCATCAGTTATGTTTCGTGGGCAGCAACTTTCCACTGTCTCAAATTTAAATTGCGTTGTTTGTGTACATTACTTTCTACGTCTCATAACTCTGATCTTAGAAGTATTCCATTTAGGAAATAAATAGTTGTCCAACTGCTCTAGTGAACCTCGATAAAACATCAATATAAACATCTGAGAGTTCAACCTCCCTTAACAGATTCCTTGTCTTCTTCCACGAACGAACTGTAAACGCCTTGTACCACGTGGCATGTCGATGAGAAGTTCATTTTAAATGGGTACTTCTACATTTACCACCACTAGCCAAAAACTGAAGCGTGATCGCCAGTCCGATTGGGGCTGGTTTCATTTTTCACAGTGGCACTGGTCTTACAAGACTCCGGACGAATTGCTTTTATGCGAAAAGTTCAAAACAGAGTTTCAGAATATTGGAAAAGGTGTGTATCCAGCATCAGCTCACGAATTAAAGTTCCGGAAACAGCTTAATTAAAAGAGAAGGCTTCCACAAAGCATAATTTGTCTTTTTCTTGCTATTTTTTTCCATGCTGAATGCAAATACAGAAGAGTCGCACTCAGTTTCAAGTCCGTAGTGCGGCTCCTGTAAATGCTACTGGCTCGGAATATATAGCCGCAAACATTGTCGGGCTGACAACGTTGCCGTAGGTGCTGCATTCAATGTTGCCGGATTTAGTTTCCGGGAGATATTGTCGACAACATGCAATTTTTATCGACCATGCAAAAGTACCTTAGGGTTAATTCTAGAGCTAGCTTAAAACTTGCTGCTGTTGTCTGGCTGTAGCTTCGCTGCCATACTACGGCGCAATCAGCGGTTCGAGTTTAGTTTTGAAAGGAAGACGGAAGGAATGTTAGAGTGTAACGCCCCGTGTAAGGGCGGTCATTAGAGACGGAGCAGAAGCTCAGATCACGAAAGGATGAGGAGGAAATCGGTCTTACCTTTTTCACGGGAACCATCCTGGCATTTGCCTGGAGCTATTTAGAGAAATACGGAGAACCTAGATCTGGATGGCTGGACGGGGATTTGAACCGTCGTCCTTCCGAATGAGCGTCCGGTGTGCTAACAACAGCGCTACCTCGCTAGGTGAGTTTCGTTTTGGATGTGGGTTTCAGATCTGCAATACGTTAAGTTTGCATGTCCTACATAGACAAAAAACTGAATAACAAAAAATTTTGTATGTGCATAATGGAGGAATACTATTGAAATATTGGCCAGATGCGAGAAAGATTTGCGCTATGAGGGTTCCGTGCAGTTCATCCATTCCAAGAATCGGGAATCTCGACGATTTTTGCCTATTGTCGACTTTGATACTGCCAAGGAGTCCAAGACTTCAGAGAATGTTTTGATTTCAAGCTTAACGGCGGATAACAAATAACAAAAGAAATATTTTTTCGTGTGATATAATTACAAATTAATAATTTTTTCCTTTATTTGTTCTATGAAACCTTCTTGCCAAATTTCATGATTCTATGACAAAGGGAACTACCTCGTATGTTTTAATGAGTGAGTATCGAGTACAAAAATTGGTGACATAAATTGCCGTATCTTTTGACTGCATTGACTTTGAAGGTTAATTTCTTTACACCACCAAGGACCACAGTCCTCAGTATGTGACATAAATTTTAATTTTAATTACACGTTCCGGACAGACAGAAAATAGTTACAGATTCACAGTTTTCATGTTCTTTCCTTTACTTTTAGAGTGACACCTTACTTCTTGCCAATTTTCATGATTCAATATTGACAGGATGTTTTGATGAGTGAATTTGCGAGTATCAAAATATGCGACATAGATGGCTGTATCTTTTGATTGCATCGATTTAAAAGCTAACGTTTATTATGCCGCCAAGGGGTCATAGACATTTCGACTTATTGCGTTTACCAGTTCATGAGAAAAAGGATTTTTTACAGACGGACGAAGAGGCAGACATTTTGCCAACAAATGGCAAAAAATATATTTTCATGTGGTATAAGTACAAATTCACAATTCTCGGTTTTTTTCCTTTTGTTGTACTGTGAAACCTTGCTTCTGTCCGAATTTCATAATCTAAGTTATCATGGACTGTGAGAAAACCGCAACAGAAGAGAATCGAAGCATTTGAGATATGGTTCTACAGAAGAATCTTGAAAATCAGGTGGATTGATATGATAGGAATGGGGAGTTTCTCCTAAAAATCGGCGAAGAGAGGAACGTAAGGAAAACACTGACAAGAAGAAGACACAGGATGGTAGGATATGTGTCAAAGCACCACGGATTAATCTCCATGGTCCGAGAGGCAACTGTAGAAGGTAAAATTTGTAGGGGAAGACAGAGATTGGAATACATCAAACAAATAATTGAGGACGTAATGCGGAAGTATTGTTGTGAAATGAAGAGTTTGGCGCAAGTGAAGAATTCATGATGGGGTGCACCAAAGCAGTCAGAAGACTGATGACTCGGAAAAAAATACTTGAACAGGTCGCTAGAATCTCTTACCGTGACCATGACAGAGTTTCACACCTCAGCCTTGAGGCTTGACTTTCGATCTTGACTTCCTGAAGCAGCATAGCTGTCTTTGACGCGTAGTGAAACAAACTGTCGTATAAGTAGCTTACTGTTCCTTGGATCTCCTGGGTCAACAGTCCCAGGAGCACTGAAATATGATAGGTGCATTATAAATCCCAAAACGGCAAGCGATTGAACTGGATTAGCCCAAACAAAGTGTTTATCGCAAAGTTGCGTCTGGACCCTTCATCCAATACGAATTGACGTTAAGCATAACGGAGGCCAATTTCTGCAAAAATGGAACCACCCACCAGTTTGGACATTAATACTTCCATATTCGAGACATGATATGTATCCGCATCTACCTAGGCGTTTACGGTCGACTTAAAATCATCCCAAATCCGTATGGACCGATCCATGTTTTCAATCAAATCCATCAAAGTGGTCCACAAACTGTTAGATATTGGCGTGCGGACACCTTCATTCTGTAATCGCTTGAGCTCTGACAGTAACTTGTCCCTTAAGGCGAATGGTATATCCTTCACTTAACACGTGTTGAGAACTGCAGATGGTTGCAACATGATATGTGCCTCTTAGTCGCAAAGACGATTTGTTTGACCATTAAAAGTGGAGGCGTTGTGTGTAAGGAGGCCTGGAGATGGATCTAGCAAGGTTGTCCTTATCTGATTGGAATAGTCCAGCTCAACGACCAGTTTGGTAAAACCGTCCAGCCCTAAAGTACTGGTGTTTCCTTTCATTTGCATGATGAATACATTGGCTTTTATGGTTGATCCTTGACAGTGGATAGCAGAACTAAGGTGTTTCACCATTGCAATTTCATTATTTCTGTAACCCTGCAGTTGCTTCGGAAACAGCCAAAGTGTTTCTGACCCAAGTTGCTGATTTTCAAACGTGGTAATGATCGTTTCGAAAGAACCCGCATCTATGTGGAACATAATTTGTGCGTCATTTATGTACACATCAAATGTCAACAGGTGGGTCGGAGTTGGCAGTACAGCACGACCTTGGGGCAAAACTGGGCCTGCGCCCAGAATGTCAGTCTTGCTGCCTGTACCCAGAAGGCACGTCCTGTCTACATTCACTTTGTTAGCAGAGTTGCACACTTCAGCTTTTGGCATGACCTTCGATCTCAGCTTCCTGAAGTAGCATTGCTTTCTTTGATGTATAGTGAAATAAGTAGAACATGAACGTAGCTTTCTGGAGGAACGTTTTCCTGCATGACTGATGCGTGACTGACTCCTAAGAAATCACGTTTACTGAACGGCGAAAGCGAATCTGGCTGCTGCTAGGACAGTGAGTGGAGAAAGGATATTTAATCGACAAGACCACAATATCCAAGTGAACTGGTGTATATCACTCCGGGATCACAGTGTCCGAGTGATATTGTGGACGGAGGAGGCGAGGGCTCCAGCTGTAACTGTGGCTGCTTGTGGCTGATCGCTGTGGTGAACCTTCGCGACTGGTGCTGCGATTGGAACTGCCAGCTCGATGGCTGGATGGCCGCTTAAGTACTGCTTCGGCAGAATGATATATGCCCAGTGTACTACTGGACATGTGATCGGCAGAAACATGTAGTACTATGCCCATTGCTGTGGTGTCTGTAGGAAAACAAACCGGTGTGCTGTGGTCGCCTGTAATGTTGATGTGCAGTCTTGCCGGGGTAGAATCCCTGGCGGGGGCTGGAGCTTTCGCAACCCGCGAGTCACGCCAGTATTGCTGGTAGGCGGAGTTGCCCGATACAGCTGACTACAGCAAGCAGGTTCACTCACATGTGGGTTGCCGTAGTTATGCACAGAGACTAGTATGGACAGCTGGATCAAACCAGTCTATGATCTGGAGAGCTGAACAACGATGCACTGAGGAACGCTGAAGACATAGTATGCAATGAAGAAGTACTGAAACGAATAGGGGAGAAAATTTTATGGCACATATCAAAAGGGATATTTTTGATAGAATACATCCTGAGGTATCAAGGAATAACTCTGGTAATGTGGGGAGGGATGAGAGAAGGGTTAAAACTGAACAGGGAGAAGAAGACTTGAATACAGCAAACATGTTGAAATGGATACAAAAGCTGCTTCAAGCTACTCTTTCAGATTGGAAACCGCATCCTCGGATAAAATATACAGAATTTGAAAGGTCTTGATTGCTGTGAATGAGCTAGACCCCTGCTGCGCTGTTGTATGTGATAAGAACGGCACCCGTGCTTCGTACTCAGTACGTTGCAAGTGTGAGTCATGGTCAGAACAGTGTTCTGTGTAGTAGTGAGTACATTATGTCTAGAGATAATTGATTTCGAACCTGGGCAAATTGTTTGTGCTCATATGGTGGGCGCTTCCGTAAGCAAGAGAGTCGAAACGCTTGGTGTTCCGAGAGGCACCGAATCGAACATTTATACCACATGCAAGGAAAACGAAAAAAACATAATCTGCTAAGTCATCATCTGGTGAAAGTGTGTGTAGAGTGATCGTGACGACGGTCATTGAATAAGGATGTGAGGGAAGATAAGGGGACGACAGCAGCAAAAGTCACTGCAGAGCTGAATGTCGCACTCGAAAAGCCTGTCAGCACGAAAACAACATGAAGGGAGCTCCCTAAGATAGGAATTACAGGGCGACCTGGAATTCCAGAACCAATGATCCGTGGTGCAAACATCCAAAACAGGAAAAATGGGTGCCGAAGACATGAAACATGGGCTATGGAGCAATGAAAGAAAATAATTTGGTCGAATGAGTCTTGTTTCACGTTGTTTCCAGCTTCTGGCCGAGGCTACGTCCCCAGAGTGAAACGTGGTGCGGTTTCGGAGATGATTTGGGTGTCCCTATGGAGCAGTAAATGCAATAAATGAAGCAGGCAGAACGGAATACAAACGTCTCAAAAATGAGATCGACAGGAAGTGCAAAATGGCTAAGCAGGCATGGCTAGAGGACAAATGTAAGGACGTAGAGGCTTATCTCACTAGGGGTAAGATAGATACTGCGTACAAAAAATTAAAGAGACATTTGCATGGAAGAGAACCACTTGTATGAATATCAAGAGCTCAGATGGAAACCCAGATCTAAGCAAAGAAGGGAAAGCAGAAAGGTGGAATGAGCATATATAGGGTCAATACAAGGGCGATGTACTTGAGGACAATATTATGGAAATGGAAAACGATGTAGATGAAATGGGAGATACGATACTGCGTGAAGAGTTTGACAGAGCACTGAAAGACCTGAGTCGAAACAAGGCCCCGGCAGTAGACAACATTCCATTAGAACTACTGACGGCCTTGGGAGAGCCAGTCCTGACAAAACTCTACCATCTGGTGAGCAAGATGTAAGAGACAGGCGAAATACCCTCAGACTTCAAGGACAATATAATAATTCCAATCCCAAAGAAAGCAGGTGTTGACAGATGTGAAAATTACCGAACTATCAGTTTAATAAGTCACAGCTGCAAAATACTAACGCGAATTCTTTACAGACGAATGGAAAAACTTATAGAAGCCGACCTCGGGGAAGATCAGTTTGGATTCCGTAGAAATGTTGGAAACGTGAGGCAATACTGACCCTACGACTTATCTTAGAAGAAAGATTACGGAAAGGCAAACCTACTTTTCTAGCATTTGTAGACTTAGAGAAAGCTTTTGACAATGTTGATTGGAATACTCTCTTTCAAATTCTGAAGGTGGCAGGGGTAAAATACAGGGAGCGAAAGGCTATTCACAATTTGTACAGAAACCAGATGGCAGTTATAAGAGCCGAGGGGCATGAAAGGGAAGCAGTGGTTGGGAAGGGTCAGGGTTGTAGCCTCTGCCCGATGTTATTCTATCTGTATATTGAGCAAGCAGTAAAGGAAACAAAAGAAAAATTCGGAGTAGGTATTAAAATCCATGGAGAATAAATAAAAAACTTTGAGGTTTGCCGATGACATTGTAATTCTGTCAGAGACAACAAAGGACTTGGAAGAGCTGTTGAACGGAGTGGTCAGTGTCTTGAAAGGAGGATATAAAATGAACATCAACAAAAGCAAAACGAGGATAATGGAATGTAGTCGTATGAAGTCGGGTGATGCTGAGGGAATTAGATTAGGAGATGAGACACTTAAAGTAGTAAAGGAGTTTTGCCACAGGTCATTAGTGTTGCTCGTGTTTAGTATTGACTGGTTACCGTGAAAAATAAAGGGATGCCACGTACTCGTGTGAGACAGAGATATCTACACCTGGAAGAGTTTGAAGGACGCCTAATTGTAGATCACCATTTGGCCGGCTGCAAATCCAGATTTGTGGAGCATTCGTATGTGACGATGGTCCGACCTTGGATTCCGTGAGAACCTGAGGCCAGGCGCACTCGTCATCAAGGTTGCGGTCGACCACGTCTGACAAGTGAGGACCACAATACCGTACACCAAACATACCGTTAACCCTTGACATCTTCACCAGCTATCTGGTAAAAAGTAATGGACTGCCTGCAACGTTCTGTGTCATTCAGCACCATTGGCCAGAGGCTAGAAGCAGAGCGACTAGGGAATCCTCATTCCAAGTGTAAGCTGCCGTTAACACCACAACACAAATGGTTGCGTTTGGATGGTACCGTCATCGGGAATCATTGACTGCTGATGAATGGTGCCGCACAGTGTTCAGAGATGAATGATGAATCTCCATCGTGGGTAAATATAGCAGTGTCCTGGGTTGAGAATCCAATCTTCTAATGTTTTGGAGAGGCGCAGGGGCGTAACTCCTGGCGACATGGTGTGTGAGCCGTTGGGTATGACTTCGGGACTGAGGGAATTATGACGGTACAAAGTACGTCACGGACAGCCTGCGTCCCCACGTGTTACCTCCCATACGACAGCATCGGGGTACCATTTTTAAACAGCACATCCCCCTGCGGGTTTGGGGGTTAGAATAGGCCCGCGGTATTCCTGCCTGTCGTAAGAGGCGACTAAAAGGAGTCTCACATGTTTTGGCCTTATGTGATGGTCCCCTCTCGGGTTTGACCTCCATCTTTCTAAATTATTCCGAAGAGCGAGCCAATTGGGGAAGGGCGCCTTACATGGTGCACTGTATCCGTCGTGCAATTAGACCTTTAGCCGGCTTTCACGTCGTTGCAATGGTGTCCCGCTCGTTTTCGATCTTTAGGGCGGGGATACGTCCCTGGGTGCGATTACCACGCTGCCCTCTGCAGTGTTTCTTTTAACTGCGACGACGACCTTGGACAGTTTTGCACCTAAGATCCAGCACGGTAGCCAGTCCGTTGTGGTGGGGCCGCCATGTACCCTCTTGGTTGTAGCCCCCTGACAACACAGGGATCGCTCTACTGATGCCTGCGCCGTTAACTCCCCACGTATGCCAAGGAGTAGATGCCTATCCTCCTGGGGTATCAGGACTCCCGGCAACGGCCATCCTGCCAGGTGGCCTTTGCTGTGGCTGGGTGGCGCCCGTGGGGAGGGCCCTTGGTCGGAGTAGGTGGCATCAGGGCGGATGACCCGCAATGAAGCGTGGTACATCATCTCTCGCTGGCGGCCAGCCGCCAGCAGTCTCTAAGCGTTCTCGGGCTCAATTTAATGCTCAGAAGTACGATCCGAAAACGTTCCCCTCCCTGGCCACGCCGTGGGAAGAGCGTAAGTCCCAGGATGGTGGTAACAGTTATTCGCCCCGATTCTTAGTTTGCACGAGAGCTGATGGGGAGTCTTTTCTCTCCACAAAGCCTCAGTTCTTCGTCGAGCATTTAGAGGACAAGTTTGGGGAGGTGGAGGGCTTGTCTAAAATGCGCTCTGGCTCAGTACTGATACAAACGGCATCCTCCGCCCAGTCACGCAGGTTACTTGCTTGTGACAAGTTGGGGGATGTTAACGTTACTATTACTCCACATAAGAGTTTAAATATGGTCCAGGGTGTTATTTTCCATAGGGACCTCCTTTTTCAGTCTGATGACGAGCTGCGCGCCAACTTAGAACGTAGAGGTGTTCATTTCGTCCGGCGCGTTCATCGGGGTCCGAGGGACAATCAGGTTGCTACCGGTGCCTTCATCTTGGCCTTCGAGGGTGATACGTTACCAGAAAAGGTCAAGGTGATGGTCTACCGATGTGACGTCAAGCCCTATATCCCTCCCCCGATGCGGTGCTTCAAGTGCTGGAAGTTCGGCCATATGTCTTCCCGCTGCACTTCCAGCCTCACATGTCGAGATTGCGGACGCCCATCTCATCCCGATACTCCATGTGCCCCGCCTCCCATCTGCGTCAACTGCGGGGAGCACCATTCACCTTGCTCGCCAGACTGCAGAATATTCCAGAAAGAGCGCAAAATCATGGAATATAAGACCCTGGACCGACTGACTTATACTGAGGCCAAACGGAAATACGACCGATTACATCCAGTGCGAATGACAACTTCCTACGCCGCTGCTACAACACCTGTGCTAGCCCCATCAGTTTCGCGCCTTCCGGCCGGATCGACGAGTGGTACAACTCCTCCTGCCCCCTTGCCAGTGGGGGGCTCTACCCACCGGGTTGCTCCTGTGCCACCTACCTCAGGAGCAACACCATCCCCCCCATCGGGGACGTCGGTCCCCGCTTCTACGCCGGAGAAGTGTCCAACTTCTTCGGCTTCTCACGCTCGCAAGGGGTCCCTTGGGTCCCTCCCTTCCCAGGTTTCCACCAGCGGGAAGGCTGACGATAGACAGTGGCGTAAGTGCCCACAATCTGCAGGTCGAAGGGCTTCCCGATCCTCCTCAGTCCCGGAGACTGAATCGGTGAAGCCCTCCCAGCCAGTTAAACCCAAGGAGCAGCGTGAGAAATCAAAGAAGAGCAGCTCTAAGCCCAAGGAACGCGCGGTGGTAGCCACCCCATCGCTACCTTCTAGCTTTGCGTCTGAGGACGATGTGGAGATTCTGGCGTCCGCTGAGGACCCCGATCTCGCCGGTCCCTCAGACGCCGTGAATAGCAATAGCACTAGCACGGGTGCTCAATCGGAGGCAGCAGGTGACCCAGCGGCGTAATCTGCCGTCCCAGTCCCGGCACGCCTTTCTCAGCCATGGACAAAACCATCCTCCAGTGGAACTGCAGCGGTTTCTTCCACCATCTAGCTGAGCTCCGCCAACTTATCAGCCTTCACCCTTTCCTCTGCATTGCTCTGCAGGAAACTTGGTTTCCAGCAATGCGCACCCCCGCCCTCCGTGGCTATCGGGGTTATTATAAGAACCGAGCAGCTTATGAAAGGGTGTCTGGTGGCGTCTGCATCTATGTCCTTAACTCTCTTCACAGCGAGTCTGTCCCTCTACAAACAGCTTTAGAGGCTGTCGCTGTTAGGGTGTGGACGCCGCAGGCTCTTACCGTCTGCAGTCTTTACCTTCCACTGGAGGGTGATGTCGCGCAGCATGTCCTGGCTGCGCTGATAGCCCAATTGCCGCCGCCTTTCTTATTACTGGGCGACTTTAACGCCCATAACCCTCTGTGGGGTGGGTCAGTGGCAACAGGTCGAGGCGTCACCGTTGAGCATTTATTGTCGCAGCTCGATCTCTCGATTTTGAATGATGGTGCCTCCACACACTTCAGTGTGGCGCATGGCACCTACTCCGCCATTGACCTTTCAATCTGTAGCCCTAGCCTCTTACCATCTGTCCACTGGAGTGTGCATGACGACCTGTGTGGTAGTGACCACTTTCCGATTTTTCTGTCACTACCACAGCGTCACTCTTCTGGGCGCCCTAGCAGATGGGCTATGAATAAGGCTGACTGGGACTTGTTCTCCTCCACTGCCGCTATTGAGCCTCTCTCAACTGATGCCATTGATGCGGTGGTTACATCGGTCACCGCCGGCATCGTCACTGCCGCCGAGTCTGCCATTCCCCGTTCTTCTGGGTCCCCTCGGCGGAGGGCTGTGCCTTGGTGGTCGCCTGAGATCGCTGAAGCGATTAAAGATCGCCGGCGGGCGCTCCAGCGTCACAAGCGACATCCCTCCATGGACCACCTTATCGCCTTCAAACGGCTGCGTGCGGGGGCCCGCCTCCTTATCCGCCACGGCAAGAAGGAGTGCTGGGAGCGGTATGTGTCCACCATTGGACTCCATGTCACTCCATCGCAGGTCTGGGCCAAGATTCGACGGGTCTTCGGCTATCGGACCCCTGCCAGTGTCCCTGCGCTCTCACTGAATGGAGCAGTCTGTACTGACTCCGACGTCATTGCAAACCGCTTAGCGGAGCATTTTGCTATGAGTTCCGCTTCTGCGAATTACCCCCAGGCCTTCCGCTCCATTAAAGAGCGGATGGAACGTCGGAGCCTTTCTTTTCGCACCACCGCTTCTGAACCCTACAACGCTCCATTCAGTGAGTGGGAATTTCAGAGTGCCCTTGCCGCTTGCCCTGATACCGCTCCCGGGCCAGATCGCGTCCACTGTCAGATGCTGAAACACCTTTCAGTGGACTGCAAGCGACGCCTCCTCGACCTTTATAACCGTCTCTGGGTCGAGGGTGAGTTTCCGTCGCAATGGCGGGAAAGTATTGTCATCCCCATTTTGAAACCTGGAAAGAACCCTCTGGAGGTGGACAGCTACCGTCCCATTAGTCTCACCAACGTTCTTTGCAAGTTGCTTGAACGGATGGTGAGCCGGCGCTTAAATTGGGTGCTGGAGTCTCGGGGCCTTCTGGCTCCGTCTCAGGGTGGGTTCCGTAAAGGCCGCTCCGCCACCGACAATCTGGTGAGCCTTGAGTCGGCCATCCGTACAGCCTTTGCCCGCCGTCAGCACCTGGTCGCTGTCTTTTTCGACATGCGGAAGGCGTACGATACGACATGGCGTCATCACATCCTTTCTACGCTTCATGGATGGGGTCTTCGGGGCCCTCTGCCGATCTTTATCAGAAATTTTCTGTCGTATCGTACCTTCCGCGTGCAAGTCGCGGCCTCGTATAGTTCCTCCCTCGTCCAGGAGAACGGGGTACCCCAGGGCTCTGTTCTCAGTGTCTGCCTGTTTTTAATTGCAATAAACGGTCTCGCTGCGGCAGTAGGAAATTCTGTCTCCGCTTCCCTGTATGCTGACGACTTCTGTCTTTACTATAGTTCTATTAGCATTGCAGCAGCTGAACGTCAGCTACAGGGCGTAATCCGCAAGGCGCAGTCTTGGGCTGTAGCGCGTGGTTTTCAGTTTTCGGCTGCCAAGACCCGCGTTATGCATTTCTGCCGGCGCCGAACGGTCCATCCTGAGCCGCGGCTTTATCTTGCCGACGAACTTCTTGCTGTGGTGGAGACCCACAGGTTTTTGGGTGTCCTTTTTGATGCCCGGTTGACTTGGCTGCCTCATATCCGGCAGCTTAAACAAGCGTGTTAGCGGCATCTCAATGCCCTGCGTTGTTTGAGCCACACCCGCTGGGGCGCCGACCGATCTACCCTGTTGCGGCTCTACCAGGCGTTAATCCAGTCTCGCCTGGATTATGGGTGCCTAGCTTATGGCTCAGCATCCCCATCTGCGTTGCGGGTGCTGGACCCAATTCTCCACAGCGGGATACGCCTTGCCACTGGTGCTTTCCGCACCAGCCCTGTGGACAGCGTCCTAGTGGAGGCAGGTGTACCTCCACTGCGGTTCCGACGCCAACGTTTGCTGGCCGCTTATGCTGCCCATGTTTTTAGCTTGCCCGGGCATCCAAATTATCGTGTCCTGTTCCCACAGTCAGTCGTCCATCTGCCAGACCGTCGGCCCCGGTCGGGTTGTTCGATCGCCGTACGCATCAAGGAGCTTCTCTGCAGGCTTGGGTTTTTCCCAGTTCCACCTCCTTTCCGGGCGCCTCTGCGTACACCCCCGTGGTGTGTTCCTCGCCCTTGCCTTCGGCTCGACTTGGCACAGGGCTCGAAGGACTCGGTCCCTCCAGAGGCCTTCCGCCGCCGCTTTTATTCCATCCTGGCCACGTATCAGGGCTCTGGAATTGTTTACACCGACGGTTCGATGGTTGCTGGTCGTGTCGGGTATGCGCTAACTCTAGGGGACCATTCTGAACAACGGTCCTTGGCGGCTGGCTGCAGCGTTTACACTGCTGAGCTAGTCGCCATTTTTCGTGCCCTAGAGTATATCCGCTCCTGCTCAGGTGAGTCCTTCGTTATCTGTAGCGATTCCCTGAGTGGTTTACGAGCTCTCGACCAGTGTTTTCCTCGTTCTCGTCTGGTGATGGCTATCCATGAGTCCCTGCATACTCTTGCGTGTTGCGGCCGCTCTGTGGTCTTTGTGTGGACCCCCGGTCATGTCGGTATCCCGGGCAATGAACATGTTGACCGCCTGGCGAAAGAGGCCACGAGTAAACAGTCTCTGGACGTTGGCCTCCCAGAGACTGATTTGCGGGCAGTCCTCCGCCGAAAAGTTTTTGCGCTTTGGGACGCTGAATGGCGCAATCGGATCATGCCCAATAAACGCCGTGCCATCAAGGAGACGACGACTGTGTGGCGGTCATCCCTGCGAGCCAACCGCATGGACTCTGTCGTCCTTTGTCGGCTCCGCATTGGCCACTCCCACCTGACACACAGTTATTTACTGCGCCGGGAGGACCCTCCTGTATGTCGCTGCGGGGCGGCTTTGACAGTGGCCCACATTTTGTTGGCCTGCCCCCTTTTAGCTGTGGTCAGGCAGACATTTACGCTGCCTGATACGCTCCCTGCCCTCTTATGTGATGACCCTGGTATGGCTGACTTAGTTTTCCGTTTTATTCGGGCAGGGGTTTTTTATTATTTACTCTGAGTGTTTGTTCTGTTCTTTTGTGTTGATTCTGGCCATTGGCCTACGATTTTACGCTGAGTTTTTAATGTGTTCTCGGTGGTTGGCTTTTCCTTTTTATCTCTATGGTCGGCCAACCACTGTCACACTCTGTGTGATTTTAATTTGTTTCGTCTGATCTCTGTAGGAGTATTTCTTGTCCTGTGTCATCTGACGTCTTTCCTGTTGTTCGTTTTTTATTCTCTTTGGGTGGTTTCCCCCTTTTTTTTGGAAAAAGGGACCGATGACCGTCGCAGTCTGGTCCCTTTAATCCTCCCCAAACCAACCAACCAACCTTAAACAGCACAGTGCTCGTCCACATAGCAACACACATCACTATGAACTTACTGCGTGGTGTTGAGGTACTCCTGTGGCCAGCAAGATCTCAAGATATGTCCCCGATGGGTTCTGTGTGGGACGATCTCGGATGTCTACTCAGTTCCAATGCCAGTATCCAGGAGATCAAGGGCCAGTTACTGCAGTTGTGGGTCAGCTCGAATAATGAGACGTTTTATGACATCCTTCCCAACGGAATCGGTGCATGCACCGCGGTCACATGGGGAGCAACATCGTGCTGACACGTGGGCTCTTACTGCGGAGTTCTTTCTAAATTTGAATCGACTTTATAATCACTGAAATAAAATCACAAACTCTCTTAACGCTTGAAGTTTCATTTCATTTCTTCCTTCTCTTTTTGCTGCTTCACTTTTTTCGCCAGTAAGGTATTTTTGTGAATTCATATGGAAAGATCATAAAAAAGCAAGCTCATGTAATAAACAGTGTTGTTGTTGTTGTGGTATTCAGTCTAGAGACTGCTTTGATGCAGCTCTCCATGCTACTCAATCCTGTGTAAGCTTCTCCATCTTCATGTAATTACTGCAACCTACATCCTTCTGAATCTGTTTACTGTATTCATGCCTTGGTCTTCCTCTACGGTTTTTACCCTCCGTGCTTCCCTCCAATACTAAATTGATGATCCCTTGACGCCTCAGAACGTCACCTACCAACCGATCCCTTCTTCTAGTCAAGTTGTGCCACAAACTTCTCTTCTCCCCTATCCTATTCAATACCTCCTCATTAGTTATGTGATCCACCAATTTAATCTTCAGCATTCTTCTGTAGCACCACATTTAGAAAGCTTCTATTCACTTCTTGTCTAAACTATTTATCGTTCATGGTTCACTTCCATACATGGCTACGCTCCATAAAAATACTTTCAGAAAAGACTTCATGACAGTTAAATCTATACTAGATATTAACAAATTCCTCTTCTTCAGAAACGCTTTCCTTACCATTGCCAGTCTACATTTTATATCCTCTCTGTTTCGACCATAATCAGTTATTTTGCTCCCCAAATAGCAAAACTCAATTTACTACTTAAAGAGTCTCATTTCCTAATCTAATTCCCTCAGCATCACCTAGTTTACTTCGACTACATTTCGTTATCCTCGTTTTGCTATTGTTGTTGTTCATCTTATATTCTCCTTTCAAGACACTGTCCATTCCGTTCAACCGCTCTTCCAGGTCCTTTGCTGTCTCTGACAGAATTACAATGTCGTCGGCGAACCTCAAAGTTTTTATTTCTTCTCCATTGTTTTTAATTCCTACTTCAAATTTTTTAGTGTTTCCTTTACTGCTTGCCGAATAAACAGATTGAAACGTCAGAGATAGGCTACAGCCATGTCTCACTCCCTTCTGAACAACTGCCTCTCTTTCGTGCCCCTCCACTCTTGTAACTGCCATCTGATTTCTGTACACATTGTAAATAGCCTTTCGTTCCCAGTATTTGACCCCTGCCAACTTCAGAATTTGAAAGAGAGTATTCCAGTCAGCATCGTCAAAAGCTTTCTCTAAGTCTACAGTTGCTAGAAACGTAGGTTTGCCTTTCCTTACAGTGTTACATATGCTAAACCCAGTTTCGTGTACACCTTCTGATCTCACTTTATCAGGAATGCTCCAGGGACAAAAAAACCTCCGATTGCTGTAGATGAACTGTCATAAAGTTCCCTGGCCTATTTATAATATAACCTTTCTCTCATTCTCTAAGGTGCGAGATAGACTGCCAGAGTAAAGAGACTGTGTAGGCCGTAAATGAAATGCACACGGAACAGTGTTTACGTCTCCGAGCCTGCATAGTCGACTAACATCGCCTGTTTCAGCACGCTGTGGGGACGACCTTGCCAGCCACTGCGTAAGTGGGCTGAGTCATTCCTTCCATATTTGTCAGACGTGTTTACCACAGTGTTTTGTTTTAGCCTAACGGACTGAGAGCATAGGCGCCACTGGAAGTAAACATGGAAGTAAACTCATCCGCAAAATTTCATCCTGTTAGGGCTTTGCTTGTAGAAGCGTACGAACTTCAAGGGAATAACGGAAGGCGTTGAAACCGGTGTATAGTTGTAATCTGTCAGGAAGATCCAGTGAGACATTTATTTTCCCACTCTGTGCCTCCTCATGTTGAAAATAATATTCTATAGACGTTACAAAATAATGCAGATTAGGCAAATAATCCTGTTGGAAGAACATTCGCAACTGAGCATTTTACCAGAGGTTGGAAATACAGCTTCAGTCGGAAATTTCTTTTATTATCACGACCGGTTTCGGGCTCTCATAAGCCCATCCTCAGGCGTCGCACTGGAAATAGCAAGACGCGGTAGATAGTTTTCACACGCCGCAAAACATATAAAAAATTCATAAAAAAATTTAAAAAAACATTTCGAAGCCGCCAATCGTGGTAATAAAAGAAATTTCCGACTGAAGCGGTATTTCCAACCTCTGGTAAGGAAGATTAGGATTTAAGTCCCGACGACGCCATTAGAAACGAAATGCGATGGCGTACTGAGAAGCAACTACTACGATTTTTTTTATGTGAAAACTCTTAAGACATTTTAAATAAAACAAACTTTATTAACATTTACCTCTTTATTCTTCATAGCTACATATTCATTTCTCAACATAATCACCCTGGATAGGAACGCATTTCTCCCAACGAGAAACCACTTGATTAATACTGTCACTGTAGAAAGTTTGACTTTGTTGTCGGAGTATACTTCTGCTTGCACTTACTTAATGATCTGTAAATTTAGAAGTTCATTTTGGATATTGATAATTAATGTATAGATCTATTCCAAATTCAGTACCAATATTTACACAACAAGTTTACATTTCTTTCATTTCTCCCAATATATTTTAAAGAAGGTTTTTCATTGTTACTAAAACTAAGTTCAAAATATATTGGAACATTGTGAATCTTTTAATTGATTGCTGTCATTAATGAAATGTAAAATGTCATAAGAACTGAAATTAATACAAAATAAGACATACAGAAAATATTTTATGACAACTGAAAGTAGCGAAACGAAAGATCTTCTGTCAGTGAAATACGTAAGTGCACAGAGGTATACTCTGTACCAGGTATATTAATTTTGCACACCGGGTCTACTACCCTATATGACATTGGCAATTACATTATGGTGTGCATAGTTAGTAGCTCAAGTTCATAGTTTGTTAGTTATAATCTTGAGTTCCCGGGGGTCAAACGGACAGATAGACTTGGGCTTTCGAAAAATACTCATTAGTGCACTCCAGTGTTGAATAATAATCAGGATATGCGATTTACTTGATGAAGTTTTGACTAATAGAATCCAGGACGCTATAGTGGACGGCGAAACTTCATGAGAAATGCAGAAATGAAAGAAAAATTGTGTGAGCCCAAGAAAGAGTAAAAGATGCACTAACGCCCTCAGTACGCAATATAGTTACTGGACGATTTTAAGAAAATGCAGAAACACTTGGATAGAATTTCTTCTAGCTGTAATGAATGATAGCTCTCTTTAAATTTGGATAAATTCGAGGTAATGTCTACAAGAAAGGTAAGTAAACCAACACTAGCGGATTACAAAACACTTAGCAGGCATTTGGAAATGGTCACGTCATTTAAATATTGTGAAGTAATATCGAGATGTGGAATAAAACGGAATGAACACAGAATCTGTATCAGGGTAGGCAAATAGAAGACGAAGTTCCACACATGACGATAATATCACCTATTCTAGAGTAAAACTTCAGTGGCTGGATGATGACCAAAGAGAAAAGTGTTGGCTGGGTAAAATTAAGACGCGTTCCCTGAAAACGCAAGCAGCCATGGAAAGGAAGAGTGTTGAGCTACGCCCTAGCCTGGAGCACTGAACTGTCTGGAGCCAATGGAGCGAAACGACGTTATAGGGAGAGAGGTGCCATCATTGTGATGACCACGCACTATGAAATAAAAAGACTTATTCAGAGTGCAGGAAACTGACAGAGTGGAAGAAGCTATTCAGCACCTCTCAAGAGTGAAGTTGGGCAATATTAGAGCTATGGATAGATTCCTTCAGAAGTTGACTAAACAAGAAGACCAGAACAGATGAAGTCATCACCATCTAATGGCATCGCCCAGCTATTACGATTTGTTACCTTTTCCGGGTTGGGAGGTGTACTGGCCAGCAGGCTCTCATAAATACTCTCCCAATTAGGTCTTCATTTTCTCTTGTTCTCAGACGTTCTCAGTTGTGTTCAGTCTGCTGAAACCCAGCTATGAGGAGGATACTACCGTCGCCCACCGTCTACTCATCTAGTAGTCTACAAGATTCTGAGGAACTGTAAGTCTCACCTTGGTGCTTGGTGACTTGGACATTGTTAGCCACAATGCTGCTGCCCATGCCAGGTCTGATGTGGCCTTTAGTCCAGCGGACCTCCTGGTGACCTACAGCAAAAGCCTGGAGGCGTTCAGCCGGCCGGAGTGGCCGTGCGTTTCTAGGCGCTACAGTCTGGAACCGCGTGACCGCTACGGTCGCAGGTTCGAATCCTGCCTCGGGCATGGATGTGTGTGATGTCCTTAGGTTAGTTAGGTTTAAGTAGTTCTACGTTCTAGGGGACTGATGACCACAGCAGTTAAGTCCCATAGTGCTCAGAGCCATTTGAACCATTTTGAACCTGGAGGCGTGCAGCTGCTGCTCGGCCATCACTAGGGCAACTGGACTCCCTGCTTCCTGCTTCTGCTCCAGTAGGCAGACTCCACTGCTGCAGGTTGCCTCTCTTGCTTCAGGGGTCACATTGCGATCTGGTGCACCTCAGTGAAGTGACTGTCTCCTGCTACACACTGCAGCAGATGTACGAGGGAACGACTTGACACCTTTGCACCTCTGTACCGTCTCTGACGTCAACTGCTGCGACAAAAGCAGCACCTAACTTCAGAGCTTCAAACACTGGCTGCCATGAATGACAACCCCACTACTGTGGCACTCTGATTAATAAATGTTTACATTGGCAGTACTGTTTCGCTGACGTCCCACCGCTGCTCACCCTCGCCCTGGGTGGTGGTACATCTACTTCCTGACACTGATCTCCCCTAATGGCCTCTCACCTCAACAACCAACCAACCCAGAAGGTGCATATTACACTCACACTAAAATGACTAACTACATTGGACATCATCGTGCAATAACGACCTATAGACAGCAGGTAGCAGCACTATCCGTGGACCATATACAAAACGTGTCAGGAGGATGTGGAAAACAGTGCAGTCATAGTCGTTATTGCGGAAATGGAACGATTTACCTGGCGTCGAAAAGAACACGAGCATTGGCTTTTGGCCCAAGGGTGGAAGTATTTCTGAAGTGGCAAAGTTTGTAAACTGCTGTGGTTAAAGTACACCTTACGTGGGAAAATGGCGCTATTCAGAACTGATGCTGGGACAACAGTTGTGCACCAGAGGCACATGGATGACTCACAGCTGTGGAGATCTGTACGGGCGAATAGACGTGCAACTCTTGAGCAATTGACACCCATGATGAAGAGCCCCAGATGTTTGAATAAGTTTCTGCAAGAGCATCTTGAGTTAATTTATTTGGTACACACAGTCGTGGTCGCATATAATTTGTTGTTCTTTATTTGTGGATGACCGGTTTCGATGTGCTACAGCGATCATCATCAAATGTATACTCCTCGGTGACAGCAGGGATCCCTGGCGTCGAGCAGTGTTCTCAACGCCAGCACGGACGGTCCTGCTCCACGCCAGCGATTCCTACTACCACCAAGGAATGGTGATGATGATGATGTTTGGTTTGTGGAGCGCTCAACTGCATGGTTATCAGCGCCCCTAAAAAATTCCCGACCTTTGCTCAGTCCAATCTCACCACTTTCATGAATGATGATGAAATGATGAGGACAACACAAACACCCAGTCATCTCGAGGCAGGTGAAAATCCCTGAACCTGCCGGGAATCGAACCCGGGACCCCGTTCTCGGGCAGCGAAAACGCGACCGCGAGACCACGAGCTGCGGAGACCAAGGAATGGAGATTTGATAATGATCTCTGTAGCAGATCGAATGCGGCCATCCACAAATAAAAGGTAATAGCTTATACGCGACCACGACTTGTGTACTAAATAAATTATAATATTATTTGATCGCTGTTTCCTGGAAAACATATTGGGTTACTCTACTCATTCACTACTGGCCATTAAAATTGCTACACCACGAAGATGACGTGCTACAGACGCGAAATTCAACCGACAGGAGGAAGATGCTGTGATATGCAAATGATTAGCTTTTCAGAGCATTCACACAAGGTTGGAGCCGGTGGTGACACCTACAACGTGCTGACATGACGAAAGTCTCCAACCGATTTCTCATACACATACAGCAGTTGACCGGCATTGCCTGGTGAAACGTTGTTGTGATGCCTCGTGTGAGGAGGAGAAATGCGTACCATCACGTTTCCAATTTTGATAAAGGTTGGATTGTAGCCTATCGCGATTGCGGTTTATCGTATCGCGACATTGCTGCTCGCGTTGGGCGAGATCCAATGACTGTTAGCAGAATATGGAATCGGTGGGTTCAGGAGGGTAATACGGAACGCCGTGCTGGATCCCAACGGCCTCGTATCACTAGCAGTCGAGATGACAGGCATCTTATCCGCATGGCCGTAACGGATCGTGCAGCCACGTCTCGATCCCTGAGTCAACAGATGGGTACGTTTGCAAGACAACAACCGTCTGCACGAACAGATCGACGACGTTTTCAGCAGCATAGACTATCAGCTCGGAGACCATGGCTGCGGTTACCCTTGACGCTGCATCACAGACAGGAGCGCCTGCGATGGTGTACTCAACGACGAACCTGGGTGCACGAATGGCAAATCGTCATTTTTTCGGATGAATCCAGGTTCTGTTTACAGCATCATGATGGTCGCATTCGTGTTTGGCGACATCGCGACGAACGCATGTTGAAAGCGTGTATTCATCATCGCCATGCTGGCGTATCACCCGGCGTGATGGTGTGGGGTGCCATTGGTTACACGTCTCGGTCACCTCTTTTTCGCGTTGACGGCACTTTGAACAGTGGACGTTACATTTCAGATGTGTTACGACCCGTGGTTCTACCCTTCATTCGATCCCTGCTAAACCCTACATTTCAGCAGGATAATGCACGACCGCATGTTGCTGGTCCTGTACGGGCCTTTCTGGATACAGAAAATGTTCGACTGCTGCCCTGGCCAGCACATTCTCCAGATCTCTCACCAATGGAAAACGTCTGATCAATGGTGGCCGAGCAACTGGCTCGTCACAACACGCCAGTCACTACTCTTCATGAACTGTGGTATCGTGTTGAAGCTGCATGGGCAGCTGTACCTGTACACGCCATCCGAGCTCTGTTTGACTCAATGCCCAGGCGTATCAAGGCCGTTGTTACGGCCAGAGGTATTTGTTCTGGGTACTGATTTCTCCGGATCTATGCACCCAAATTGCGTGAAAATGTAATCACATGTCAGTTCTAGCATTATATATATTTCCAATGAATACCCGTTTATCATCTGCATTTCTTCTTGGTGTAGCAATTTTAATGGCCAGTAGTGTAGTTCTGTTGACCCTCTTGTGTGCCATAAAGACTACTTATTTACCTGTGACGTATCCCCAGAACATGTTGCCATATGTGTTAAGCGAATGGAAATATTTAAGGCGTGCAGCTACAATATCGTCGACACACAAGAGGAATTACATTACCTGCAGAACAGAGTTCTCAGGTCCTGCGTGACTTAAGGCCTTAAATGTCGAGACAATGCATACGAAAAATCACGAATGAAGTAAAGGCTGGCCGTCAGACGCCATAGCTAGTATTTCTGCTTCAGATAAGTGCATCATTAGTGGCTATTTGGTCATGACATTCGTGCAAGCGCTAACTGTAAGCTGTGTTTAACCTTCTGCAGTTCGCTTGTGGCAGCGAAATGTGAACACGATGCCTGTTTGCTGACGACGCCTCGTCTGTTCGCAACATGGTTTTCTCTGTGAAGGAAAGTGTATAACCTCGGAGAGACGTCGTAGTCATAACTACTGTCAGTCCAGACGTCTCTTCCGGTGGCAACGGCCTTTGAAGTATAAGCCAGTACTGGTGTTTTAAAAGCGCCACACGTAGCTCAGACATTTCTATGATAAACTACCAGCGCCTGAAAAGAAGTGAAGTCACCTTGTTTTGAGTAAAAGCCAACTAGAAACTGATTTTTCTAGGAGACCGCACGTTCTCGTCGTCACCGATTTCGCCCAAATCCGTAGATATTATAAAAATGGATGTGTGTGTGTGTGTGTGTGTGTGTGTTTCCCACTGCTCCTAAAGCACTAGACCAACTTTAACCAAATTTGGTACATATTTACTGTAAAAGTAAGATGATTGATAAACCTTAGAATTAGCTGGTAAAACCTAAGACTTACTACAATCATGGTGTGGTAAATGTCCGAAATTTCTTATTATATGCATAGATTTCGAGCTTTTACGAAGAAACGTTGATAAATCTTAGGACGTACCCATACCAACTGGTAAAACCGAATTCATTAAAATAAATCAGCTTAGCAATTTAATTAAATGGTTTGAATTTATTGTAAATTTATGTATTTTAAACATTCTTGCATTCCAATGTGGTTATAATAAGCAATATTCCATACTAGTGAAAAATGTTGTAAAAATGTTACCTTGTAAACGTTAATTTTTGTTGTGTTATTTCGAATTACGTAATATGGAAGACGATTTACACTAGCATTTTTTAGTTGAACACTTTTTTAAGCAATTGCACTTTTTGAATCCATGTCCTCCAGCGAAAGATTGTTTGGAAGCCACTTCCCGTACACTAATTTCTTCTCTTGCTACTTCTTCGACGTTGATAAAATTTTTCTTGCACAATGTAAATTGGTTCCTGGTGTACAATGACTTCAGTTTCCCAGCTTTGGTACCAAGTCGATAAAATTTGTCATCCTGCATATTAACCACTACTGCTAGTATAGATTTTGCACCAATTTTTGCCCTGTCTACATGCGATACTTTAATTCATACATTACGACCAACTGAAGGTTTTGGAATATTGTTACATGAGGCTGCTTTCATTATCTTTGCCTGCAATTGAAGACATTCTTTGGCAGCTTCTCGCAGCCGTTTCACTTTATTAACATTGTTGGAAGTTGTCAGCGTCTCGTCAAAACCACCAGCTGGTGCCAGTGTCTCGTTGTTAACTGTCGTCAAATCCTGTGTCTCTGGTGCTTGCTCAGCTGCTGCAGCCCCACTTTCTACCTCCGTTCCTTCTGTTCCAGTACTTGATTCACTGGCATCAATTCCTTGGCATTCATTTTCAAATTCCCATGAGTCAGTTGAAGTAGTATTTAACATTGTTTCCAAGTCTTCTTCAGTGTTTATATTTTTTATTAAATCATGTTAAACAACTGAGGTCGCAATGCCCAATTTTAAAAAATGGTTCAAATGGCTCTAAGCACTATGGGACTTAACATCTGAGGTCATCAGTCCCCTAGACTTAGAACTACTCAAACCTAACTAACCTAAGGACATCACATACATCCGTGCCCGAGGCAGGATTCGAACATGCGACCGTAGCAGCAGCACGATTCCGGACTGAAGCGCCTAGAGCCGCTCGGCCACAACGGCCGGCTGCCCAGTTTCATTGTAACCCCAAACATGGCTTCACACGGTGAACATCTGATCCCTTCATGATAAGCATTATGTTTCATTGCTTCCACAAACCTCAGCCCTTCAGACCATTTTGAAGTTCCGTTTGTTTCCATCCAAGTTGATAACATATTTTCTATATCTTGGTTTCCTCTCTCGCCTGATCCCTGAGACTGACTGTGCCTCGGCATCCCGTGGACTATCTTTATATCACTCCACAATCCACGTAAATTTGAATGGCTTGCTTACAAAACTGCCTGCCATTATCTGAATGAAGGATACTTCTGGCACCAAAAGATGATATACTACTTCATCAGCCGTTTTTGAAGTTAGTGCGCGGAGGATACAAAATTTTATCAAATGATCTTGGTATACAAGTATGAACTTCGACTTATTGTCTGGGTTTGCCTGCACGTCTATTAAGTCAATTTGGCATCGTGAATTCATTTCACTGTGTATGATAGGTTTCACTACTTTTCAATGTTTTTTTTTAGTTTTTCTGACATGGTTCACACACTCTCAAACAAGTAACTATTGATTCAACAGTCACATTCTTTTATTCACAATTCCGTTCCGCAACCATCCGTGTTCGGTCGCCATGGCCTATAGCAATGTGAGTCTCATGTAGTACGTTAAACAGTTCATCAAAACGAACGTAATAACGAATTTCTTCATTTCCAGCAGACACCCGTGCTACGAGTTTCTCTTCACCTCCGATGTTGAGAATATCATATCGCTTCAAACGACTGTAGTGAACAGATTTCTATTGGAAACGATTTTTGCGTTTTTCACTTCACTTAACAGAATATTATATTGCTCAGCAGTTACATAAAAATTGTTGTCCTTCTTTTTATTCACTGATTCATCTAAAAGTTCGTAGAATCTGTTACGCATAACATCACTCATTGTGATGCAAAGCTGCAGAGGAAACACCACGAATACGAGTCACAAAGATGACCGTATGCACGATGCTCGACACTGACTGAAACTATGCAGCGGTGAGCGGACTGAGAACTCACTGGCAACAATGAAACTCGTCTGGACCCGCACGGCGGAGGCGGTAGTCTTCGGTCCAGCTTTTACCAGTTTGCAGTGATAAATCCTAAGACTTACCAATGTCTGTTGGTAAAAGTTCGAAATCTAAGCACATAATGAGAAATTTCGGACTTACACCACACTGTGATGGTAAATCTTAAGTTTCACCAGTTAATTCTAGGATTTACCAATTATCTTACTTTACAGCAACACATATACCCCTTAACGTCAGGCAGCAATCGCTGTGTGCCTAAGAACAACCTACCTGTCATAGTTCAGAAGATATATCATCAACAATGAGATTGTGGAAAGACTGTCGCAGCGTGCATGACGTTTAACTTTATTGCTTCGGTGTTATTAACTCTATTCACAATAAATTTAACAGACAGTATTCTCATATACAGCTAAATGCACCTATAAAAAAATGGTTCAAATGGCTCTGAGCACTATGGGACTTAACTTCTGAGGTCATCAGTCCCCTAGAACTTACAACTACTTAAACCTAACTAACCTAAGGACATCACACAGATCCATGCCCGAGGCAGGATTCGAACCTGCGACCGTAGCGGTCTCGCGGGTCCAGACTGTAGCGTCCAGAACCGCTCGGCCACCCCGGCCGGCGCACCTATGAAATTATATCATTCTACCACATATAGTTCAAGACACATAACGTCAGAAACACTGAGATGCTTGAAAAGTTCCCGAATTGTGCATAACGTTTAAATTTATTACTTCTTTGCAACTAACTGCATTCGACGCACATCTTTGGAACAATATCCACAAATGCTGCTGAATGTACTTACAAAATTATATCACTGAGTGACACATAAACACCGAAATGCGTGGGAAACTGCCGCATCATGCGTGACGCTTAAATTTACTACTTCCTCGTCTTTTTTATTTTATTTTTTTTTTAATGACCAGCCACTTAGTCCTCTCCTGTACCGACCTTTTCGTCTCCGAGTAGCCCTTGCAACCTACGTCTTTGCTGTTAACTCTATTCGCAACCCATTTTGCAGACATTATCCAAAAATGCCACTGGGTGTACTTACACAAATACATCATTGTACAACACACAGTTCAAGAGATATGTTCTCCCGAATATCGAATATCGCGGTACTATTCAGCCAAATACCGAATACTTAAGTAAGCTGTTTTGATGTATTTTTTGCAATCATTAAAGTAGTCATAGGTACACCAATAAAAAAGGTATCAATTAAAATAAATTTATGTGTTCTGAAGGGACATATTTTAAAGTAATAAATCGCTATGCGCTTGAATTCTCGTAATTAAAATTCTTAAGTGGAAGATTACGATGCAGAAAGACTAATTTTTCTGCATTTTTAGGCGGTAGTGTACTCCTTTCCTATGAGTAGACATTCCTAGCTTCATAGCAAAGATGCTCTGAATAAACACTGCTCCCTTGCGCCGGCAAATATTTTGCTGTAAGATTTCCCAAACACGGAAATTTATGTTTTCTTACTTGCCACCTTGTGTATGGATTTTCATGACGTGATATGTTCTTAATACTTAAATAAAGGTCTGTTTCAGTTGCAACTGCATATTTTTCTTTCTGTGTCCGCGTATGAGTTGTGTATTTCTCTGTAACAACCTCTTCGAAGCAATCTATAAAATATGGCTCAGACACTGCTGTTCGATTCTCATCCTCTTGCCGCGAATAGGGAACGAATTCACTCTATCGTCGCTGCTTGTTTCACGGTTAATCTTTAGGCTATCGATTAAAATATACTGCATTACTTTTTCTCTTTGCAGTTTCCTGATGTAAACTTTCATTTTAAAGCGTGGGTCTAAAGCGGTAACCATCAAACAATTTTTACTAGTTGCGATGTTTTCAAATCGTTCTCCCAACACTTGTTACTAAAAAAACCTAACGTGGCTTAATTTGCGTGTTAGCCCTGATGTGGTCGTTTTATCACAATATCACGTTAATGTAACAACATATGGAATAATTTCAGAAATGCAAGGGTATCTGGAACTTGTAATGTTTATTATTTCCTGAAATGGTTGTAATAATTTCAAATGTTGCTCTAAAGGCTCCCATTGTGCAGCAGTCAGATTGGCAATATCACAGTCCATGTGATAGAGTGAAATCGCCCGTTTCTGTTCCATTAGCCTTGCAAGCACATAATAGGTGGAATTCCACGGCGTACTGACATCTTGCACCAATTCGTGATGAGGGAGATCCAGATCTTTTTGGGTAGAGTGCAGTTTTCCCTTTGCAGTGCCAGAATGATTAAAATGAGTTACGAACCTCCCACCTGTTTCTATCATTCTACTCACGTTTGACTGAGCTTCAGACAGTCGTTAACAATTAACAGAAGAATATGAATGAAACACTGTACTGAGGCAAACTTTGCATTACTAACAGCTTGTACTACGTTTCTTCCATTATCGTGAATAACGAAACGAATTTTTGCTAGCTGTATGTCCCAAAAACTTGCAGTTTCCTGTTAACTAAACGTTTTTCTCTGCTTTGTGTTGTCCCACAAAATGCTTGATGCTCAATACTACGAGTTTGGCATTGAATTCGTGATCAATAAAATGGACAGTGAAAATTAAAAGAAAACTGTTTTGATTATGCAAGCATGTCCACATGTCACGGAAATATGATCAGTCTATGAAAGTAATCTTTTAATTGTTTCAAACACCTTATGATATATTTCTGGAAATAATTCGTCTGGAAAGTCAGGACGGCTTGGTATTTTATACCGCGGCAATGCGTTGTTAATCGGTTTTATAAAATCAACCCTTTCTACTATATTTACTGCTCCACTGCCAAGTGCTACCATTTCGGCAGTTAAAAGATGGTCTTTTTTGCCTTGGCATCATTAATATCACATGGTTTACGTATTTCAGCGCATTCTTCAGGACGAATTGCTTTTTTGATGTCTAAGGTTTACTTATATCTGTACCTTGATCCGTAATTTCCTGCCCCTTAGGAAGCGTAGGATGCAACTTACGATGTTTGGATTATTTTCATCGTCCTTGAAATGTTCCTCGAAGTACACTCCTGGAAATGGAAAAAAGAACACATTGACACCGGTGTGTCAGACCCACCATACTTGCTCCGGACACTGCGAGAGGGCTGTAGAAGCAATGATCACACGCACGGCACAGCGGACACACCAGGAACCGCGGTGTTGGCCGTCGAATGGCGCTAGCTGCGCAGCATTTGTGCACCGCCGCCGTCAGTGTCAGCCAGTTTGCCGTGGCATACGGAGCTCCATCGCAGTCTTTAACACTGGTAGCATGCCGCGACAGCGTGGACGTGAACCGTATGTGCAGTTGACGGACTTTGAGCGAGGGCGTATAGTGGGCATGCGGGAGGCCGGGTGGACGTACCGCCGAATTGCTCAACACGTGGGGCTTGAGGTCTCCACAGTACATCGATGTTGTCGCCAGTGGTCGGCGGAAGGTGCACGTGCCCGTCGACCTGGGACCGGACCACAGCGACGCACGGATGCACACCAAGACCGTAGGATCCTACGCAGTGCCGTAGGGGACCGCACCGCCACTTCCCAGCAAATTAGGGACACTGTTGCTCCTGGGGTATTGGCGAGGACCATTCGCAACCGTCTCCATGAAGCTGGGCTACGGTCCCGCACACCGTTAGGCCGTCTTCCGCTCACGCCCCAACATCGTGCAGCCCGCCTCCAGTGGTGTCGCGACAGGCGTGAATGGAGGGACGAATGGAGACGTGTCGTCTTCAGCGATGAGAGTCGCTTCTGCCTTGGTGCCAATGATGGTCGTATGCGTGTTTGGCGCCGTGCAGGTGAGCGCCACAATCAGGACTGCATACGACCGAGGCACACAGGGCCAACACCCGGCATCATGGTGTGGGGAGCGATCTCCTACACTGGCCGTACACCACTGGTGATCGTCGAGGGGACACTGAATAGTGCACGGTACATCCAAACCGTCATCGAACCCATCGTTCTACCATTCCTAGACCGGCAAGGGAACTTGTTGTTCCAACAGGACAATGCACGTCCGCATGTATCCCGTGCCACCCAACGTGCTCTAGAAGGTGTAAGTCAACTACCCTGGCCAGCAAGATCTCCGGATCTGTCCCCCATTGAGCATGTTTGGGACTGGATGAAGCGTCGTCTCACGCGGTCTGCACGTCCAGCACGAACGCTGGTCCAGCTGAGGCGCCAGGTGGAAATGGCATGGCAAGCCGTTCCACAGGACTACATCCAGCATCTCTACGATCGTCTCCATGGGAGAATAGCAGCCTGCATTGCTGCGAAAGGTGGATATACACTGTACTAGTGCCGACATTGTGCATGCTCTGTTGCCTGTGTCTATGTGCCTGTGGTTCTATCAGTGTGATCATGTGATGTATCTGACCCCAGGAATGTGTCAATAACGTTTCCCCTTCCTGGGACAATGAATTCACGGTGTTCTTATTTCAATTTCCAGGAGTGTATATCCAAATAGGTGATTTTTTTTCAGAAGCCGTAATCGATTATTATTAGTTAGACCTTACACAATTTCACTTCTAAAAAAATCAAAATGCAGAGGGCATGATAAGCTGTGCTTACGTATTGACTATGTGTGTCAAACTAAACTTGTTACGAAACACGCAGTGCAGTAACAACTGAGCTCGCGGGACGGCGGGGCGTGAGAGGGAGGTAATGTCTAATACACCGCTATGCGGCTAGAAATCCCGCAGATTATTCGATATTCAGTTTGTTGCCGAATATTCTGTTCGTTACAAATCTGCTTAAAAACTGACGCCGGTACGCAAAATCGGATATTACGGTATACCTGTCTTAAAGAGCGAAATAGTTTATATTCCAAAAATAGTTTATATTGTCACTGTAACTGAAAAAATCTTGTTGTTTTTTCACCAGGGTAATCTATAACTGGTCTGAAGAAGCTCCTGTAACTCAGTTCTTTTCTTTACTACTGAAGGCATTTTACGCCGTATAAATTTATATGCCGGATGTTCTCGTCCTCACCTCTGAGCTTCCGTGAAGTCGCAGTAGTGATTGCGGCTATCGCTGAAACAATTGGTATTGGGTTATACCGTTTTTTCATCTCCAGTTCAATTTAACTATTAAAACCGCTCAAAGCAACCGGTTTTTGAAATAACCGATTTCGTGAATGAGATTTTCACTCTGCAGTGGAGTGTGCGCTGATATGAAACTTCCTGGCAGATTAAAACTGTGCGCCCGACCGAGACTCGAACTCGGGACCTTTGCCTTTCGCGGGCAAGTGCTCTACCATCTGAGCTACCGAAGCACGACTCACGCCAGCTCCTCACAGCTTTACTTCTGCCAGTATCTCGTCTCCTACCTTCCAAACTTTACAGAAGCTCTCCTGCGAACCTTGCAGAACCAGCACTCCTGGAAGAAAGGATACTGCGGAGACATAGCTTAGCCACAGCCTGGGGGGGGGGGGGGGGGGGGGGTGTTTCCAGAATGAGATTTTCACTCAGCAGCGGAGTGTGCGGTGATATGAAACTTCCTGGCTGATTAAAATTGTGTGCCTGACCGAGACTCGAACTCGGGACCTTTGCCTTTCGCGGGCAAGTGCTGTACCATCTGAGCACTTGCCCGCGAAAGGCAAAGGTCCCGAGTTCGAGTCTGTCAGGCACACAGTTTTAATCTGCCAGGAAGTTTCAACCGATTTCGTATTGCTATTATTTCCAGCAGTAAACATAGACGTCGAACAAAGACTGAAAAATTCTTAGACATTCTCATACTTCTGCATTATAAATTCAAGATACATAGAATTAAAACATAAAATAAAGTAATGTGGGGCTGAATACTATCAAATATTCACCAGTATTCTCCTACTAATTCTATTTTTTTAAATGTCTGTTAAGAATCACATCGTAATCGAGGATCATAACACTAATGGGCATTGCGAATATTCGGTGCCAAAGGGTGAAATAGTTCCTATTTTTATTATAAACTACGAATGAATTGATAAGTTTTTAATTTATTATTGTTGCCATAACTTCCTTTCTCTTTTATTATTTCATAGAAATAACAAGCTTTTCTGTAAAAATTTGTAGAGTTTTTTTTCTTTAACTATTTCGGAGCAAAAATCCGTTTTTAGTAATTTTCTACTTTTTAACGTAATTTCAATGCAATTGTTTTTTTGCTGGCGAAACCAAAAATGCACTTTCAAAAAATTCAAATGAACAGTTCAAATTGTAGGAAGAATATATCAGTAACAGGAACAGTTACATGACATTAATTAAAATTTCAATAATGAATAAATCCAATGGCGAAAATTCATTGTCCAATCCGTTCATTAAAAACTTCTGTAATGTGTTGATCTGTAAGTTGACTCGTTTGATCCGAAAACAAAATCTATACTAAGATAGTACCAGATAGAACAGATACCATCGGTGACCATGCAGCTCGTTAGAATGAAATTACAATGAAATGAACACCCTTAGCTGCTTACAGGCGTTGACATACGACAACGGGGACATATGAAAATGTGTGCCCCGACCGGGACTCGAACCCGGGATCTCATGCTTACATGGCAGACGCTCTATCCATCTTTTAGTATATATATAGTTAAGGCTCACCGGCCACTTGACCATCTTCTTCTTCCATGCGAATGCACAAACAGTGCCCGAACTCTTACGGGAATCGGCAACGCGCCACGAGTAATGAGTATAATGGGCGGGGGCACTACGAATGTAGTGCGGGACAATACGTTGAGAATGTGGGTTTCGCGGGAGGTGTGCCAGAGATAAACCCCATTGCCGGCTGGAGAGGCCGAGCGGCTCTAGACGCTACAGTCTGGAACCGCGCGACCGCTACGGTTAGGTTCGAATCCTGCCTTGGGCATGGATGTGTGTGATGTCCTTAGGTTAGTTAGGTTTAATTAGTTTTTTTTAAAAAAAAAGATGTCTCCTCAGATAAAAGAACGAGAAAAATACTGTACATTTATTTAAAAGTTTACAAAATAGCTAAGGCCACAGGAATACAAAAAGAGAGTCCAGTACATTTAAAATGAAGAAGCATCTACCAAATAGCTTCGAGCACAAAAAAGGGAAAAAAAAGATGGATAGAGCGTCTGCCATGAAAGCAGGAGATCCCGGGTTCGAGTCCCGGTCGGGGCACACATTTTCATCTGTCCCCGTTGACGTATGCCAACGCCTGTAAGCAGCTAAGGGTGTTCATTTCATTGTAATTTTAGAAACAATATCATTTAAAGACGATACAAGTCTTTCAGAAGTCACAGATCGTCCTACCAAACTCCTTTCTTTTTAAAACAAACGTTTTATCTAAAACCAAAAATTTTAGCACCGTTGCTATGGCAAATTGATATATCTGTTTCATACCCGTTTGTCTGTAAAATATATACCTGTTATAACCGAGACGAAACACAAAAAATACCGGTTTCTCAGGATTGAAATACCGATATCGGATTTAACTAGTCGGTTTTCCCATTTCTATGTCACAACTGCTTCCACGGGCAGAATCTACGCACCGTTTGCCACTTCCGGAGCGCGATACAGATTACACCTTGTACTGTTCCGTGGAGTTAATCGGAAAGTTCATTGGCTGATCGGGGTTAATCCTCTCCCATACTACTCTGTCAAATCAGTCTTAGTAAAGGTCGCCAGCCTCGCTTTTACCCGCGGTACGAAGCTAAACATCTCCCTACACCAGTGTCAATAACCAAAGCCGTGTAGCAATCCAACTGCCCAACTGCTGTCAGAAAGGTTCGGAGATCCGACCACTGAACTGCAGTACGTTCGCCGTTTGCAGTTCCTACACCGCCTTCAACCGGCTCCTAACAACTTGCACCGCTAGTATGTACATAATAAACAGAGCTTATTCTCAGATTTCACCGGAAACAAATAAAATTTATTGGCTTTTACTAAACTTCACCAAGTCCCGTCTCTGTCACTAAACAGGCACGTCGTTACTCACCTCGTCCAGAAAACTGGAGCGTGACTAAGCACCATTCCACGCTCGCTCATGGGAACGCACTTTCTGTTCTTGTAAAGTTTCTGTGCTAGCCCCAGAGGGCACACGACACCACTTACTCTCGCAGGGTTGCCGGGTGACATTTGATTCCGCAAGCTCCATCTCGCTCCGTGAAATTATCTGACACAGAGGCCTTCCAGTCGATCAAAACCAGGAGTTAAATGTAGGCATTCAACTGACTATCTTGTGCTCCCACTTAATAGCACTTCTGTAAGGTGCTACTGCCTGTCAAGAGTTTCAGAATTTTGTCTGCAAAGGATGTCTGAAAACACCAGCCGTTACGGATAAATTACTCGTCCCTGAAATCAGCCTGACAGTTCTTTCGCCACCCATTTAGGAGGATTAGGGAAAGGCCGACCCGTTATCTTCAAGTCAACCGCAATAAGATTAGCACAGAGACACAGCCAGGAAATTATATCTTACACTACGTTCAGGGTCCTTACCACCCTGATATCAACCCACATCTTATCCAAAACACTCCCTCATAGAAACTTTCATTACCTACTGCTCAGTTCATTCTTAAAATGAACAAATCCCATTTCTCGCCCATACCTGCTCCCTGACACTCGTGCACCATCACCACCAACAATGCCATTCAGCTGCAGAAGAATCAGTATTATTCTACGTGATCATGAAAACCTGCGTCCTTTATCCTTTAAGATATCCTCAAGAAAGTCACTGATAATTTAACCTATTAACCTTATAAATTTTAATTTTAAATCTATTTTATATAGTTTTTAAATCTCCCCGTTTTACGAGCTGATGGCTTAGCGCTGACATCTGGATGAAATTACAATAAATGAAATATGTCAAAATATTTGTTTATGGCTTTGGTCACAGGAAAACGTCGACCAACAGAGGATTCACAGCCTTCTCAATAGCTGGGCATATAAAGTTATGTATCAGCTTGTGAGGGAACATCTTAGTTGCTTCTCGGTTGGAGTGGGATTTCTACCGTTACTGGAATTTAGTAAAATATGATGTATCAGGTGATATGATGTGTAGTACTGGAAGTGATTACAGAGTAATTCCGTACGCTATTTAGCTTGCTGATTAGCCGTTAGCGATTTCACCTGTTTTTTCAGGAACCGTCCTGTTAAGACTCCAGGATAACGAAGCAGTAGACGAAACAGGCAACCCTCTTAGAGATTTGGCACCAGGTAAGACAAATGGCGTTTGCTAACGGAAAGCCGCCAGAATATAGTTTTAAAACTCCAATCATAATCTTCTTCTTATTATTACGACTCTGTTGACAGCTGAAAAGAAACACAAGACAGATAGAGAGGCATCTATCATGATACATTACGTAATTTGTAGATGGGTTTAGGGTCTGTTCATGAATGCATGTTGCTAAAATGACTACCGTCGGTTTAAGAAAGAGTCATCAATGTCTTGACTCTAATCATCTGGTCGCCCTCTATACTCACTGGGTACAATGTCGTGGTACAAAAGCAGAGTGCGCATCCTAATTGACTTCAGGAGTGTGCTGGTGTATATCCCAAAAAGACCGTGCAAATAAAGGACGCTGGAGAGCAAACAGATAAACAAAGGGTGGTTGTAAAAGTTTATGACTCCAAGGCCAGTGTTTAGAAAATGAGCGTTCTGGCTCTGAGTGAAAACATGCTGCCCTATGGGAATTTCGGTGAAAGACATATTAACCATTTCATTGCCAACGCTGCTTTCTACTAATACAGCATTCCAATAGCCTTTGTTCGAGGATCAAGAGACCTGAAGCATTTTAACTGGTAATGTCGCAGTCAGTCATCCATTAACCATATACAGTTATAGCGCAGTATTTTTTCACCAGATGGTGCATATAGGGCGGGTTCCCCGAGAACTATGAGCTATCGGATGGAGGTACTTAATTACACGCGAGCCGTATCTATGTTTGATACTACATTTACGGAACTATTTCATTAAATTCTGAAAGTGACGTTCACTTGAAAAAAATTAAAGAAATTAAACAATACCACTGAAATAATTTATCCCTCAAAATTTTAAAGCAGTGCTAGACAAAGGATTATGAAGATGCATTCATAATTGATTGCTCTTTTATCCCTCAATATTCAATTTCGCGGCATTTTCGTAGAACAGTCGTACCAAAATCGACCTAAAGTAAACGTTTTCAGTATTCTGCTGTCCTATTACCACAAACACATTTGCATTACGTCACGAGCCCCATGTTGTGAATGACTGATACTTGCAAACTGAGCACACAACATACTGGATTAAACGTTTGTAAAGAATAAAAGCTATATTTGGCAGTTTTTGTTTTCAAATTTGAGTGCTGCTTTAAGGAAAGGTCACATGAAAGAACTCCCAAAAATCGCATCTAGTTTGATACGATTTCTTGTGTGGAAATGTCGGGATACAGATCACATTTTTGGAAGAGGACAATGGCACAATTTAAAAACAGAAATTGAATTATCTGTAAATTAAAACACAAGTTGACCATTCAGAACCAGACGAATTTCTTTGGAGGTCTGTAGGTGCTTTGAAGCAGAGAAACCCACTTACGACCTCTTTCGGAATGGATCTCTTTGAGTGACGTTCCCATTATGACTCTCAAATTTTGGGAAGCTTTACATCAAGATATGGGTCACACACACTTAGGGCACTGTCATCAGCTGGACACTACTGATGGAGAAGCCTTGTGTGAGTTCAGTGTTGGTATCAACAACTCGTTACCTGCAACGTCTTCAATATCTTAACGGCACCGCGAATGTCTCCGCAAAAAACGCCTGAGAAACTAGCTCTTTTTAATGTAATTGATAATAATCGGTTAGTGTGAGTAAGTACACTCCTGGAAATGGAAAAAAGAACACATTGACACCGGTGTGTCAGACCCACCATACTTGCTCCGGACACTGCGAGAGGGCTGTACAAGCAATGATCACACGCACGGCACAGCGGACACACCAGGAACCGCGGTGTTGGCCGTCGAATGGCGCTAGCTGCGCAGCATTTGTGCACCGCCGCCGTCAGTGTCAGCCAGTTTGCCGTGGCATACGGAGCTCCATCGCAGTCTTTAACACTGGTAGCATGCCGCGACAGCGTTGACGAGAACCGTATGTGCAGTTGACGGACTTTGAGCGAGGGCGTATAGTGGGCATGCGGGACGCCGGGTGGACGTACCGCCGAATTGCTCAACACGTGGGGCGTGAGGTCTCCACAGTACATCGATGTTGTCGCCAGTGGTCGGCGGAAGGTGCACGTGCCCGTCGACCTGGGACCGGACCGCAGCGACGCACGGATGCACGCCAAGACCGTAGGATCCTACGCAGTGCCGTAGGGGACCGCACCGCCACTTCCCAGCAAATTAGGGACACTGTTGCTCCTGGGGTATCGGCGAGGACCATTCGCAACCGTCTCCATGAAGCTGGGCTACGGTCCCGCACACCGTTAGGCCGTCTTCCGCTCACGCCCCAACATCGTGCAGCCCGCCTCCAGTGGTGTCGCGACAGGCGTGAATGGAGGGACGAATGGAGACGTGTCGTCTTCAGCGATGAGAGTCGCTTCTGCCTTGGTGCCAATGATGGTCGTGTGCGTGTTTGGCGCCGTGCAGGTGAGCGCCACAATCAGGACTGCATACGACTGAGGCACACAGGGCCAACACCCGGCATCATGGTGTGGGGAGCGATCTCCTACACTGGCCGTACACCACTGGTGATCGTTGAGGGGACACTGAATAGTGCACGGTACATCCAAACCGTCATCGAACCCATCGTTCTACCATTCCTAGACCGGCAAGGGAATTTGCTGTTCCAACAGGACAATGCACGTCCGCATGTATCCCGTGCCACCCAACGTGCTCTAGAAGGTGTAAGTCAACTACCCTGGCCAGCAAGATCTCCGGATCTGTCCCCCATTGAGCATGTTTGGGACTGGATGAAGCGTCGTCTCACGCGGTCTGCACGTCCAGCACGAACGCTGGTCCAACTGAGGCGCCAGGTGGAAATGGCATGGCAAGCCGTTCCACAGGACTACATCCAGCATCTCTACGATCGTCTCCATGGGAGAATAGCAGCCTGCATTGCTGCGAAAGGTGGATATACACTGTACTAGTGCCGACATTGTGCATGCTCTGTTGCCTGTGTCTATGTGCCTGTGGTTCTGTCAGTGTGATCATGTGATGTATCTGACCCCAGGAATGTGTCAATAAAGTTTCCCCTTCCTGGGACAATGAATTCACGGTGCTCTTATTTCAATTTCCAGGAGTGTATTTTGCAAACCTTTCTGATACCTGATGGTGAGTGGCGGTACCCCGGAAAACGACGCTAGTGAACATGTTGAAAGTTGCCCGTTCATTCGGATTTTTCATATATTCCACTTATATTTTGTTTTTAGGAGATCGCGACGTTTATTCTTCCAACCTCTTTGGACTGAAGCGACTTGTGAGGCGGAAAGCGGAATGGAAATTCTTGTCTAAAGTTTTGGATTTCGAATTATTGTAATTTTTACGTTCAGCATTAAATTCAGAACAGTTTGTTAAAAGTAAAATGCACTTCTTTTCTACACTTCTTTGTGATGAGAAAGTTGTGTTTTGAAAGCATGCGTTTTAAAGTTTCACTTTATTCCCACTGTTTAATTGGGCATGTTTAAGAAACAAATGTTGCGTACATATTACCCTTAAAATGTCTTTCTCAAACAGTACAAAGTTTTTTAAGTTAACATTACAGATTATTTAGGTGACCCGTTCATGTCTACAGCACATTACAGTGTACACAAATTTAAAACCAAGTAAATTGGCCCCAAACTAAGAGAAATTAGTGAATCCTGTGGTCCTTTTTTTGGCGTAGTATTGGTATTTTTATTCTATGTTATGCCCAATTGCAAATTGCCAACATCTGTAGGCATTTATAACTTTCATATAAAAAGGGACAACTTGTCTTGTTTGTCATTATTCTCACCATAAACTGTTCTTCTTTTGTACGAAGCTAGTCTGAGGTCCTTAAAATGCCTCTAAAATTTAGGACATGCTATACTGAGAAGCATCACATACACAGCTGCGAGATATTCAAAATGTGCCTCTTGTCGGGCCAATGTTATTTCCCCATAACGGCAAGAGGTCCGTTTCCGGAAGATTGACATCGGTTGCTTTAAATGCTACTTTTGGTTGGACTCGGACAACTTTCAAATCGATACGAGCACGTACAGAATGAAGTAAGTTATTATAATACCAAAAAAATACAAAAATTTATGTTTCCGACCTTATCGAATGTCTTCACATGAAGAAAGCATTCTGTAATTGGAGTAAAGCAGCGATCGGTACAAAATGCTAAAATTCAAATAAAAATAGTCTCGATAACATTTTCAAATTTTTATACGTTACCAACCGGTTTCGACCCTTTCCCCGCCATTAAGATTGCTGGTGGCGGCAGACGGATCGAGATCCGTAGATATAAGTATCCTTGCTTCTATGGATCTCTAAACTGATCGAAAAAATCGGGTGAGATCATTGCATTTACTTACCGTGGTGAAGCTTACATAAAGTGGTTAGGTTGTTTCGGCATTGCTACCTCATAATTACTCCGCGATTAGGAATGCTACAGTGTTCTTTCGCCTGATAAAGTGTAAACTCGTAGATTGATAAAACTAGATTGAATGTAAAATGATTATAGCACCTGCAATTGCTCTGAAAACTGGAAGGCAGCTATTATTTTAACTGGCTACGGTGTATCAATATCTCTGCTATATTTGGCGCCAAAATCAGCTGCACATTTTTCCAGTTAAGACACGGAGATTTCATTTAAGTCATTTCCTGACAGGAAATTAGTCAGAGGAAATGTTTTTGATAGATATGAGATCTACGAGTGTTTTCCACTGCACTTGTTATGCTGTGTTCAAATAAGGATTTAGAAGCATATATCACTAGGGGAACGAACAATACCGCCTACAGGAAAATTAAAGAGGCCTTTGAAGAAAAGAGAAGCAGCTTTATTAACATCAAAAGCTCAGATGGAAAATTAGTCGTAAGCAAAGAAGGGAAACACGAAAAGTGGGAGGAGTATAAAGAAGGTATACACAAGGGTGATGTACTTGAAGGCAATATTATAGAAATGGAAGAGGACGTAGATGAAGATAGATGGGACATATGATACTGCGAGAAAGAGTTTGATTAAGTAGTGAAAGATATAAGATGAAATAAAACCTCAGAAGTAGACGACATTCCAGCAGAACTATTGACAGCCTTATGGGAATCAGCCATGACAAACCTGTTCCACCTAGCCTTCAAGATGTATGAGACAAGCGAAATACCTTTAGTCTTCAAGAAGAATATAATAATTCCAATTCCAATAAAGCAGGTGCTGACAGGTGTGAAATTTGCCAAACTGTCCGTTTAATAAGCAAAATAGTAACACGAATTATTTACTGATGAATGGAAAAACTCGTAGAAGCCGACCTCTGGGAAGATCAGCTTGGAGAGCAGAGAAGTAGGTACACGCGAAACAATACTGACACTACGATGCCTTAGAAGATATGTTAAGGAAAGGCAAACGTACCTTTATAGCATTTGTATACTTGGAGAAAGGACGTAGAAAAAGCTTTTGACAATTTTGACTGAAGTAATCTTTGAAATTCTGAAGGTATCATGGATAAAATACAGTCAGTGAAAAGTTATTTACAACTTTTACGGAAACCAGACAATAGTAATAAGAGTCAGGGGGCGTGAAAGGGAAGCAGTGGTTGAGGAGGGAGTGATATAGGACTGTAACCTATCCCTGATGTTATTCAATCTGTAGATTGAGCAGGCAGTAAAGGAAACCAAAAAAAGATTTGGAGAAGGACTCATAGTTCAGAGTTAAAAAATAAAATCTTTCACGTTTGCTGATAACACTGTGCCGGCCGATGTGACCGTGCGGTTCTAGGCGATTCAGTCTGGAACCGCGTGACCGCTACGGTCGCAGGTTCGAATCCTGCCTCGGGCATGGATGTGTGTGATGTCCTTAGGTTAGTTAGGTTTAAGTAGTTCCAAGTCCCAGGGGACTGATGACCACAGATGTTAAGTCCCATTGTGCTCAGAGCCATTTTGAGCCGATGACTCTGTAATTCTTTCAGAGACAGCAAGGGACCTGGAAGAGCAGCTTAACGGAGTGGACAGGGTCTTAAAACGAAGATATAGGAATGGAAAAGAAAACCAAGTAGCTGTCAGATGGCGAACAATTTGGCTTTAGGAAAGTTGAAGACACTAAGGAGGCAATTCTGGCGTTGTCGTTGATAATGGAAGCATGACTAAAAAAAAAAGTAAGGCCACATTCATAGGATTTGTCGATCTGGAAAAAGCGTTAGACAGTGTGAAATAGTGCAAGATATTCGAAATCCTGAGAAAAAGAGAGGTAAGCTATGTACTAGAACGAAAGGGGAACAATAAGACTGGACGACCAAGAATGAAGGGCACAGATTAAAACGGGCTAAGACAGGGATGTAGTCTTTCGCCCCTGCTGTTCAATCTACACGTCGAAGAAGCAGTGACGGAAATATAAGAGAGGTTCAAGAGTGGGAATAAAATTCAAGGTGATGACATTACTATCCTGAGTGAAACTGAAGAAGAGTTACATGATATTCCGAATGGAATGAACACTCTAATGAGTAGGCCGCGTGGGATTAGCCGAGCGGTCTCAGGCGCTGCAGTCATGGACTGTGCGGCTGGTCCCGGCGGAGGTTCGAGTCCTCCCTCGGGCATGGGTGTGTGTATTCGTCCTTAGGGTAATTTAGGTTAAGTAGTGTGTAAGCTTAGGGACTGATGACCTTAGCAGTTAAGTCCCATAAGATTTCACACACATTTGAACATTTTTTTCTAATGAGTACAGCATATGGATTGAGAGCAGTTCGAGGAAAGACGAAAGCAATGAGAAGTAGCACTAATGAGAACAGCGCGAAACTTAACATCAGGATTGATGTCTACCAGTATCAAACATACTTAATCTGAAGGAGAAGTTTCTGAGAATGTACGTACGCATTATATGGCAGTGAGACATGGGCTATGGTGAAGCCGGAACAGAAGAGAAGGATTTGAGATGTGGTGCTACATATGTATGTTGAAACTTAGGTGGACTGCTACGGAATGAGTAGGTTCTGCGCAGAATCGGAGAGGAAAGGAATATATGTAAAACACTGACAAGAAGAAGGGACTGGATGATAAGACATCTGTTAAGTTATCAGTGTATACCTTCCGTGGTAATAGACGGAGCTGTATAGGGTAAAAACCGTAGAGAAAGACAGAGATTCGAATTCCTTCAGCAAATAAAAATAATGAACATAAACACAGACAAAACAAGGATAATGGAATGTAGGTGATACTGAAGGAATTACAGTAGGATACGACATGCTAGAAGTAGTAGTGAGTTTCACTATTTTGGCAGCAAAACATTTGATGATGGCTTAAATGGAGAGGATATACAATGAAGTGACAGAAGTCATGGTACGCCTCCTAATATCGTGACGAACCTTCACCTGCCCAGAGTATTGCGGAAACTCGACGAGGCATGGACTCAAACTCGGTTATGTCCTACAGATTTTTGTTGAGTTTCACGTCGGATGACAAATCATTAGCAAAAACTGTCCAGAATTTTCTTCAAACCAACTACAAACTGTTGTGGCCTGTTGACACGCCACATTGTCATACATAAAAATTCGATCGTTGGTTTGGAACAGGAAGTCCATGAAAGGCTGCAGATGACCTCCAAAAAACAAACATAACAATTTCTAGTCAGTGATCGGTTCAGTTGGATCGGAGGACCTAGTCCATTCCATGTAAATACAGCCCACACCATTATGGAGCCACCACCAGTTTGCACAGTGTCTTATTGACAATTTGGGTCCCTGGTTTCTGGGGCTGCGCTACACTCGAGCTCTACCGTTAGCTCTTACTAACTGAAATCGGGACTCGTCTTACCAGTCGTCAAGGGTCCAACCGATAGGGTCACTAAGCCCAGAAGAGGCGCTGAATGCGACATCGTGCTGTTAGAAATGGCACCCGCCTCGGTCGTCTACTGCCGAAGCCCAGTAATGCCAAATTTCGCTGCATTGTTCTAGCGGATACGTCCGACGCACGTCCCATATTGATTTCTGCAACAATTTTACCCAGTGCTGGTTGTCTGTAAAGCATTGACAACTCTACGCATACGCCGCTGCTCTCGGTCGTTAAGTGAAGACTGTCGGCCACTGCGTTGTCCTTGGTGGGAGGTAATGCTTGAAATTTGTTATTCTCGGCACGCTCTTGAGCAAGTGGATCTCGGAATATTGAATTCCATGCGTCTAACTCCAACTACCATTCCGCGTTCAAAGTCTGTTAATTCCCGTCGTGTGGCCATAATCACGCCTGAAACTTTTTCAGATGAACCAACTGAGTACAAATGACAGCTTCACAAATGCACTGCCCTTTTATACCTTGTTTATACGATGCTACCGCCATCTGTATGTTTGCGTATCGCTGTCCTATGTCATTTGTCACCTCAGTGTAAAATTTGCATGTCATTTTGATTTTGTAAGTTGTTGATGTGCACATCAGACAGAAAGCAAGTTAGTAGTAAACAATCTTTTGTCTGTTTGTGATAAAGTCTTTGCCTCTGCGCATCTGATACATTATTAATTGAAGTGTAGCAGATGATGCAGGTATTCAGCAGCGCTGAATTGACTTGTGATTTTATGTGTTAGATGAAGAAAGATTTATTGTAAAGGATAGCAGGGGTAAATATGATGTAAATATTTAAAGGCGAAGAGGTTATAAATTTTAAATAATTTTTTTTAAATTATTATTGTCAGCTAGGTAACTTTGTTCACTTACTCAAAGCTGAGAGAAAGACCACCCCACTTCCCTGAGTCATGCATTAACATATCAACTAATTAAACTGTTTGGTTTTTATTGATATTCTCTGCTAACATTACTCTCTTGAGCATAGTATTATTCAGACCAGTGTTAAGTGTGAAGATCATGCGAAGTTTTACTCGGTCTTGGAATATCGTTTCATGGGAATAGTTACTATCTCTGTCGCACTGTTTAAAGAAGGTTTATCATTACGCTTTAGCCTCCCCCATCGCCCCCCCCCCCTCCCCGAAATTTGACTTAAAAATAGAAATTTAGATTAGCCGCTGCCTGCTTGCTGTTTGCTGTTGCGCTTTCGAGAAATTTGCAACAATGTAGTGAAGACGAGATGTAAGTGCAAATTTTGAAGAGGGCCAGACAATTGCTTTACCTCAATTGCACCATTTAATATAAAGAGAATATGTATTCAGACCAGTTGCTGTTCAGTTCAAATTAGATTCTGTTTAGTCAAAGATTAGTTTACGAGTTTAAGTTGGATAACAGTTAGTGGGTATGTAGTAGAGAATATGACTTTTTTATAGAATGGGAGGTAAATTTGAGCTACATTTCATACAGAAACACGTAGTGGGATCCTACATGTTGACTGAGAATGGAGAGAATGGCGTTTCTGAATGAGAGAAATTTGGTAACATTGAATATACTGTAGATTTAAGTAGAAATTATTCCAATCCATATGTAGCATACAGCAAACCAGTGCTTAACAGTATTGGTTAACAATCGCAACCAAGACTGTTTTTAACCAATACTGTAGATTTAAGTATTAGGAAGTTTATACTGAAAGTATTTCTATGGAGTGTAGCAAAGCACGGAAGTGAAAAATGGACGATACGCAGTTTAGACAAGAAGAGAATATGTTTTGAAATGTGGTGCTGTAGAAGAACGCTGAAGATCAGACGGGCATGTTGTGTAACTAAGAAGATACTGAACAGAATTGGGGAGAAAAGAAATCTGTGACACAACCTGACTAGGAGAAGGGATCGGTTGTAGGACACATTTTGAGATATTAAAGGATCGTGAATGTAGTAGTGGAGGGATGTGTGTGGAGGGGGGAGGGGTAAAAGTCGTAGAGAGGGAGACCAAGAGATGAATACTGCAAGCAGATTCGGGAGGATGTAGGTTGCAGTAGTTATTCGGAGATGAAGAGGCTTGTAGAGGATACAGTAGCATGGAAAGCTGCATCAAACCGGTCATCAGACTGAAGAAAACAACAACACCTTCAAAGCACTCTAGCTCAAACAGTCTCGGTCCAGTCTTCAGTCAGCAAAAATAGGTTTCCTTCAGCATCGGCTCGCCGAAGTTTGAGATCCTATAATGCCGTATAGAAGTTACAGCAAGAGCTCCAGCACTGAACATGAGCGACTCGTGCAGCTGTTTGGACCAAGTGCACTGTTATCACATAAATAGTGTTATAGATTGACGTCTGTTCGCTAGTAGCGCCTTATCATTTGGATTGTTACAAAATGTCCTCCTTTTGACAGTTGGGAAGTCTGTCATACCTGTTAACTTCTGTACAGCCTGCTTCTTTAACGCTACTTCAGAGACATCAAACGGCAGCTTAATTCAATATATGGCTGCTTTCACACAATACGTTCTGTCTGTTGATTCACCAGTACAGATGTGATCTGTCAGGGTGACTACAGAATTACGAAAGGTCTTTCTACCATCGGAATTCTTACACGTTAATTATGTGTCAAGTGCTATCGTGCACCGTGCACTTACAAAACATCGTATGAAGGTAATTGCAACAATAGGGACAATGAAATTTTAATACTCGTATTCATTTCTCCTAAATGGTTTGGAAGAAACACAACAGCTTTTAACAAGACATATTCCAGCTGGACTTTTTTTTTAATGGACTGCTTGAGATGCGACATTGTGTAAAGTTCGGTTTCTTTCTGCCAGATCCCCAGCAATCATACGTCGAGGGAAGTGGTGCAGCCGTGAGAAACGGGCTTCGCACTGAGAGGACAGCAGTTCAAATCCCCGTCCGGCCCTCTAGATGCATGTTTCCCCTGACTTCCTTAACCGCTTAAGGAAAATGCCTGAATGGTTCAATTGAAAAGAACATGGACGTTTTCCTACATCATCTTTCCCGAAATCGAGCTTGTGCTCCGTCTCTAGTGACCTTTTGGTCGACGGGACGTTACACCCCTATCTTCCTTTCTTCCACTTCCAGCGAGCAGGGCGCGAGGGAGAGGAGTTCGCGACTGGGAGTATTCGGGAGGTTGTTACCAGCTCCGTCAATTGCTTCACACATTGGCAATTTCATGGTAGGCACAATGGCTACTGCTGGTAAACCGAGACAGTGGAATAAGTGCAAAACATAATTAAACCCTTCTACTGCCTGTATAGCATTTTATCGGTCTGTAGTTTTTCATTCATTACCTACATTGTTCACTTATTTCTTCTGTACATATTGTCTCTCTCTTCCTCTTTGTTTTGTCACTGAGGCCGCTGAAACTCTTTATTTTTGCTCTAATGTTTCTGGTCTTCCCGATTTCTACCTCCGTTATTCCCATTTCCCTTATGTCTGCTTTAACTTCTTTGACCAATTTTATTGATGTTTTTGGGCTTCTGTTACAAAAGGTAAAAATTCTTATTGTTCTTCTTTACTATTACATTTTTGTATGTCCATAGAATACAACTCTTCCCTTCCTCATTGATTGTAATATTCGTTCTTCCATTTTTCTTGGTATTATTCTCTTTTGAACCATACCAGACCACGTAATGTAGCCCACAGTAAAGGATACTTTCAGAGTTTCAGCTTTTCTTTGTACCCCTATTTGCCGGCCGGGATGGCCGAGCGGTTCTAGGCGCTACAGTCTGTAACCGCGCGACCTGTACGGTCGCAGGTTCGAATCCTGCCTCGGGCATGGGTGTGTGTTATGTTTTTAGGTTAGTTAGGTTTAAATAGTTCTATGTTCTATGTTCTATGATCTCAGATGTTAAGTCCCATAGTGATCAGAGCCATTTGAACCTTTTTTTTTTGTACCCCTAATACTTCTTTTCTCTACCGCTCGTCAGACATAGTTGTTCCGGTATTCTTGGATTTTTCTGTCAGACCAGCTGTCCAGTCATGAATCTTCTGCCTAAAAAGTTTTCTGCCTGATGTATCAATTTGTGTTATTCGATAAGGGGAACATTGGCGCCTCTTAAAACGCCCATCAAGGACTAAGTGAAATGACTGGTCCTTGGGGGAGAGAGAACTTCATTCACCTTTTATGGCACACAAAGTTTTATTCATCTAAACAATTAATTCATATAACAATTATAATGAAAATTTTGCCAAATGAATGGTTACTAGATATCTAAACAGGCACAAGTTTGCCGTTGAGGCAATTATGCTGATACAGGTACAATAAGTAAAGCAACAAACTAGCATTAAATATCAACTCTCTGAACAGCTTGTCGTTACAGCGATTTCAAGTTACACACCAAAAGGCAGCAGCCGACTTACACTACTGCAACTTTCATGGGTTTATTGTACCATGAATAACAATAGAATAATAGGGATCAATAGTTAACAGATCAAGCGGCAGAAGCATATTTACGTTAGTGCAAATATCATGTGATTAAAATAATATATAATATAATATCTCGAGGATTAGACTGAAGACAAACGAACGGTGACACAGTTGACTTACAGACAATAAATGACACGCTTGTCAAATGCATTCATAACTGAATAAATCGAATACGCAACTTTAAACATGCAAGTCTTTCATCTGAAACACAACTTAGCTAACACCTGTAAAAGACAGGCAATAATTGCATGTACAGAAATCCTTTTTAAATTTGTGAGCCTTGGACAAATACATGACATTTATAAATATATCTGAGTTCCAGGCCCCAGCCAGGTACAGACACGAACCCCACACACAACAGGTAGCGTGGGCAATGGCCAGTTGTTGTATGTGTGAGCTTGGGTTGTGGGTTTGAGCTACACCTTCAGGCCCTTGCGTATTTTTCTTCTTTAGTAGATTCTAACGTTCCGTTTATGCTCCAGATACATCCTGTAACAGTTGCCTGTTCTGAAGTTAATACTGTATGAGGGAGTGTACGTGAGACAAAGTCGGTGTGAGACATGTATACCTCGCGCTGTTGCAGGATGTATCTGGAGCACAAACGGAACGTTAGAATCTACTAAACAAGAAAAATATGCAAGGGCCTGAAGGTGTAGCTCAAACCCACAACCCAAGCTCACAGATACAACACCTCTGCATTGTTGTAAGTGAGCTGCCTTGAGTACATTAGGGTAAGATTGTTTATTTAATTAGTTTAAGATGTAGCATATTTGTTACCTTATTGAGACAAGCGATTCATTGGATCAAAATTTCTTACGATCATTTCGCCATTGCCGTTGAACGTCATTAATGTTTACTAGAGTAAACATGGCTGGTGCAAGGTTTATATTCGATGAAAGGAAGTCAGTTTTGAAGTGGTATTTTTAGTACGAAAACATTAATGACGTTCAACGGCAATGGCGAAATGATCGTAAGAAATTTTGATCCAATAAATCGCGTGTCTCAATAAGATAACAAATATGCTACATCTTAAACTAATTAAATAAACAATCCTACCCTAATGTACTCAAGGCAGCGCACTTACAACAATGCAGAGGTGTCCAAAAAAATGTATCCACTGTTGAAAAGTCCATAACTGGCAAAGTAATTGACGAAGTTGTCTCATCTTTGCTAGTGTAATAGTTTGTAGTTCCGGCAATCGGCACACAAGCGTTGTATTGCGTTGTTTTGTTTTATCAGATGACAGTCGCCAGATAGTCAGTGTTTTGTTCTTAGTTGCACCTAGTTACTCGAGTAAACATGGCTGGTGCAAGGTTTATATTCGATGAAAGGAAGTCAGTTTTGAAGTGGTATTTTTAGTACGAAAACATTAATGACGTTCAACGGCAATGGCGAAATGAGTATCAAACAGAGCCACCGACGCGTTTAACGATTCGTCGCATTCGAGACAAGTTTGAAGCCGAAACCTATGTTAAAGATGTACACAAACAACGATCTGGACGACCCGTAACAGTAACAAGTCTTGCTAACTCCCGTCCTGTGTTACGACAATTCACTCGGTCACCACAGAAGTCTGTGAGACAGTGTGCCCGTGAAACTGGAGTGAGTCGCTCAAAGTGTTCGGCGAATTTTGATGACAGCAAAGTGGAAGTGCTACATCCCACGATTGCTACAAGCAATGAACGAGGACGACCCAGATCGTAAAATGGAGTGCTGCGAGTGGTTTACTAACATGGTGCGCAGCGATGAAGAGTTTGCAGCGATGATTGTGTGGTCTGATGAGGCACAGTTCAAACTCAATGGTACAGTAAATCGCCACAATTGCATCTACTGGGCCACCGAAAATCCGAACGTCCATGTAGACAAAGCCGTGGATTTACCAGGAGTAAATGTGTGGTGTGGGTTATCTAACCGGGGCTTGATTGGTCCATTCTTCTTTGACGACACAGTCACCGGTGAGGTGCCTTCAGAAGCTCCAGACATTCATTTTACCTGCCATCCGAGACTTGCATGGAGACGGAAGAATTTACTTTCACCAAGATGGTGCCCCAGCCCACTACCAAAATCGTGTTAGAGCGTATCTCGACGAAAATCTACCAGGGTGATGGATAGGTCGTAGAGGTGCTGTGGAGTATCCACCACGTTCCCCAGACCTAACTCCTCTGGTCTTTTACCTGTGGGAAACACTAAGGACGTCGTTTATCGACAAAAGCCACGCACATTGGATGAACTTCGAGAATCCATCGTACATTCATGTGCCAATATCCAACTGAACACGTTGCAGTCAGTAGTTCGTGCTGCAGTTCGGCGGCATTTTTTGTGTGTGGATGTTAATGGTGACCATTTCGAACACCTATAGTGATATCTTTAAGTTGGATTTTAAGCTACACTTTCACAAAAATGAGACAACTCCGTCAATTAGTTTGCAAGTTACGGTCTTTTAAACAGTGGATACATTATTTGTACCCCTCTGTATTAAATAAAACATCAAATTTAGCACCAAACACGTTAAGCAAATTGTCACTGCCTGCAAGTAGTAACCGAATCACACTCAAACTTCAGGTATGTAAAACACACAAACTACACTGACGTAAGCTTACGTCAAGCAAAGGCATAAAATGATAAATTAGCCTTACTGTAATTACACGCCCTTGATGGATATAGCATTCAAGACTATATAGAAAGATCTGGAAGAATGAACATACATTGGTGCATCGATGTATTCAATGATACACAGTGCTTTCTGAAACAGATTAAACGCTAAGATTGAGAAATAATACACAGCCCCAAGGTTTAAATGGTAAACCAGAATATCGACGCCATTAGGTGCCAACACGAATTACTACAGTCAGAATGGCACAACAAGTTCCATAGCGCCGAACCACCAGGTAAATTGTAAACAGAGTTTCGGGATTGAAAATCAACCCATGATCTGTCTCAGGTTCATCACACTTGCAACACAGAGGGCAGAAAATGTGTCTCCAACGAATGACGTAAATACAACGATGTTGCCTTATTACATCATTCAAAGTCAGTGTCCAACAGCTTCAGAAACGTAGCCGGGATCCCCAACAACATGTATCGGCTAACGACCACCAGCTTCTTCGTTATGCAGCCCATCCCAACTTTCGCGCAACCAGTGCCGAACCAAATGGCAGTTTCCATCGCGACAGTATTCGCCGCCAAGGTTGCCACTCGCGTCCACTACCGACCACAACCTGTTACTAATTGCTCCTCACCCTGCACGTTCGATAGATCGATCACCTCTCTCGTGCGCGCCACCTCGCGACCGCATCACGAATGCCGAAAGGATGCGATCTCTGGAGGAGAATCGATAGGACGTAAGCCGGCACGGCCCAACCTCACCTCCCCCCCCCCCCCCCCCCTCCAGAGCATCAAGCCGACCCCACGGAGCCAGGAAAACCAAGCTTAATCACTTTCCTTAACATGGCTGATATGAACCCTGGAGGTTTTCCCTGTGGCCAGGTTGCGCACCAGAAGATCCCATAAAACAGGGACGCATTTTTTTGGAAGGACCATCCTCTCCCTTTGATCCAACACCAAAACCCCGCACAAACACGCAATCCCCCACTTTACTCTTAAAAGGACACCTGCCCTGATTATACCGACGATTTTCATCAAACGACCACACATTAGCCAATGGTGAGTTGTGGGGATATACGATCATTAAGGATAGTGGTGTCGTGCTTCATGTTGAACAGGTTTAGAGGCTAGGGAACCAAAGCATCCCACCTTTTCTGGTCTTTCGCATGATAAATAATCAAGGCAGTCTTGAAGTTCCAGTTAACACTTTCAGCAAAGGAGGGTTGGGGGTAGTAAGCAGTTGTGGATATGTGGTGCACTGCATTCCCAAAGCTAAACTTCTTAAATTCTCTGGAAGTAAATACCAGGGCGTTATCGCTCACCAAGGACTTATTAGAAGTTCCAGATATCGAAAACATACCGGTCACATGCTTGATGGACAAGGCAGCGGTAACCCCGCAGCTGGGAACCAATCAACTAAAACGTGAGAAAGCGTCGATTGTCACCAGAATATAAATGTTCCATTTTTGGTCCGAGGCAGGGGGGCGATATAATCAATCTACAACATACACACCAATAGGACAAAAGCCGGCATGTCTCATTATTAATGTTTCCTTCAAGGTTTCTTTTACAGCTCCGTTTGTTTTTTATTGTTTCAGTTTTATCTTTGTTGAGCTTTTAGTAGAATTCCATAATGTGCTTGATCAGTCTGATTAGTACCATTCTTTTAATATGCTCATAGCCTTTTGGCCTGCGTTTTTTGATATCTTAATAAATGTTGCTGTTTTCGATTTCTTTATTTGCTCTTACTCTGTGTGTTTCTACTATACCAATGTGCATTCACAACTTCACGTTTGCGCTTTCTGTTGTTATGTGGAGATCTTCAATGCGATGTCATCATTTCAGAAATGCATATCTGTGAGTTTTGTTGATTTCTATTGTACATCACCAAGATGCAGCTCCCATGTACAGTTATTTTTTAAATCTGTGTAATGTCAATTTGTGAGACGTATACTGGCATAATAAAAATGCTATAAAGACAGAAAACGAACATTTTTATTGGGTTATCCACAGAAAACTTCCCAAATATTTTGGTCATAACCAGGGGATTAGAGCATATTTTAATTTGTTTCTATGACAATAAATCCATCCTGTGAACGTTATTATGATTTGATGCTGTGAACAATATTGTTGCGAAAAAGAGCTAAAGACTGTTGAGCCTATTACTACTCCTACATGTATACGGGTGTGAGGTAGTTAGGATCTATAGACCCTAGGATGAATCTATGTTGCAAGACACAGCAGGAAAAATTTTCTAATAATTAATACAAAAAACTGCATTTCAGAGCAATTTCTGAATTAAAAATATGCATCACCCAGTAGGGGACGAGAAATCGAAATGAAACTTCGCGGATTGCAAGGATATGTAATCTTATTTCGGTGATCACAAAATCGAGTCAACTTTACGAAGAACTTGGTGTTAGGAGCCCACTCATTAGTACGGCACTACATCCACTCTGATCTGGATACATGCAGTAATTCGGTTGAGAAGGATGGTATAACGACGTTTATCTTCTCCTGAGACAAGCTGGCCCTTAGCTGCTGCAAATGTTCCTTGATAGATATTGACGCTGAGGACAGATTTGACATCCAAGCTGGTCCCACACATGTGCTATCTGGGGTACATCTGTCGACCCTACTGGCCAGGGAGTATCTGAACATCATCACGTAGGCAGTGCATAGAGACACATGCTATGAATCGAAGAACATTGTCCTGTTGAAAAATGGCCTCGTGATACTGTCCCATTAAAGATAACACGTGAGGATTTAGGATGGTTGTGACGTACCCTTGTAGCGTAAGATTTCGTTCAGTCACTACTAGCCGTGACGCAAAGCCATACATTATGGCTTCTAACACGATGACCCCAGGAGTGACACCTCTGCACGTCTCGAAAACGTTGGACGAATGGGACCTTTACCCAGGTCGCCACTATATTCGCCGACGTTTGTAATATGGGGTACAGGAGAACCACGACTTATCGCTGAACACGGAGTAACGTCATTCATCAGCAGTCCATGCTTCCCGGTCAAGACACCACTCCAAACGAAGCCGTTCGTGTTGTGATGTTAACGACAGCCTACGCATGCGATGGAAATTTCCTACCCCGCCTACTGCCGATCTCAGACCAGTGGTGTGAGGTGATACAAAATAATGCAGAGAGTCCTTTAGTTGTTCTCGGGATGTCAACGCAAATCTGAATGGGTTACGTTTTGCTTGGTGCACACTATGGGGATTCTCTCATGTGGTGGTCAGATGTGGGAGCTATGCAGTTCAACATCGGGCCACTGTCACATCCAACTGACCTTCAGATCTGGATATAGCATGATCCGATGAGCCGGCCAAATGGAGACCCACAATGAGGTCCCTTTCAAAGGCTGTCAGGTGCTGATAATACTGGCTCACACGAGTACATGGTATCCCCAGGTCCTTCATAGTGATCACTCAACATTTGACACTCTTTACTTATGTATCATACCAGGCGTTTGACAGCGCTAAACACGAACAGCATCAATGCACTGTGGTGGGCGTTATACATGTCACAGAAAACTGCAGCGCTAAATTATTTACATACCCGCCGTTGGTGTGTACGTGGACGAAGTTACGATGATACACAGACATGACTTCTGGGTACTTCACATTCCTTGTCAGTGTACAACGTAGCATTAGTGATTTGTTATTGAATTTTATAAATATTTACTGTACAATGTACACTGAAGAGCCAAAGAAACTGGTACACCTGCCTATTATCGTGTAGGGCCACCGCGAGCACGTAGAAGTACCGCATGGACTGGACTAATGTCTGAAGTATGCTGCAGGGCTGTCCATAAATCCGTAAGAGTACGAGGGGGTGAAGATCTCTTCTGAACAGCACGTTGCAAGGCATCCCAGATATACTCAATAGTGTTCATGTCTGGGGAGTTCCTTGTCGCATTGTCCTGCTGGAATTGCCCAAGTCTGTCGGAATGCACAATGGTCATGAATGGATGCAGGTGATCAGACAGGATGCTTACGTACGTGTCACCTGTCACGTATATAGACGTATCAGAGGTCCTATAACACTTCAACTGAACACGCTCCACACCACTACAGAGCCTCCACCTGCTGATATGCAGGTTCCACCGCTTCATGAGATTGTCTATATACCCGTACATGTCCATTCGCTCGATACAATTTCAAACGAGACTCGTCCGACCAGGCATCGTTTCCAGTCATCAACAGTCCATTGTCGGTGTAGACCGGCCCAGGCGAGGTGTAAAGTTTTGTGTCGTGCAGTCATCAAGGGTACACGAGTGAGCCTGCGGCTCCGAAAGCCCACATCGACGATGTTCCGTTGAATGGTTTGCGCGCTGACACTGGTTGATGGCCCAGCATTGAAATTTGCAGCAATTTTCTGAAGGGTTGCATTTGTGCCACATCGAACGATTCTGTCCAGTCGTCGTTGGTCCCGTTCTTGCAGTATCTGTTTCCGGCCGCAGAGATGTAGGAGATTTGATTTTTTACCGGATTCCTGACAATCAAGGTACACACGTGAAAAGGTCATACGGGAAAATCCCCACTTCATCGCTACCTCGGAGATGTTGTGTCCCACCGCTCGTGCGCCGACTATAGCACCACGTTCAAAGTCACTTAAATCTTGATAACCAGCCATTGTAGCAGCAGTAACCGATATAAGAGCACCATACACTTGTCTTACGAGTATATAGGCGTTGCTGACCGCAGAGCTGTATTCTGCCTGTTTACATAACTCTATGTTTGAATACGCATGCCTATACCAGTTTCTTTTTCGCTTCAGTGTGTAATTTAATGATATGATGAGGTTAAAATAAGCACAGAATTAAATTATGCGTATAAATTTGTCATCTATTCCCATTTTTGTAAATACCATTTGCATTTGGTTTTCCCACTAATATGCTCATAATAGTAATATGGCCTTGCTGTAAGGTAGCGTATAAATAATGTGTTAGGTTTTATGGATCTTAAAACAGTCTCTTACGTTCCTAGCAACATCTCGTTAAAGAATACAGTTATCTGAAAATATTTTTCTTAACCTCATGAGCTAAAGTATCTACGTCTGGCGACAAGAAGTAAAATATATCACCTGTTGTAGTTTGGATGAAATAAAGCATGAACGAACTAATTTTTGTCGCGGAATTGAACTCACTTCGAACTCAAAAAATCCGTTACTTGCTCTGTTGAAAGTATTGAGCGATTTTGCCTACTGAAAAGCCACGCAAATGACCGGCCACCACAGGTAATCTGACACGAGGTAGCGGGTTGGTTCGAATAGTGAATACTGAATTAATTCATGTCAGCTATCCACTGAAGAACTCAAAGAAGTCCATACGAAAACGTTTGCGTCTTTTTGGTGCGACGTTCTAGCCGCTGCCTAGTTACCTTGCGTGTATATGGGATCCTGGCAGTGAGATAAATGACGTAGTTGCGGGGTGACGCAGTAACACGCGAGGCTATTTAGAATAGACTGCTGCAAAGGAAGGTCAGGTTGCGGGTAACAACATGTAACAGCCAGGTCACATCAAATACGATCGATTCAGCGCGCTATCGAATGCAGCAGATGGGGATGAGATAAGCTCATTGGCAGAAAGTCCAAGGAATGGCGTCAGCATCAGTGTCTCGGCTTTCTGTGCAGCTACTGGAGGTTACCATGCTGTCCAGGTAAAGGACGAGTCACCCATTGTAAGTCACTGGCTTTCAGTTCAACGTTTATACGGTGAGGTAGGTACCGCCGGTACTCGTTAATATTACTCGTAATTGGCAGGGAAATCGGGGACGCTTTGCCACTGATGCCGGCACTGCGCACATACATCTGCGCGATCTGTAGTTTGGTTGAAGGAAAGGTATCGACAGAGGTCGTCGAGACTCGACTTTCTCCAGCCACGCAGTACGTCACGTGTTCGGGCGGCGCCGAGCCGCGGCTGTGTTGCCCAAGCTACTGGCGCCATCAGACCTTTCATGGAGAGTTGTCGCTGGCCGCCGGTCCATATCTCCACTGCGGCCATCCTGCCCGTTTTAAACGAGTGACTTGCTTGTCTTGCTGGGTGCGCGGTAGGAATGGCGGTTATCGCTGAAACGACCGGTTTTTCTACGGCAGTTTAACCTGACAATTAAAACCGCTCAAAATAACCGGTCTCTGAAATAACCGATTTTCGGCTTTTTATTCCTATCATTTCCTGTAACAAACGTAGAAATATTACAGAGATTGAAAAATTTTGGCTCTCTGAGTTTTGAGATACATAGAATCAAATGGTTCAAATGGCTCTGAGCGCTATGGGACTTAACATCTGTGGTCATCAGTCCCCTAGAACTTAGAACTACTTAAACCTAACTAACCTAAGGACATCACACACACCCATGCCCGAGGCAGGATTCGAACCTGCGACTGTAGCAGTCCCGCGGTTCCGGACTGCAGCGCCAGAACCACACGGCCACCGCGGCCGGCTACATAGTATCAAAACAATAAATTAAACAGGGAATTAGAAGAAAACATACTCCGTCCACTGTTGGCTGTCTTTTCTCGAAAAGTAATAAGTGGCTGACTACTACAAAAAAATGCCAGTGTTCCCCTACCGATTCTAATGTTATGAAATTCTGGTCAAAAATCGTACTGTAATCGGGGATCATACCACCATTTGGGCATTACGAACATTCAGTGGTAAAGGGTGAAAGAAAGGTTGGAGAATGTTTTTCGTGTTAGTTTGTCCGATTTCAAGGGCCTCAAGTAGATATGTAGACAAAGGAAGAAGATCACCTACTTTCTATTTTTATTGTATACTATGAATAAATTGTTGTTACGTATTTATTTATTATTATTCAGGTAAGGTCCCAATCGGACCACTCGATGTACAATCCAACAATGTCACTTTTGATGGTTGACCTTCCTTTGTGTCCAAATTTGTTTCATCCTTTCAGAATGAAGTCTCTTTCTTTCATCAGACCACCGTGTTCCAGTGCGTTTTACAGTTTCCCTCTGAGCACATTTCCAAATGGTTCAAATGCCTCTGAGCGCTATGGGACTTAACATCTGTGGTCATCAGTCCCCTAGAACTTGGAACTACTTAAACCTAACTAACCTAAGGACATCACACACATCCATGCTCGAGGCAGGATTCGAACCCGCGACCGCAGCGGTCACGCGGTTCCAGACTGAAGAGCCTAGAACCGCACGGCCACACTGGCTGGCCCACATTTCCAAGCAAATATCTTTTCCCTGAATGCTTTTCTATCTGTAACGTCTGCCTGAGTTATGCCGGCTACTTTAAAATCCTCCTTAATCGCGGCGATCCAATGAATTGGCTCAGTTTTGGACTTACTTCTGTTTTCGCAGAATTCTACTATTTCTTTTGTCAACCTAGAGGGTGTCATTCTTTTAATGTGACCATAAAATATAAGTCTTCGTTTTCTTATGTCACCATGTGTGTCTGTGTATTCTTCTGTTTCCTTATTACTTCTCAGACTATAAGTTTCTCCATTAGTAATTTTGAAGCCTAATATTTTTCTAATAATCTTTCTTCCTTTCTTTCTTTTGAATTTCTTCAATCTTCCTCTTTCTATTTAAAATTAAAGTTTGTCCTCCATAAAGACATTCAGGTTTGATTACAGTGTTGTAATGCCTAAATTTACTGAATTTAGAAAATGATTTTTTATTATAAATATTTTATGTTAGTCTGAATGCTGTTGTCATTTTTTAACAGCGATCTTCGTTTATAGCTTCTTCCAGACCGTTTTCTTGTATGATTTCCCCCAAGTATTTCAACTCAGTAATCCTTTTAGTTTTTGCTTCATGTTTCTGCAGTGAAACTTGGCTCTGTTTGAAAAGAATCTAAAAAGCGGGGAAAAGAATACAGGCTCAATAACTGATAAGAGAAATATATTAATCGACACTTAAAGATGCCTAAATGAAAGGAAGGCTGCCAATTTAATGGCTTGCAAACCAAGACGAATAAAACAGTAAACGCGTTTTCGCACGTACGGTCAAGTTCGTAAGTCATACAGTATATAGCTTTTCCTAAAAGTTTTTATTGTTCCACATTTCGCGAATATTTACTTGCCACGCGCACCCTCTGCCACGCACCGCGACCGATCTCTCATGAGTGGGTGGTGGTGGGTGGCCATGGAGAATAATGTCAGTAAGTACACACACAAGCCTCTTATACATAGATTCAGATTACGTCTTCAACACTGACGGTTATAAGAGGAACAGCAACACACAATTAAAACAGAATTTTTTATTTCAAATTTTTGTGGCGCGGACTCCGTTGTTATGTGACCCTTACGATAAACAGCCTGCGCTTAAATGCCGCTCTGGTCATACCACATAAATTAACAGACGTAACACATCCCCCAAGGCACACAAAACAGGTCAGAACACTGTTGCCGACGCAACGAGAAAAGACTGCAAGATTTAAAAGAATGCAAAAATACCCGTAACTGGCGAAGTGTTACAGCAGCTCAAATTTTAGTTCCGACTTCAATGCGGGATGCTTTTAATAGTTTCCACAACCAAACTCTCTCTTTAAATATGACCAAGTCCAAACAGATTATGTGGTACGTAAAGTACACCAGTTATTATATTTATATATATTAGCTACGACAGTCCCACTAAAGTGGAATTTATCAAACACGGTTTTTCCAAACTCCTTCACCAAAGGAAATACAGTAAATATTCCAGAATTCAAATCATGGGTAAATGCCAGTGTAACCTATAGCGAAGCAACTGAAGTCCCTAATAAAGATAGTATTCTGATCCAGATTGAGTACCAGTAAGGTTCATTTCGGAGTATCCTGATGTTTATGATACTTAGCAATCACGTATAAGCGACATAATGAAAAACCTCTAAGATAACGCTCTATTGATACTAAGCCAGCACCGATTAACAAAATATCGATCTTGTGAAATGCAACTGGCTCTTTACTCACACGAAGTAACGAATGATATCCACTTGTGATCTCAAGTTGATTCAATCTTTTTTGTGACATCGTTCCTCGCAACTGGCTTCTAATAAAATTACATACCTATAGAGTATGAACTCAGTTGTGCGAGTGGATTCGTGATTTCCTGTCAGGAGGGTCAGAGTTCGTAGTAACTGACGAGAACCCATAGAGTGAAGCAGAAGTGGGTTTCTCCAAGGAACTGTTATAAGCTCTCTGTTGTTCTTAATCTATATAAACGATTTCGGAGACGATCTGAACAGTTCTCTTAGATTGTTACAGATGATGCTGTCATTTCCCGACTAGAAAAGCCGTCAGACGATCAAACCCAATGGCACTTGATCCTGGACAAAAAAAAGTGCGAGGTCCTCCACATGAGTATGAAAACAATTTCGTCAAATTTCGGTTACACGGAAAATCTTACGAACCTTAAGGTTGTCGATTTATCTACATACCTAAAGGTTACAATTACGAACAAGTTGAAACTTTCCTCATATACACTACTGGCCATTAAAATTGCTACACCACGAAGATGACGTGCTAACAGACGCGAAATTTAACCGACAGGAAGAAGGTGATGTGATATGCAAATGATTAGCTTTTCAGAGCATTCACACAAGGTTGGCGCCGGTGGTGACACCTACAACGTGCTGACATGAGGAAAGTTTCCAACCGATTTCTCATACACCAACAGCAGCTGACCGGCGTTGCCTGATGAAAGGAGGAGAAATGCGTACCATCAAGTTCCCGACTTTGATAAAGGTCGGGTTGTAGGCTATCGCCATTGCGGTTTATCGTATCGCGATATTGCTGCTCGCGTTGGTCGAGATCCAATGACTGTTAGCAGAATATCGAATCGCTGGGTTCAGGATGGTAATACGGAACGCCGTGCTGGATCCCAACGGCCTCGTATTACTATCAGTCGAGATGACAGGCATCTTATCCGCATGGCTGTAACGGATAGTGCAGCTACGTCTCGATCCCTGAGTCAACAGATGGGGACATTTGCAAGACAACAACCATCTGCACGAACAGTTCGACGACGTTTGCAGCAGCATGGACTATCAGCTAGGAGCCCATGGCTGCGGTTACCCATGACGCTACATCACAGACAGGAGCGCCTGCGATGGTGTACTCAATGACGAACCTGGGTGCACGAATGGGAAAACGTCATTTTTTCGGATGAATCTAGGTTCTGTTTACAGCATCATGATGGTCGCATCCGTGTTTGGCGACATCGCGGTGAACGCACATTGGAAGCGTGTATTCGTCATCTCCATACTGGCGTATCACACGGCGTGATGGTATGACATGCCATTGGTTACACGTCTCGGCCACCTCTTGTTCGCATTGACGGCACTTTGAACAGTGGACGTTACATTTCAGATGTGTTATGACCCGTGGCTCTACCCTTCATTCGATCCCTGCGAAACCCTACATTTCAGCAGGATAATGCACGACCGCATGTTGCAGGGCCTGTACGGGCCTTTCTGGATACAGAAAATGTTCGACTGCTGCCCTGGCTAGCACATTCTTCAGATCTCTCACCAACTGAAAACGTCTGGTCAATGTTGGCCGAGCAACTGGCTCGTCACAATACGCCAGTCACTACTCTTGATGAACTGAGATATCGTGTTGAAGCTGCAAGGGCAGCTGTACCTGCACACGCCATCCGAGCTCTGTTTGACTCAATGCCCAGGCGTATCAAGGCCGCTCTTACGGCCAGAGTTGGTTGTTCTCGGTACTGATTTCTCAGGATCTAAGCACCCTAATTGCGTGAAAATGTAATCACATGTCAGTTCTAGTATAATATATTTGTCGATTGAATACCCGTTTATCATCTGCATTTCTTCTTGGTGTTGCAATTTTAATGGCCAGTAGTGTAGATAAAGTTGTGGGGGAGGCAAACGAAAGACTGCCTTTATTGGCAGAATACTTAGAAGACGTAACAAACCTACTAAGGATACTGCCTGCATTAGGCTTTTCCATCCTCTTCTAGAGTATTGCTGTGCCTGTATGGTATCCTTATCAGATAGGACTGATGGAGGATATCGAAAAAGTTCAGAGCAGGCAGCTCATTCTGTGTTATCGCGAAATTGGAGACAGAGTGTCGTGGACGTGATACGCGAGTTGCGGTGGCAATCACAAAAATAAGGGCGTTTTTCGTTGCGGTGGTCTTTTCACGAAATTTGAAATACTAACGTTTTCTTCTGAATGCGAAATATTTTGTTGACTCCGATCTACATGGAGAGTTGTTCGAGAATGGTACGGTCGAAAAATAAGTCTGAAAGTTGTTCTATGAACCCTCTGCCGGACACTTACAGTGTGAATCATGTAGACGTCGATGCTAACAGTGCTGTCACAAAAGCTACATTACGCAGAATGTAATTGGGAAGACCGCATATTCCTTCTGCGCTGTAGCTCTGGAGTACGGAGTTCATAATTTTCCGCTCGCGGGCAGGGAAGCTTTCTGCAACACAACACCGCAACGAGACACCGCCGCCAGCAGCAGTAGCAGCAGCACACCTGAGACATGAAGCCGCGGCGTGTACCTCGGCTGCAGTGGCTGGTGCTCCCAACTCCGCCACGTGCCACGCTGCTGCCAAACAACCTGACCTACACAGTATATTCAGCTGCTGACGTATACAGACGTAACCAACGATCGCGGTTGTTCAGGAGGACGAACATTCAAATCCCTGTTCGGCGGCTATCCAAATTTGGGTTTTCCGTGCTTTTCCTAAATCGATTAAAGAAAATTCCAGGCTGGTCCATTTGAAAGTAATACGGTCAATTCCCTGAATTATTCTTCTTCTGCCCAGAAAGCTCTCTGTGTCCCATGACCTCTTCAACGATGCGATGTGACACCCTTCCTTCCTTTCAACTTGTGAATGTCTGCGACGTTTAGAAGAAATGGGACCGTTTCCTGTTGAATAATTTACGCCCGATATGCTACAGCCTTTTGGTGCAAAATGTAACACCAATTGAAACTTCCTGGCAATTTAAAACTGTGTGCCGGACCGAGACTCGAATTCGGGACCTTTGCCTTTCGCGTGCATGTGCTCTACCAACTGAGCTACCCAAGCACGACTCACGCCCCCTTCTCACAGCTTTACTTCTGCCTGTACTTCGTCTCCTGCCTTACCGGCATACAGTTTTAATCTGCCAGGAAGTTTCATATCAGTGCACACTCCGCTGCAGAGTGAAAATCTCATTTTGGTTACACCAATTACCAACAGCACTGACAGGCCCGTTAGGTCTCGATAAATTCAATATAAAATACTAAACGTAAATACTAACAAAGAGTTCATTTTCTATTAGTAAAAAAATAACGTTATTTTATAAAATAAATTCCTATGTTAACCAGCAAGCATATAATAGTATCATTTATTGATTTTAAAAAATCATTTCATTCCGTAGACTGAGAAACAGAACAAGAAGAAATGTATATCTAGAAAAAACAGAACTGAAACACTATTGCACAGTGGTAGGACTAGAATGTTTATATGGATGTGAATGTCTAACGGTTAATTATAAGCTGGACAGAATAGAGGTACTTGAAAAACGGGTTATTAGAAAAACAATGGGTGCAATGCCAACTGCAGCTTGTTGGAAAATGAGAAGTAAAGAGGAGATCTACAAAGACATAGAAAAAATATCAGAAATAATAGCTAAGCGAAAATTTATCTTTTTGGACACTTCTACCGAATGAATGAGAACAGGCTAACGATACAAATATTCCTGTATTCATGGAAGAAGAAATCGACAATATCATGGATTACTAAAATAATGAAAGAACTAGAGAGAAAAAATATCAAAGAATCGGAAATAACATATAGATACCCTTTTAGCAATGAAGTACTAAGTGTAGAAGGTCTTCAGTGCAGAAGAACTACGAAATCGGGGACAACGTGGACAGAAGAAAGGAAAAGACAACATGGGGAGAAGATGGAGTACTGGAAAAATAGGAAACAACAACAAGGAAAGAAGAGGAATTGAAGCAGTTACGCGATCCTGGTTGGACAATAAGAAAAGAAAAAGAAAATTCAGATGTAATAATGTTGACACTGAAATGTTTTTATCTGGTTCAGACTATTATCAATAACCAATGTAAGAACTCAATAGAAAAGGCGAACGCTTAACCATTACGAGCTCTTTTCTAGTGTAAAAATAACCAAGCGTTTTGCATGCGGTCCGTTCCAACCATATACAGGGTGAACCAAAACCTCGCCGCGCTTTTAGAGATGATAGTATGGACCAAAAAAAAAAAGCCGACAAGTAGACATGGTCCCTAAAATGCTTCAATTAAGGGCTATGAGTACTTGATCATCTTCGCCAGTGTGAAAGGCGTCTCTTCTGCTGAACAAGTGCTCATACTTCTAAAGTATGCATTTTAGAGCCCATGTTTACTAAACATTTTTGTGTTGCTCTGGTCCATGCTACCACCTCTGAAACTTTGTCGATTGAGTTCTGGTTCAGCCCGTATATGAAACGCGAGAATTTGAGATTCTTTGATCCACGGAATGTTAAAAAGTTATGGCCGGTCATACTTTGAAAACTTTTCAGTTTCTGTTTCTGGCGAGCTGCATCGAATAGACACTTAGAGCAGCTCTGTGGAGCTAACTTTAATTTTTGTGTGTAGACTTCGATTCTGAACAGTTACAATATGTCGGAATAAATTATTTTGATTAGATGTGCTCAAGTGTGGCGCCCAAGGGAAGGGGCACGGTTTCGATTTCTGGCCGGATCGGAGATTTCCTCCGCTCTGGGATTAAGTGCTGTGTTGTCCTTACGTTCGTTTCACCATAACTCACATTCCACTGTTGAGATGGCTATGTGGGAATCTACCGAAAGCCAATAATTTTTTTTAAAAAGTGTGACGCTCTGAACACTCCGTTCCGTGCTACAGAAAACACTTGGCAGCACGAAAACATTTCGTTCGTATTTTAAAGACGAGCAAACGTTTTACAGAATTTTACTGTTTTATATTCTTCAACTGATGGGGCATTAGTATTTTAATATATTTTACATTAAGCTGTTCCGAGTAAGAATTGATAGTATTGTCTAATATACGAACTATTTTACCATAAAATGTGCTTTCCCTTACAATCCTGAGTCGTTATGCGCATCCTGTTTAATAAGTTCCAACACAAACATCGTAGTTCTGGCTAGGCACAGCGTTTTGCCCTTTCTTCGTATGCCCTTGTAAGTTTGGAAGCATACATCACACGTCTATTGGAGAACTGAAGATAAACTGAGAGAGATAATAGGTAAATTAATAATTATTATTACAACTGCACCGCCGTCATCAAATGTAGAAAGGACGGGAACAGCGCTTTCAAAGAATCCATCCTGGCATTTGCCTTAAGCGATTTAGGGATCACGGAAATATTGAATATGGATAGCCGCACGGGGATCTGAACCACCCTCCTCCGTATTACGCCTTCCTCGTTGCGCGTGTATTTGGACCCTCGGCTGAATGCTAGTAACCAGAGCAGTACCGACGGCCACGATGTTTCTCAGATCAACATGCGCGAGAGTAGCGTCTATGAGCTCACACTTATTTTCGTCCACAGTGTTTCCGTAACGAATTAAATTCGGCACGAGGCGTGAAGCGCGAGGCAAAGGCAATAACAGCTATTTTACCGCGGTTAGTTACGCTCGAAGCCTGTCTTAAATACGAAGATATTTACTATAAAATATCGTAACTGCACTCAATTTCTACAAAACGCTGTCGAGGAAAAATTGAGAATGTCATTAGTACCAGTCTTATGCTAAATGGCTTGCCTGTTATATCTTCGTCTTCGATCCAATTGTGCACTTTCAATCGCAGATGATAACTTCTTTTCAGCAGATTATATAGACTATAAACAACATCGGTTCTGATCGGCTAATTCTCCACCTTGGTGCAATAAAACTTTAAAATTTCCCAGTATTAGTAATTTTAAAGTCAGTTTATCAGTAAATAACGTTTTGAGGGTTTCGTTCAAATTGTTCAAATGGCTCTTAGCACTATGGGACTTAACATCTATGGTCATCAGTCCCCTGGAACTTAGAACTACTTAAACCTAACTAACCTAAGGACATCACACACATCCATGCCCGAGGCAGGATTCGAAACTGCGACCGTAGCGGTCGTGCGGTTCCAGACTGTAGCGCCTAGAACCGCTCGGCCACTTCGGCCGGCTGAGGGTTTCGTGGTTGTATGGTAAAACACATCTTCTAACAGCCACCACCCTCAAAATTTATGACATACATTTTAAATATTTTTTTGTTATTTGTCCTTGCCGGTTTCGAACGTTTTGTTTATCATCAGATAGCTGCATTGCAGGTATTATTACTCAAGCGTTGAATATTTGAAGTGCTGTGATGTCCTATAGCGAGAAACTATTTCGAATTGAGAAATATTCGAAACGAATATTAAAATCAAGGGTAAATTAAAGGAAAAACATTACTATAGGTCGCAAAGTTTTGAACATGGCTACTTGGTTCAGTGACCGTTTATAAATTAAAATTGAAATAAATGAGCCCTTGGTCACAATTTTTTAGTCTTATTTACCAGGTTACAACACTTATATCGTTAGTCAGTACTTACACTTTTTTATACAAAAATTTTTTTCTTCCCACAAATATGTAATTATGTTATAGATCATTTTAAATTCTGATGAAGGCACGCTTAAAAGTGTTGAAACCTGATAAATAAAACTAAAAAATTGTGACCGAGGGCTCATTTGTTTCAATTTTAATTACTAAAGGTATTTAAAATCCATCTGTTTGTGAAACTGCTGGAAAATGTGTATTTATATTATCATATTCGTACGAAGCATCGTCAATGGTAGCACTTCGTGTTCGATTTTCGCATACGTCAGCCTGCTTCTATACTTTTTTTAGATATTTTTTCGTTTGGGGCTGATGTATTTTGTGCAACCTCACTTTGGTTTACAGCACTACACGTTTCCTGATTTGAAATACGACATCACATAGAGCCACTAATGTTTGTTTGCACACGTTGAACGGTGGCTGTATCTTCTTACACCTTAGATGTCACCTCACATTTACACTGATTGAGCGTCACTGAAACAGTAGTACAGGTAAATAAATCCGTACTGAACTCAATCTCATATTGACGGATAAATCTAATAAGAAAAAGTGCCTATAAGGAAAGGAAGTGTTTGGAAGAATACTGCACTCATCGCAAATCGTATGAAGCGATGGGGCACAAGTCGGTGAGAAGCATAGCATACGATGCCAGGCCACAAAACCGCTAGAGAAGGCATGCTAGAGTAGCGTTAGTAGAATCAGAATATAAAAGAATAGAGAGGCGCGACTGGGATAACGAGTGCGAAAGATACGGGAGTGTTGTACAAATACTGAAGTAATTAACAATTCTAGGCAGAGTACTGAGGGCACAAGATAGATGTGACTCTTGAATAAGAAAGGTATCGCATAGGATTTATTTTAACGTAGTGATGAACAGAGTGAAAAAATGTAGTACAATTAATGATTGTATGATAGCACTGGTGCGGAAAACAAATTGGAAATGGTACGTGATAACTCAAAACATTTTATATCTACATTTAGTTTCAAGAAAAGATCGATGGCTTCTAGCTGAGTTCGTCTTCATCTTAAAGGTAGCTCAGAGCAGATTACATTCACGTGTAGTAAAACACTGAAGATAAAGACTCAAGAATTTCAAGGACCCAGACAGCAGTTTGCAGGTAGCAGATTCTTTCACGAACATTGCGTAGCAGTCAGATTACATCATACGAACAGATATAAGAATCTACTGTGCAAATAAATATCTTAAAATCATCACTTACAACTTCAAAAATCTTAAAAATTTAATAGCAACCATGTTATTCATGATGTCACAAGCCAGGATAAGGAATGTTATATATGGCGCCCTATGCCACTATAGGGCACGTTATATTTTTTCCCGTGTTAGAATTTTAACAGAATGAAACATTATAAACTGTTTATAACGAAAAGGCATGTTGTATCCTTTCTAAATGTCTCTCATATTTCACGTCTGAAAACGTGTAAGGTTGCAGACTAAAGTGAGATAAGGGAAAAAATAGCAATGCTAGACGAACGAATATCTCAGCAATTTTCTGTTGAAGTAACATCTTGATGTAAGCAAAAATGGCCCATAAAATGCCGCCACTGATGATATTTTGTTTCAAAAAATCCACACGTGAATTATGATATAAATACGCATTTTCCATTGGGTGCCCAGATGTTGTGTACATACTTGCAAACAACGTAAAACAATTACGGATACTGTGTCTACACATATTAATGAAAACCAATAAGATAAATATCTTGGACGCAATATAGGGAAGGTGCTCGTGAACGCGAATTAAGAATGCTTTTCCGCTATAGGATGCTGAAAAATATCCCAACGACAATACGGCACAGCATTCATACACTACTGGCCATTAAAATTGCAACACCAAGAAGAAATGCAGATGATAAACGGGTATTCGTTCGACAAATATATTATACTAGAACTGACATGTGATTACATTTTCAAGCAATTTGGGTGCATAGATGCTGAGAAATCAGTACCGAGAACAACCGCTTCTGGCCGTAAGAACGGTCTTGATACGCCTGGGCATTGAGTCAAACAGAGCTTGGATGGCGTGTGCAGGTACAGCTGCCCATGCAGTTTCAACACGATACCACAGTTCATCAAGAGTAGTGACTGGCGTATTGTGACGAGCCAGTTGCTCGGTCACCATTGACCAGACGTTTCCAAATGGTGAGAGATCTCGAGAATGTGCTGGCCAGGGCAGCAGTCGAACATTTTCTGAATCCAGAAAGGCCCGTACAGGACATGCAACATGTGGTCGTGCATTATCCTGCTGAAAGGTAGGGTTTCGCAGGGATCGAATGAAGGGTAGAGCCACTGGTCGTAACACATCTGAAATGAACGTCCACTGTTCAAAGTGCCGTCAATGCGAACAAGAGGTGACCGAGACGTGTAACCAGTCGCATCCCAAACCATCACACCGGGTGATACGCCAGTATGGCGATGACGAATACAAGCTTCCAGTGTGCGTTCACCGCGATGTCGCCAAACACCATCATGATTCTGTAAACAAAACCTGGATTCATCCGAAAAAATGACGTTTTGCCATTCGTGCACCCAAATTTCGTCATTGAGTACAACATCGCAGGCACTCCTGCCTGTGATGCAGCGTCAAGGGTAACCGCAGCCATGGTCTCCGAGCTGATAGTCCATGCTGCTGCAAACGTCGTCGAACTGTTCGGGCAGATGGTTGTTGTCTTGCAAACGTCCCCATCTGTTGACTCATGGATCGAGACGTGGCTGCACGATCCGTTACAGCCATGCGGATAAGATGCCTGTCATCTCGACTGCTAGTGATACGAGGCCGTTGGGGTCCAGCACGGCGTTCCGTATTACCCTCCTGAACCCACCGATTCCATATTCTGCTAACAGTTATTGGATCTCGACGAACGCGAGCAGCAATGTCGCGATACGATAAACCGCAATCGCGATAGGCTACAATCCTACCTTTATCAAAGTCAGAAACGTAATGGTACGCATTTCTCTTCCTTACACGAGGCATCACAACAACGTTTCACCAGGCAACGCCGGTCACCAGCTGTTTGTGTATGAGAAATCGGTTGGAAACTTTCCACATGTCAGCACGTTGTAGGTGTTGCCACCGGCGCCAACCTTGTGTGAATGCTATGAAAAGCTAATTATGTGCATATCACAGCATCTTCTACCTGTCGGTCAAATTTCGCGTCTGTAGCACGTCATCGTCGTGGTGTAGGAATTTTAATGGCCAATAGTGTACACTCCTGGAAATGGAAAAAAGAACACATTGACACCGGTGTGTCAGACCCACCATACTTGCTCCGGACACTGCGCGAGGGCTGTACAAGCAATGATCACACGCACGGCACAGCGGACACACCAGGAACCGCGGTGTTGGCCGTCGAATGGCGCTAGCTGCGCAGCATTTGTGCACCGCCGCCGTCAGTGTCAGCCAGTTTGCCGTGGCATACGGAGCTCCATCGCAGTCTTTAACACTGGTAGCATGCCGCGACAGCGTGGACGTGAACCGTATGTGCAGTTGACGGACTTTGAGCGAGGGCGTATAGTGGGCATGCGGGAGGCCGGGTGGACGTACAGCCGAATTGCTCAACACGTGGGGCATGAGGTCTCCACAGTACATCGATGTTGTCGCCAGTGGTCGGCGGAAGGTGCATGTGCCCGTCGACCTGGGACCGGACCGCAGCGACGCACGGATGCACGCCAAGACCGTAGGATCCTACGCAGTGCCGTAGGGGACCGCACCGCCACTTCCCAGCAAATTAGGGACACTGTTGCTCCTGGGGTATCGGCGAGGACCATTCGCAACCGTCTCCATGAAGCTGGGCTACGGTCCCGCACACCGTTAGGCCGTCTTCCGCTCACGCCCCAACATCGTGCAGCCCGCCTCCAGTGGTGTCGCGACAGGCGTGAATGGAGGGACGAATGGAGACGTGTCGACTTCAGCGATGAGAGTCGCTTCTGCCTTGGTGCCAATGATGGTCGTATGCGTGTTTGGCGCTGTGCAGGTGAGCGCCACAATCAGGACTGCATACGACCGAGGCATACAGGGCCAACACCCGGCATCATGGTGTGGGGAGCGATCTCCTACACTGGCCGTACACCACTGGTGATCGTCGAGGGGACACTGAATAGTGCACGGTACATCCAAACCGTCATCGAACCCATCGTTCTACCATTCCTAGACCGGCAAGGGAACTTGCTGTTCCAACAGGACAATGCACGTCCGCATGTATCCCGTGCCACCCAACGTGCTCTAGAGTCAACTACCCTGGCCAGCAAGATCTCCGGATCTGTCCCCCATTGAGCATGTTTGGGACTGGATGAAGCATCGTCTCACGCAGTCTGCACGTCCAGCACGAACGCTGGTCCAACTGAGGCGCCAGGTGGAAATGGCATGGCAAGCCGTTCCACAGGACTACATCCAGCATCTCTACGATCGTCTCCATGGGAGAATAGCAGCCTGCATTGCTGCGAAAGGTGGATATACACTGTACTAGTGCCGACATTGTGCATGCTCTGTTGCCTGTGTCTATGTGCCTGTGGTTCTGTCAGTGTGATCATGTGATGACTACTGTTGTAATTTCATTTCATCTTAATGCCCACGATTGTTCACATTATTTTCTCATGGCCACCAGTCAGTTTAAGAGTGTGAGTGGTAAAGCGAATCCTGCTTCTCCTCAGTTCGAAAATAAAATGCACAATTGCCCCATGCAAGATACCTCTATCTCTCTGCAGACTGACTCCCCCCCACTTCCTCAACGCCCCCAGCTGCTCCGTTCGTTATATGATTATTGTGTCGCTTCTACATGATCGCACCCACTTGGTGACACTCAGCCGCTAAATCGCAGTGATGCGATATCGCCGTAAGTAGTTGTGTGAGCTGCAGTGTCCGTTATTGAGGAAATTTGTAACTCCATCACAGTTTAGTAGGCAAGGGAACGTACACACCTTTAGCACATTGTCGTTTGGCAATGTTTTGATTTAAATTACCTACTCTTTTGCATTGTTGTATAAAGTAAACGCGTAAATCATTCTTTCTTCTTATTTCATCTTCGTGTACGATCATTTGCGTTACTTTTCCACATGACACCGACTGGTGAGTGCCTTGGGATACGAACACTACTAGCATAAAATTATTTTGCAATCAAATTCCTTAGGACTCAATACATTTTACTGTTAGCTGCTTGATAACGTTTCAGATGCAATTTCGTTCACATTACCGGTTTACAAAAAGTTCCTTGTTGCTAGAAATATGAAAATGTGTGGTGGACTGATGGCTGCCGTAACTCTTCTTCAGATGCTTAAAGAGAATGCTATTAAAAACAGTTATTGGATAGTAGGTCTCTATTCACAGTGAAAACCACTCAGTTATCATCTGTATTTGGTGACACGTCAATTATGCTCTTGTTTATTAGATCAGTACATAAATTCATAGCGTTTTCCCGTAAGTTTAAACACAACAGGTACACATAACAAAGAATTTAGTTATCATCAATATATACTCCTTCACTATTTACAACAGTCAGCCAACGATGGGGTAACTTTTCGATTCCATGGCTGTAATCACGTGGTTTTGAGGCGAAGAAGTCGTCGAACCATGTTCGGAGCGCATTTTCATCCGGAAAGGAGGTTCGCTCATCGTTCTTGACAGGGAGCGGAAAAGGTGAAAATCTGAGGGTGCAAGATCAGGTAAATACGATGGGTGCGGAATAGCTCCCGAAGCCAACCCCTCGTCTAGCAGAATAGGACGGGCGTTATCGTGGGGCAGCATCACTTCACGTAGTCTTCCTGGTCGTTGCTCTTGGATTACGTTTGCAAGACGTCTCAGTTGTTGACAATAAATGTTAGCAGTGATGGTTACACCTCGGGGAAGCAATTCGCAGTACACCACACCGTCGCCGTAACACCAGATGCATAACGTTATCTTTTGTGGATGCCCGTAGGTCTTGGGCTCAACCATTCTCTTCTCTTTCTTATGTTAGCATAAAGACGCCACTTCTTGCCACCAGGATAACGAAGGGCGGTGCTGTTCACGAGCTAGTTGATGAAAAAGAAGCAAAAGTGCACATGTGGTCACCCGCTAACTTTTGTGATTTTGGCTTAGAGCATTCGGTACACATACATCCGGTTTTTGGAACCTTCCCCATTGTATGCAAATGTCGCACGATTGTGGAAGGATCACAGTTCATCACACTTGCCAGTTCTCGAATACAATGACGTGAATCGTTGTGGATTAATGCGTTTAGGGGATCTTCATCAAACCCTGAAGGTCTTCCTGAACACGGAGAATCACTAATGTCAAAATGGTCCTCCTTAAAACTAGAAAACCATTTTCTTGCTGCTCTGTCGAATAATCACCATACATTGCGCAAATGTTTCTGGCTGCCTCCACTGCTGCCCCCCCCCCTCCCCTCTTTTTTTTGACTCGCCCCAACGCGGGGTCGGCTTTGTTTGACGGATTTGACAGTGTGAATAGCAGAGGGTGGCCGGATGCCCTACGTGCCGCCACCCTGAGCCCCCTTGGACGTAATTAGTGTACCCCAGCTGCCTGTGTCTAGTGTAAGTCATGAAATAGTGCAAACGTATTCAAATGTCTGTGAGTCGTGTAACTGAGGCGGAACTTGGGTTCAGATGGTTCAAATGGCTCTGAGCACTATGCGACTTAAATTCTGAGGTCACCAGTCGCCTAGAACTTAGAACTATTTAAGCCTAAGTAACCTAAGGACATCTCACACATCCATGCCCGAGGCAGGATTCGAACCTGCGACCGTAGCGGTAGCTCGGTTCCAGACTGTAGCACCTAGAACCGCACGGCCACTCCGGCCGGCCGCGGCCATCCCGGTATTCACATAGCGGGATGTGGAAAACCGCCTAAAAACCACATCCAGGCTGGCCGGCATACCGGCCCTCGTCGTTGATCCGCGGGGCGGATTCAATCCGGGGCCGGCGCGCCAACCCGAGTCAAGGAAACAGCGCATTAGCGCTCTCGGCTATCCTCGCGGGTTAAATGACGAAATCACAAAATGCGAAAATAATAAATGACAGTCGATAAATAAACGCATAGCAACTGGAATACGAACATGCAAAACAAAAACGCTACAGACTTACGCACGAACCTAATATTAACAATATCTGGTGACAGCACATGTACAGTATCTGAGAATGTCAGAGGAGTGATAAAGTTTTACTTTGACAGATATGAAAGCGACTAACATTGATTGACAGAAGAAGACTGTTGTCGAAGGTTAGGAGTGACAATCCTAACATTCAGAGAAAACCTAAATGATGTCGATCGAGCTGGGATTTCGACCATGCTCCTCCCATATGCATGTGCGTGTCCTACCATTTTCACTGATATTTGTAGTAACTTTCATTTTTTTCACTGTACCTTAAGCAATAGTGACCGTAAGATGCAACCTTGTCTCGCACGCTTATTAACGCGAACTAGTCCTCACAGTTATACCAGTTTGAATACTCTGGACTACTTTATTTGGTAGAGTATTGATACTTTGACGCGTACTGTTCTGTCTCCATAGTCTTTTCTTCTCATCATTTCTAACATGTTGTTCCGTTTTAAACTGTTGAAACCATTCTATAAATACACTACTGGTCATTAAAATTGCTACACCACGAAGATGACGTGCTACAGATGCAAAAGTTAGCCGACAGGAAGAAGATGCTGTGATATGCAAATGATTAGCTTTTCAGAGCATTCACACAAGGTTGGAGACGGTGGCGACACCTGCAACGTGCTGACATGAGGAAAGTTTCCAACCGTTTTCTCATACGCAAACAGCAGTTGACCGGCGTTGCCAGGTGAAACGTTGTTGTGATGCCTCGTCCAAGGAGGAGAAATGCGTACCATCATCTTTCCGGCTTTGATAAAGGTCAGATTGTAGCCTATCGCGATTGCGGTTTATCGTATCGCGACATTGTTCCTCGCGTTGGTCGAGATCCAATGACTGTTAGCAGAATATGGAATCGGTGGGTTCAGGAGGGTAATGCGGAACGCCGTGCTGGATCCCAACAGCCTCGTATCACTAACAGTAGAGGTGACAGGCATCGTATCCGCATGGCTGTAACGGATCGTGCAGCCACGTCTCGATCCCTGAGGCAACAGATGGGGACGTTTGCAAGACAGCAATCATCTGCACGAACAGTTCGACGACGTTTGCAGCAGCATGGACTATCAGCTCGGAGACCATGGCTGCGGTTACCCTTGACGCTGCATCACAGACAGGAGCGCCTTCGATGGTGTACTCAACGACGAACCTGGGTGCACGAATGGCAACACGTCATTTTTTTCGATGAATCCAGGTTCTGTTTACAGCATCATGATGGTCGCATCCGTGTTTGGCGACATCGCTGTGAACGCACATTGGATGCGCGTAGGCCGACCAGAGTGACCGAGCGGTTCTACGCGCTACAGTCTAGAATCGCGCAACCGCTACGGTCGCAGGTTCGAATCCTGCTTCGGGCATGGATGTGTGTGGTGTCCTTAGGTTAGTTAGGTTTAAGTAGTTCTAAGTTCTGGGGGACTGATGACCACAGCAGTTATGTCCCATAGTGCTCAGAGCCATTTGAACCATTTTTTTGGATGCACGTATTCGTCATCACCATACTGGCGTATCACCCGATGTGATGGTATGGGGTGCCATTGGTTACACCTCTCGGTCACCTCTTGTACACATTGACGGCACTTTGAACAGTGGACGTTACATTTCAGATGTGTTACAACCCGTGGCTCTACCCTTCATTCGGTCCCTGCGAAAGCCTTCATTTCAGCAGGATAATGCACTCCGCATGTTGCAGGTCCTGTACGGGCCTTTCTGGATACAGAAAATGCTCGACTGCTGCTCTGGCCTGCAGATTCTCCAGATCTCTCACAAAATGAAAACGTCTGGTCAATGGTGGTCTAGCAACTGGCTCGTCACAATACGCCAGTCACTACTCTTGATGAACTGTGGTATCGTGTTGAAGCTGCATGGTCAGCTGTACCTGTACACGCGATCCAAGCTCTGTTTGTCTCAATGCCCAGGCGTATCAAGGCCGTTATTACGGCCAGGGGTGGTTGTTCTCGGTACTGATTTTTCAGGATCTATGCACCCAAATTGCGTGAAAATGTAATCACATGTCAGTTCTAGTATAATATATTTGTCCAATGAATACCCGTTTATCATCTGCATTTCTTATTGGTGTAGCAATTTTAATGGCCAGTAGTGTAGACTTCACCTTCTACCATGAACCTCACCTATGAATGCCTCATGTGCCCGCCGTGTTAAGTGGCAACAGTGGTTATAGCACACTGGACTTGCATTCTGAAGGACGACGCTTCAAACCATCCTTGATGTCCCGAAATCGCTCCACGGAAATGCCGGGTTGGTTACTTTGTAAAGGCACTGGCCATTTCCTTTCCTCATCCTTCACACTATCCGAGCTTGCACTCCGACTGGACGTTAAACCAATCTTCCTTCTTCACCCGCCCCATCTAACGTACGCCAACAGTGTTTGGATCTACATGTACATCTGCATCCATACTCCGCAAGCCACCTGACGATGTGTGGCGGAGGGTACTTTGACTACCTCTAACGGTTCTCCCTTCTATTCCAGTCTCGCATAGTTCGTGGAAAGAAAGATTGTCGGTATGGCTCTGTGTGAGCTCTAATCTTTCTGATTTTATCCTCATGGCCTCTTCGCGAGATATATGTAGGAGGGAGCAATATACCGCTTGACTCCTCGGTGAAGGTATGTTCTCGAAACTTCAACAAAAGCCCTTACCGAGCTACTGAGCGTTTCTCCTGCGGAGTCTTCCACTGGAGTTTATCTATCATCTTCGTAACGCTTTCGCGATTACTAATTGTTCCTGTAACGAAGCGCGCTGGTCTCCGTTGGATCTTCTCTATCTCTTCTATCAACCCTATCTGGTACGAATCCCACACTGGTGAGCAATATTCAAGCAGTGGGCGAACAAGTGTACTGTAACCTACTTCCTTTGTTTTCGGATTGCATTTCCTTAGGATTCTTCCAATGAATCTCAGTCTGGCATCTGCTTTACCGACGATCAACTTTATATGATCATTCCATTTTAAATCACCCCTAATGCCTACTCCCAGATAATTTATGGTATTAACTGCTTCCAGTTGCTGACCTGCTATATTGTAGCAAAATGATAAAGGATCTTTCTTTCTATGTATTCGCATTACACTTGTCTACATTGAGATTCAATTGCCATTCTCTGCACCATGCGTCAATTCGTTGCAGATCCTCCTGCATTTCAGTACAATTTTCCATTGTTACAACCTCTCGATATACTAAAGCATCATCCGCAAAAAGCCTCAGTGAACTTCCAATGTTATGCACATGGTCGTTTATGAATATTGTGAATAGCAACGGTCCTACGACACTCCCCTGCGGCACACCTGAAATCACTCTTACTTCGGAAGACTTCTCTCCATTGAGAACGACATGCTGCCTTCTGTTATTTAGGAACTCTTCAATCCAATCACACAATTGGTCTGATAGTCCATATGCTCTTACTTTGTTCATTAAACGACTGTGACGAACTGTATCGAACGCCTTGCGGAAGTCAAGAAACACGGCATCTACCTGGGAACCGGTGTCTATGGCCCTCTGAGTCTTGTCTCCCCTAAATGCTACAAGTCCCTTCAAATCCTGAGAAGAATGCAGCCTCGCCGTCCGAACCCGCCTACCTTCCGGAAGTGGCATTGTATGCCAGCTTATCCACTTCCCACACCTTCTCGTCTTGTTAGAGCACTTTCGGATCCAAGACATTAATAGCCAAACCCTCTCCCGCAGCCAGTACCCTATCCCTTAATCACCAGTCCAGTAACCCACCTTCTATACACGTTGAAGCCCTATTAGTCCTCTGCCGCCGGAACTTCAAACAGCAACCTCTACACAACGATGAAATATGTCCCAAGATATATCCTCCCTTTCAGCCATTCACTGTGTGGTGTCACCGCCAGACACCACACTTGCTAGGTGGTAGCTTTAAATCGGCCGCGGTCCATTAGTACATGTCGGACCCGCGTGTCGCCCCTGTCAGTAATTGCAGACCGAGCGCCACCACACGGCAGGTCTAGAGAGACGTACTAGGACTCGCCCCAGTTGTACGACGACTTTGCTAGCGACTACACTGACGAAGCCTTTCTCTCATTTGCCGAGAGATAGTTAGAATAGCCTTCAGCTGAGTCCATGGCTACGACCTAGCAAGGCGCCATTAACCATTTCTAGAGAGAGTCTCACTTGTATCATCAAGAATGCTGTATACAAATGATGGATTAAAGTTAAGTATTCCAGCAGCTACGTACTTTTCTTTATAGCATTCATTACGTATCCTGTTTCAGACCTAGCGCCACCTGCGTGAGTTGACGCGTGCATTTCGGCCTCTTCTTGCAACACAGTGTTGGCTCTTCTGCCAACACCACACACTGCACACTGTTCTTCCACTTTTCTCCCTCCTTCGTCGTTCCCCTCAATGACATTTTGTTGCTACCTGCGGTTCCACAGGGCTCCATAGTCATACCCATCACCTCCATCATGAACATGAGTATTTCATACACTACAAGTATCACCGCTATAACATAAAGTACAGGGCTATTACAAATGATTGAAGCAATTTCATAAATTCACTGTAGCTCCATTCATTGACATATGGTCACGACACACTACAGATACGTAGAAAAACTCATAAAGTTTTCTTCGGCTGAAGCCGCACTTCAGGTTTCTGCCGCCAGAGCGCTCGAGAGCGCAGTGAGACAAAATGGCGACAGGAGCCGAGAAAGCGTATGTCGTGCTTGAAATGCACTCACATCAGTCAGTCATAACAGTGCAACGACACTTCAGGACGAAGTTCAACAAAGTTTCACCAACTGCTAACTCCATTCGGCGATGGTATGCGCAGTTTAAGGCTTCTGGATGCCTCTGTAAGGGGAAATCAACGGGTCGGCCTGCAGTGAGCGAAGAAACGGTTGAACGCGTGCGGGCAAGTTTCACGCGTAGCCCGCGGAAGTCGACGAATAAAGCAAGCAGGGACCTAAACGTACCACAGCCGACGGTTTGGAAAATCTTACGGAAAAGGCTAAAGCAGAAGCCTTACCGTTTACAATTGCTACAAGCCCTGACACCCGATGACAAAGTCAAACGCTTTGAATTTTCGGCGCGGTTGCAACAGCTCATGGAAGAGGATGCGTTCAGTGCGAAACTTGTTTTCAGTGATGAAGCAACTTTTTTTTTTAATGGTGAAGTGAACAGACACAATGTGCGAATCTGGGCGGTAGAGAATTCGTGCAGCAAATTCGCAATTCACCAAAAGTTAACGTGTTTTGTGCAATCTCACGGTTTAAAGTTTACGGCCCCTTTTTCTTCTGCGAAAAAAACGTTACAGGGCACGTGTATCTGGACATGCTGGAAGACCGACAGCGCCGACTTCATCTTTCAACAGGATGGTGCTCCACCGCACTTCCATCATGATGTTCGGCATTTCTTAAACAGGAGATTGGAAAACCGATGGATCGGTCGTGGTGGAGATCATGATCAGCAATTCATGTCATGGCCTCCACGCTCTCCCGACTTAACCCCATGCGATTTCCTTCTGTGGGGTTACGTGAAGAAACGTACCAGAACTGCGAGCTCGCATCAACGATGCTTTCGAACTCATTGATGGGGACATGCTGCGCCGAATGTGGGAGGAACGTGATTATCGGCTTGACGTCTGCCGAATCACTAAAGGGGCACATATCGAACATTTGTGAATGCCTAAAAAAACTTTTTGAGTTTTTGTATGTGTGTGCAAAGCATTGTGAAAATATCTCAAATAATAAAGTTATTGTAGAACTGTGAAATCGCTTCAATCATTTGTAATAACCCTGTGTTATCATCAGTCATTTATTTTAACTGTAATATAAAATCGTCCAAAAAGTTTCAAAAGTCTTTAAAATTGTCTACCAAAGCATTTTTACATCATTTATTTTCTTCTGTTTCTAACGTATTTTTAAATTTCTATTAGTATATAAAATCTTTGGCTTAAGAGTGGGTTTATCCCGTCGCTTCGTGGGGAAGTGTCTGAAACGCGCTATACGAGCCCATTGTTGACGATGTCGCTGTACGTTGGATTCTGTATTGGATTCCCCTGTGGATGGCTTGGTACTCTGCTGTTGACGGAATTTGCCGTGTTTACAGAACGGTTGTCTCGTAACTTCTCCTGTGAAGACGCTTGCCACAGTTCCGGGCAACTCTGAAAGAAACCCTTTACTTTTTCCAACTAATCCTTGGAGGTTTAGTGGATGCGGACTCCAACCAGAGCACCGCTTTCTGCGCCTCAGCTATGAATTTGGATCTGAGCACTGCTTTGCGTCACTTTGGTTCAGCGCACGTAGCGGACAGCGTTTGTTTGTATTTTCCGAGGTACGCAAACTGCAATATTTTAGCCATCCTTGTGCCAAATCTGTCTCGGTTGGGATGCTCTGCGACCAATAGTATCTGACAAAAAGATACGAGTGTGGTGCTTTGCACACACTCGTAAGTTACGGGATCTCCGAGATGTTCAAATGGCTCTGAGCTCTATGGGACACAACATCTTAGGTCATCAGTCCCCTAGAACTTAGAACTGCTTAAACCTAACTAACCTAAGGACATCACACACACCCATGCCCGAGGCAGGATTGGAACCTGCGACCGCAGTAGTCCCGCGGTTCCGGACTGCAGCGCCAGAACCGCTAGACCACCGCGGCCGGCTCCAAGATGTTCAAAATGGTTCAAATGGCTATGAGCACCATGGGACTTAACATCTGAGGTCATAAGTCCCCTAGAACTTAGAACTACTTGAACCTGACTAATCAAAGGACATCACACACATCCATGCCCGAGGCAGCATTCGAACCTGCGACCGTAGCAGTTCCGCGGCCTAGAACCGCTCAGCCACCTGTGGAGGAACGAAACTGAAATATGGATGTGAGAAAAAGTCTTTAGCATAGTAATATTGACTGCATGTTCTGTCTTGTCGACAGAGATTCTGCAAAACGGAAGAAGTTCTCTACTCACCTGCTCGCATTGTGGCATAGACGACCAAGAGAGGAATGACTACAAAAACATCCACTTGCCTGTGTCCCATGTGCAAAAAGGAAGACGCGACGCAGAAAAAGGCCAGAGATTTCCCACCGTATCAGCTGTTATTAGATCGACAAATTCAAATAATTGACTAAGGGTAGAAGGTGATACAAGGCATATAAAATGGCCATTCGTATAAGACAGCGGGCATGTTGTCACAGCAACTCAACAAAAGTACCAACATTCAAGAAAATAGTCACTACGCCAGATTCAGAAAATTATAACGAATTAAAAATAGCTTGTGGCAGGTACAGCATATACAAGGAACGAAGGGGTGCACCCAGAGATGAAAGCTGGAAGTAGGTGTCCGCAAAAACAAGCGTAATCTACATTGAATAAAAACGGAATAAACCGAGTCCTTGGCACTGTCTTGCGGACGGTAAAAAGACCAAAAGGAACAACCAAAAGAAATAGGAGGGTTTCCCATAAGTTCAGCATCAGAAAGATATCCGGAACTTTAAGATCTAGAAACTTATACTACCTTTTAGGTTATTATTTTTATATTATCTGATTTATGTCCGTAGAGATCTGTTTTAAAAGACACGCGAAGTACTACTAAATATATCTAATAAAATGTGCTATTATCCATAAACCAGTGAAAACTTTTGTAATTCCAATGAACATTTACGCTGGTGGTATCTTCCAGAACTGCAGCATTAGCTAAAGCAACTTCGCTGAGAAAAAAGATAGAAACGATTTCGCTAGTCTTCGCTCTTCCATTTTGTCTTTCCTTGAGGGTAGCTTATATGTAACAGATGAAAGTCGAGTGTAATTTTGCTGGCTTAATAATTATCTATTTCGCCGCAATTAATGGAGTTCATTATGTCACAAGGATACCCATCCTGTCTCCATATAACTTGCTCAATTTATATTCTTCTTTTTAAAATGTGTTTCTGTGTAAAAATGAGACTGGCAACGGATTGTTCGGAAGCGGGCAACCGAACACTATCCGGGTTCTTTCGTCAACTGCCTTACAACAGGAAGTCAGAACCCCCCTGAGATAGATTATGCGAACATTTCCATTGCTGACGTAAAACTCTATTGTGAGAATTTAGTGGGTCTGGTCGGTTACCACATTCTAACAATGACGCTGGGCAGTCTGTTCACTGGTCCGATGCAATGTCAATAAAAGAAAGCCTTCTGATGATGGACCATAATAAGGTAATGTTTCAGTTAAAGCAAGAGAACCATTATCTAAAGCAATTGTCCATCATCAACGTGGGTTGCCTCCATGTCGTGACTGTTGAGTTATGGAGAGTCGTCATCATCATCATCAGTTTTCTGCCAAGAGCCAGGTTTTCACATGGTAGTTCTCCAGGCTGTCCAGTCTTCTGCCATCCTCTTCAGGTCCGCATAGTTTCCTCTTCCCTTTATGTCGTCTATCATCTTGTATCTCCTTCTTCCTGCCTCGTTAGCTTAGTGGTCAGCGCGGCGGAATGCCACGCCAGGGGCCCGGGTTCGTTTGCCGGCTGGGGCAGGAGATTTTCTCCGCTCGGGGACTGGGTGTCGTGTTGTCCCCATCATCATTTCATCCTCATCTGCGACGCGCAAGTCGCCCAATGTGGCGTCAGATGCAATAAGTACTTGCCCTCGGCGGCCGAACTTCCCCGAACGCTCATTTCCATTTCCTTCTTCCTCTCAGTCTTCTCCCACAAACCTGTCCTTCCAAAGCATCTGCTAGCAAGCACTCCCTTCTCAGTGAATGTCCCAACCAGTTCTTTTTCCTTTCTCTTACAACCTTCAGCAGACATCTTCTCTAACCAACCCTTTCCAATATTCTAATTACTCACTCTTTCCATCCAGTTTATTCTTTCCATTCTCCTCCACATCCACATCTTAAATGCTTCTAACCTTTTTTCATCCTCTCGTCTCAGCGTCCATTTTTCTGCCCCATATAGTGCCACACTCCAGACAAAACATTTGCCAAGCCTTTTCCTTAGACTTTATCTAATTTGCGACGTAACAGTCTCCTCTTTCTGTTCAATGCCTCCTTTGCTATGGTAATTCGAGTTTTCACCTCCTGGTGACATCTCAAGTCTTCAGTTATTCTCCTTCCAAGATATTTAAATGCACTTACTTGGCTAATGGTAGATTGTCCTATTTTAATATCGGACAGTCTCCGTCTTGTACTGATGACCATACTCTTTGTTTTTGCTGTGTTTATTTGCATCCCATATTCCACACAAGCTTCATTCAGATCTTTCAACATGTTATTCACTGTCCGCTCACTTTCTGCCGCTAATACCATGTCATCAGCAAATCTTATACATTCTATTCTATTTCTACCAATACATATTCCTCTTCTCCCATCTAAGCCTTTCGTAATAATCTCTTCAAGGTATGCGTTAAACAACAGTGGAGAAAGGCAACAACCTTGTCTAACACCTCGCCCAATGCTGCTTACTTCTGACATTTCATTTCCAACCCTTATCCTGCAGTCACGTATCTTGTTAAATACTACCTAATGTTGCCCCCTTTGAGAAACCTTCGCAGTAAATAATTCATCGAGAGACAGGAGTTAATGTCACGAAACTAAAGCCAAACTGACAAACAAACAAGTGGAGGTCGCACGGTATGGCATACGGAAAGGAAACGTTCAGTGTTAGTATGCGAGAGGCGGAAAATCAGACGAAACTCAGTGACTTGGAGACACTGAAATTTTACGAACGTGTGTCAGTTTTTCGCAAGTGTTGCTTCTACAGGGTGTTTCAAAAATGACCGGTATATTTGAACCGGCAATAAAAACTAAACGAGCAGCGATACGGCAATAAAAACTAAACGAGCAGCGATAGAAATACACCGTTTGTTGCAATATGCTTGGGACAACAGTACATTTTCAGGCGGACAAACTTTCGAAATTACAGTAGTTACAATTTTCAACAACAGATGGCGCTGCAAGTGATGTGAAACATATAGAAGACAACGCGGTCTGTGGGTGCGCCATTCTGTACGTCGTCTTTCTGCTGTAAGCGTGTGCTGTTCACAACGTGCAAGTGTGCTGTAGACAAGCTTGGTTTATTCCTTAGAACAGAGGATTTTTCTGGTGTTGGAATTCCACCGCCTAGAACACAGTGTTGTTGCAACAAGACGAAGTTTTCAACGGAGGTTTAATGTAACCAAAGGACCGAAAAGCGATACAATAAAGGATCTGTTTGAAAAATTTCAACGGACTGGGAACGTGACGGATGAACGTGCTGGAAAGGTAGGGCGACCGCGTACGGCAACCACAGAGGGCAACGCACAGCTAGTGCAGCAGGTGATCCAACAGCAGCCTCGGGTTTCCGTTCGCCGTGTTGCAGCTGCGGTCCAAATGACGCCAACGTCCACGTATCGTCTCATGCGCCAGAGTTTACACCTCTATCCATACAAAATTCAAACGCGGCAACCCCTCAGCGCCGCTACCATTGCTGCACGAGAGACATTCGCTAACGATATAGTGCACAGGATTGATGACGGCGATATGCATGTGGGCAGCATTTGGTTTACTGACGAAGCTTATTTTTACCTGGACGGCTTCGTCAATAAACAGAACTGGAGCATATGGGGAACAGAAAAGTCCCATGTTGCAGTCCCATCGTCCCTGCATCCTCAAAAAGTACTGGTCTGGGCCGCCATTTCGTCCAAAGGAATCATTGACACATTTTTCAGATCCGAAACGATTACTGCATCACGCTATCTGGACATTCTTCGTGAATTTGTGGCGGTACAAACTGCCTTAGACGACACTGCGAACACCTCGTGGTTTATGCAAGATGGTGCCCGGCCACATCGCACGGCCGACGTCTTTAATTTCCTGAATGAATATTTCGATGATCGTGTGATTACTTTGGGCTATCCGAAACATACAGGAGGCGGCGTGGATTGGCCTCCCTATTCGCCAGACATGAACCCCTGTGACTTCTTTCTGTGGGGACACTTGAAAGACCAGGTGTACCGCCAGAATCCAGAAACAATTGAACAGCTGAAGCAGTACATCTCATCTGCATGTGAAGCCATTCCGCCAGACACGTTGTCAAAGGTTTCGGGTAATTTCATTCAGAGACTACGCCATATTATTGCTACGCATGGTGGATATGTGGAAAATATCGTACTATAGAGTTTCCCAGACCGCAGTGCCATCTGTTGTTGAAAATTGTAACTACTGTAATTTCGAAAGTTTGTCTGCCTGAAAATGTACTGTTGTCCCAAGCATATTGCAACAAACGGTGTATCTCTATCGCTGCTCGTTTAGTTTTTATTGCCGTTTCAAATATACCGGTCATTTTTGAAACACCCTGTATTATCAGGTGGAACACCGGAACTGCGTCTGGTGTCTACAGCCTGGAACCGCGCGACCGCAACGGTCGCAGGTTCGAATCCTGCCTCGGGCATGGCTGTGTGTGATGTCCTTAGGTTAGTTAGGTTTAAGTAGTTCTAAGTTCTCGGGGACTGATGACCTCAGAAATTGAGTCCCATGGTGCTCAGAGTCATTTGAACCCTTTTTTTTTTTGCGTCTTGTGTCTTTATCTTTCATAAAGTCCAATCAACGTTATCTAACAGGACCTCGAATTTCTTAACCATGCTGCTGTTTATTATTCTTATCAACAACACGAATGTACGCGTTCTGAAGCTGACTGTGCAGTAGCTCTCGCATTTATCTGGCTTGCTATCTCTAGGACGGCGTGGATGATAGTCTTCCGGAAGTCTGATGGGCCCCGTATTACGTACTGAACAACAACGTCGGAGGTCAAGAACAGCTCTCAGTTACGCCATGTATCCATATAACTGCCTCGTAGGTCGTAATGTTGCCGGAACACCTTTTAGTAGTACTGTGCTTCAGATGCCAAGAGCTTGAGCAGTTTACGCCACTGCTCTAAAATATAGGTTTTTGCTCGACCTTGCTCCGCGGTCAAGCGACTTCTGTTGGTACTAACTCCACGACGTGTCTCGGCGTTAGTAATTCACTATGTATTTTAACAATACAAATAGCTCTGACACATTGGCTGGAATATCTTCCAGAGCGCAGATCATACGAATAAAACAGCAGCTAATAAATGAATAAAAGATCGAAAGTACCATTCAAGGCGATACTAGAGCTTTCGCTCATCCCGTGACACAATGAAAAGTTAAATGAGGTCCAGGTCTGTTACAAGAGAGATGAAATATCTGAAGACAAACAGGTATTTACGTTTTGCAGAGAACAGTTCTACATTACTCATAAATAAGAACGTGATGAAAAGTATTTCAACAGTAAGAAGTCAGAATTATTTGACGAGTAAAATAAGTTTCGATGGTATATGGTACTCAGCAAAAAAAGCCACACCGTCTACAGGCCACAAGTGGCCCATCTGGATCATCCGACCGCCGTGTCATCCTCAGTGGAGGATGCGGATAGTAGGAGCGTGGGGTCAGCACACCGCTCTCCCGGTCGTTATGATAGTATTCTTGACCGAAGCCGCTACTATTCGGTCGAGTAGCTCCTCAGTTGGCGCCACGAGGCTTAGTGCACCCCGAAAAATGGCAACAGCGCATGGTGGCCTGGATGGTCACCCATCCAAGTGCCGACCACGCCCGACAGCGCTTAACTTCGTTGATCTCACGGGAACCGTTGTAGCCACTGCAGCAAGGCCGATGCCATTTGGTACTCCGCAAGAAAACAAAATGCAAATACTTGTTCTGTTATAAATCCAGATAATTAACATTGATCTAAATTAATTACCTGATAATAAACTTGTTATTCTTTACTGAATTTACAACAACAGAAAATATATCCTGGATCGGCGTGAAACCATTTCGAATGTTTTGAACTACGTGAAAATGCAACTCACAAAGCAAAAAGGCGTTCTAGATATTGTATGATGTATTTGCAAGTATACACACTAATAGAAAAAATATTGCAACACAAATAAGGAGTTGTGCGATATAAACGAAAATTGATAGACGCGCTTCTACATCTAAAAGATGAAGTCTATTTCAATTGCTCGCCAGTCTCAGAAGAATGGCACTATTAGCGCCAGTAAGAGGATGAAATTTTGCTTTAAATACAAGCTGTAACGATTGTGAACATTAGTTACCTCTGAGATTGGACTTGGTGAGTTAATGTTAGTCAAGAAAGCCTCTAAGACGACGTAGACGCCATTATCATCACCTCACTGAGTTTGAACGAGGTCGTGTAATAGGGCTACGAGAAGCTGGATGTTCCTTCCGCGATATTGCAGAAAGTGTTGGCAGGAATATAGCCAGTGTACATCATTGCTGGCAGCTGTGGCCGGGAGAATGTGCGGTCGCAAGAAGACCATGTGGCACTACCGAGAGCGAAGATCATCGCGTTCAGCGCGTGAGTCTGGCGTATCGTACTGCATCTGCACCAGCAACATGAGCAATAGTTGGCATCACAGAGACACAACGAACTGTTACAAATCGATTACTTCAGGGACAGCTCAGAGCCAGATGGACCGTAGCATGCATGCCAATGACCCCAAACCACCGCCATTTGTGACGCCAGTTGTGTCAAGCAAGAGCTCATTGGAGGGCAGGGTGGAGGTCTATTGTGTTTTCTGATGACAGTTGGTTCTGACTCGGTGTCAGTGATGTCCGTATGTTGGTTAGAAGGAGGCCAGTTGGGGGCCTGCAACCAACCTGTCAGCGTGCTCGACGTACTGTACCTATACTTGCAGTTAAGGTCTGTGGTGCTGTTTCGTAAGACAGCAGAAGCTCTTCCGTGGTTATCCCAAGCACACTGACTCCAAATTTTTACGTCAGTCTGGTTATTCGATCTGTTGCGCTGCCATTCATGAACAGTATTCCAGAGGGTGTTTTCCAACAGGATAACGCTCGCCCACATACCGTTTTTGTAACCCTTCATACTGTACAGAGTGTCGACGTGTTGGCTTCGCCTGCTTGAGCACGAGATCTGTCTCCAATAGAGCACACATGCGACATCATCGAATGGAAGCTCCAGCGTAATTCACAAATAGCGTTAACCGCCCCTGTATTGACCAAGCAAGTACAACAGGCTTGGAACTCCATCCCACAAACTAACATCCGACACATGTAGCACACTGTGGATACACATTTGCATACCTGCATTCAACACTCTGACGGTTACACCGCTTATTAATGTACTAGACTTCCACATTTGCTATGCCTTATCTCGTGCTCACATTAACCTGTGATTGTGCAATTTTAATCACTTAAATATGTTACGTAGACAAACGTATCCCGGGTATTTCATTACTCTACATTAACTATTTTTTTAGTGCTGCGATTTTTTCTCTCAGTATTTTTCTTCGATCAAATAAAATTATGTGTTTTGAAATATTTAGTCGACGCTTTTTCTATTCTTTTAGTCCGCACGAGTGTAGAGAATTTGCCGCGCGACCTTTCACAAGAACATCCACTATGAATTTTGCTTTGGTAGTTAATAATCTCTCTTACCATTGCTTGTTCCTACATTTCGATTTTTTCGCAGAAAGCACAGTACATCGTAACCTAAATGTCAAACTGCACAGCAGCCAGCTCTCAAAACACACGCAGTTCTGGCGCGGAGGTGTAAACGACAATGAAAATGAAATGATCGTATGGCATTGTTGGCCGGGAGGCCCCATGTGGGGAAGGTCGGCCGCCGTATTGCAAGTCCTTTTTAGTTGACGCCACTTCACTCGAAACAGGCGATACTCAGTGCAGGAATAATTCGCCAGGGGCGCTGCAGTAGTCACGAGCCACGAGTAGTCAAGCGTGTAAACGGGGCTTTAGTACACACAGTCTGTTAAATAAGACCATGATCGGCTTAATCATTAGAAAAATGTATCTGACAACAAACTAAAAGATATACATAAACCATATATGAACAAAAGACAAACGCGATTACAATTAATAACGCGTCCAGTCACCCGCAGCGTCGTTAACTGTTTCGCAGTCGCGAGATATTCTCGAATCCAAGTATTCCGCGCATTCTCGTGGAAGAGAAATACGTCGAATTCGCGTTGACAGTTGTTTGAAGGTGAAGATCTTTTTTCCTTGCAATTTCTTTTTTATGTAAGACCATACATTTTCAATAGGATTGTCGTCAGACGACTGTGAGGGCCAGTCCAATAGTACCTGCATACCTTTCCCCTTTTTCCAGTCGCTGCAAAGCCTGCTGCGGTGCTTCGGATGATTGTCCTCCTGCAGTATACAATCTTCATACCAACGTTTGGCAGTGGACATAAACGCTACGCGTAAGCCACACTCATGTCTCTTCTTGCGCGTCTCAGTCAGGTATTCAAACTAATGCTTTTATGGACATTGCATGAAGGAGTAAGGTACCCTCTGTTGGGAACTAAGGCGATATCTTTTATCTTTGTGCAATGTCAACGACGCTCTTACATGAACACTTGTCCATATTGTATCTTACCCGTCTCCCTCTGTAGCTTACTCCTATTTTTCTCAGAATTTCGAACATCTTGCACCATTTTCCATTGTCGAACGCTTTTTCTACGTCAACCAGTCCTAGGACTTAGTCTTATTCTATCCGATGCCTAATTTCTGTTATGAAGCGCAACGTCAGGTGTGCCTCTGCTGTGCCTTTGCCTTTCCTAAGGCCAAACTGATTGTCATCTAACAGATCCTCAGTTTCCTTTTCCGTTCTTCTGTATATTCAAATGTTCAAATGTATGTGAAATCTTATTGGACTTAGCTGCTAAGGTCATCAGTCCCTAAGCTTACACACTACTTAACCTAAATTATCCTAAGGACAAACACACACACCCATGCCCGAGGGAGGACTCGAACCTCCGCCGGGACCAGCCGCACAGTCCATATCTGCAGCGCCTTAGATCGCTCGGCTAATCCTGCGCGGTTTTCTGTATATTATTCAGCAACTTGTAATCATGAGCTGTTAAGCTGATCGTACGAAATTTCTCGCACTTATCTGCCCTTGCGATCTTTGGGATTGTGTGGATGATATTTTTCCGAAAGTAATGGTATGTCTCCAGATCCATAGATTCTACAAGCATTTTCGCAAAGATATGTTATGTATGCCTTTCGCCACGTTTGATCGCAAGTTTTCCAAAGCTGCGGTAACCTCTGACTTCAAGAGTGGATCCACTATTTCTTCCACGTCGACTCATATTTCCTCATCAATGTCCACCTGCCTAACTGTGTGGTAACGCGCTCCCCTCCCAGGCAAGTGAGCCGGGGTTCGATTCCCGGCAGGGTTGGAAATTTTCTCTGCTCTGGAGCTTGGTGTTGTCTTGTCCTCATCACAGCCGCCCACTATGGCGTCGAATGAAATAAGACTTGCACTTGGCGGTCGAACTTCCCCGAATAGGGGATGCCATACGCTTATTTCCATTTCTCATCTATGTTCTTGAACAGTTTCTCCCCGTCGGAGACGCCTTCAGTGTTTTCTTTCCATTTATCCGCTATCTCCTCTGCGTGTCACAGTGGGATTCCTCTTGCGCTCTTAATGGAGAGGTCTTTGCTTTTAATTTCACTGAAGGTTGTTTTGACTTTTCTATATACGAGTTCCGATCTTCCGTTGACCATTTCTATTTGAACTTCTTAGCATTTTTGCTGCAGCAATATCGCCTTGACTTCTCTGCTCTTCCTATTTATTTCACTCCTTACTGAATTATAACGCTGTATTATTATATTTTGCTGAATACTTTTGTACTCCTTCTTTCATCGAGGAATAGAAGCATTTCTTCTGTAAGCCAAGGGAACCTGTACCTACATTTCTGTGATTCCTGAATCTAGTGATGCCAGTTCCCCTACAGCTGAACTGGTATTCATTATCTACACATTAGGGGACTTCAGTCACACCTTAATATTGCTGAGGACTTCACTATCCAACTTAGTTCCACAACGAGTCTTGCAGACGATTCGTCCAGACGATTCATCCAGACGATTCTCCTAAACGTCAGTCGACGGAACGTAAACTGCAAGCTCCAACTTCAATAGGCGCAAACCCTGGGCAGGTACAAGTCTAGCGTCAGAGCTCCAGCGTACTGCAACAGATTAATGTGGTTCACAAAATGTGAATAGACGTTGATGACGATAAGGAACATAGAGATGCGGATGGCATTTCTCGTATCCGGCCAGCTCTCTGCTAATGACCTTGCAATCAAAGGAAGGTTACCGAGCGAAGTGGCGCAGTGGCTACCACACTGGACTCGCATTCGGGAGGACGACGGTTCAATCCCTCGTCCGGCCATCCTGACTTAGGTTTTCCATGATTTCCCTTAATCGCTTGAGGTGAATGCCGGGATGGTTCCTTTGAAAGGGTACGGCCGACTTCCTTCCCTGTCCTTTCCCAATCCGATGAGACCGCCCGATGACCTCGCTGTCTGGTCTCCTTCCCCAAACAACCCAACACAAAGGGAGATTAAACTCTAATTTATTTATTTATTTTCTTTTTTGTTTTAACATCAGCTGCGAATCCTCGCAGGCACGTGCTCCTTCCCTTCGCGAAGCCTCGCGACGTGATGCGGTGGTCAGGCCCGCCAACGCACGTGCCGCCTGGTGGGCGTATTGGAGGGCCGGCTGGCCCTGCTGCAGACCGGCCGCTGCCAGCTGGGCCCTGAATCAGCTGGCAGCGCGCGGGCCTGCCGCTGACGTCACAGCCGGCCGGCGTCCTATGTGGGACGCGCTCCCGATTCCTCCCCCACACGCGCCGCGCCGCGCCGGCCGCGTCCGCCTCGCCTCACCTGCGTGCTCTGCTCTGTCACCGCACCAGTGCCCAAGTCGTTCCACTGCACACTCGTGTACATCAAGCAACTTGAGTAAAAAACTATTCAGCAAAAGACAAGAGCACAAAATTATAATTCATTAAGGAGTGAAATAAGTAGGAAGAGAAGAGCAGCCAAGGCGAATTGGCTGCAGCAAAAATAAGAAATCGAAAAACAAATAGAGGATGTCAAATTAAATACCTTTCAGCCTTCAATTTTCGACCTTATTTTACACTACTGGTCATTAAAATTGCTACACCAAGAAGAAATGCACATGATAAACGGGTATTCATTCGACAAATATATTATACTAGAACTGACATGTGATTACATTTTCACGCAATTTGGCTGCATACATCCTGAGAAATCAGTACCCAGAACAACCACCTCTGGTCGTAATAACGGCCTTGATACGCCTGGGCATTGAGTCAAACAGAGCTTGGATGGCGTGTAAAGGTACAGCTGCCCACGCAGCTTCAACACGATACCGCAGTTCATCAAGAGTAGTAACTGGCGTATTGTGACGAGCCAGTTGCTCGGCCACCATTGACCAGACGTTTTCAGTTGGTGAGAGATCTGGAGAATGTGCTGGCCAGGGCAGCAGTCGAACATTTTCTGTATGCAGAAAGGCCCGTACAGGACCTGCAACATACGGTCTTGCATTATCCGGCTGAAAGGTAGGGTTTAGCAGGGATCGAATGAAGGGTAGAGCCACGGGTCGTAACGCATCTGAAATTTAACGTCCACTATTTAGAATGCCGTCAATGTGAACAAGAGGTGACCGAGACTTGTAACCAATGGCACCCCATACCATCACGCCGGGTGATACGCCAGTATGGAGATGACGAATACACGCTTCCAATGTGCGTTCACCGCGATGTCGCCAAACACGGATACGACCATCATGATGCTGTAAACAGAAACTGGATTCATCCGAAAAAATTAAGTTTTGCCATTCGTGCATCCAGGTTCGTCGTTGAGTACACCATCGCGGGCTCTCCTTTCTGTGATGCAGCGTCAAGGGTAACCACAGCCTTGGTCTCCGAGCTGATAGTCCATGCTGCTGCAAACGTCGCCGAACTGTTCGTGCAGATGGTTGTTGTCTTGCAGACGTCCTGATCTGTTAACTTAGGGATCGAGACGTGGCTGCACGATCCGTTACAGTCATGCGGATAAGATGCCTGTTATCTCGACTGCTAGTGATACGAGGCCGTTGGGATCCAGCACGGCGTTCCGTATTACCCTCCTGAACCCACCGATTCCCTATTCTGCTAACAGTCATTGGATGTCGACCAACGCGAGTAGCAATCTCGCGGTACGATAAACCGCAATAGCGATAGGCTACAATCCGACCTTTATCAAATTCGGAAACGTGATGGAACGCATTTTTCCTCCTTACACGTGGCATCACAACAACGTTTCACCAGACAACGCCGGTCAACTGCTATTTGTGTATGAGAAATCAGTTGGAAACTTTCCGCATGTCAGCACGTTGTATGTGTCGCCACTGGCGCCAACCTTGTGTGAATGCTCTGAAAAGCTAATAATTTGCATATCACATCATCTTCTTTCTGTCGGTTAAATTTCGCGTCTGTAGCACGTCACATTCGTGGTGTAGCAATTTTATTGGCCAGTAGCGTATTTGGCAACCAGTTTCAGCGTTTTACTACGCCATCTTCAGGCTCCTGACCGACTGTTAGACAGTCGGAAAGTGATGGTTGAAGTGATCATTGTAGCAAATATGTACTAATATCAGTATTTCTGACCCCTGTTTTGAAAACAACCAAGGTAGATTCTTCCTACACGTCGGTCAGGTGCCTGAAGTTGACACAGTAAAACGTTGAAAGTGGTTGCCAAATAAAATAAGTTTGAAAATTGACGACTGAAAGATATTTAATTTGACGCCCTCTATCGAACAGCAAGTTCCGCAACAATTTCTAAAAAGATAGACAACACAGACGCAAAAGAAATGGTCGACAGAAGAACGGAACTTGTATATAGAAAAGTCAAAACAATATCCAATGAAATGGGAAGCAAAGGCATCATCTTCAAGAGTGCAAGAGGAATCCCACTGTGAAACGCAGAGGAGACATTGGATAAATGGAAAGAATGCATTGAAATCGTCTCCGACAGAGAGGAACTGTTTGATTTAAGTAGATGAGTAAATAGAAGACGCTACGGAAGACTTAGCGGATCAAATATTGGAGTCAGAGATTATCATAGCTTTGAAAAACTTGCGATCAAATATGACATACAGCACAAATAGCGTTCCTTCGGTAGCTAGTTTGTAGAATCTATGAATTTGGAGACATACCATTAGAATTTCGGAGAATATCATCCATACAATCCCGAAGATAGCCAGGGTATGTGCAAGAAATATCGTACACTCAGCTTTATAGTTCATGGATCCAAGTTCCTACCAAGAATAATATGCTGAAGAACGGAAAAGAAAACCGAGGAAATATTAGATAGATCTTCAGGAAAGAGCGAGGCACGAGAGAAGCAGCCCTGATGCTGTGCTTGATGACAGAAGCTAGACTTCAGAAAACCAAAACATACTCATATCATTTGTTGACACATACTGAAGACCAAGAAAGAAGTGATAGGATTAAAAAGGGTCAGGGATTTAGTTTTTCACCTCTACTGTTCAATCTATATTACGAAGAAGCAATGAAAAGAAATAAAAAAAGGTTTAACAATGGGTTTAAAATTCAAGGAGAAACGATATCAATGATGAGATACGCTGATGACATTGCTATTCTTAGTGGAAGTGTGGAAGAATTACAGGATCTGCTGAATGGAATGAACAGCGTAATGAGTACACAATATGGATTGAAAGTAAATCGAAGAAAGACGAAAGTAACGAGGAATTTCAAAAATAAGAATAGTGATAAATTTAACATTAAAACTGGTGACCACGTAGTAGAAGAAGTTAAGGAATTCTGCTACCTTGGAAGCAAAATGAGCCATGATGGACGGAGCAAGGGCGACACAAGAAGGAGACTATCACAGACAGAGTGCATACCTGGCCATAGGCATTCGCAGTTGCCAACATCGGCCTTAATTTGAGGAAGAAATTTTTGAGATTGTATATTTGGAGTACAGTATTGTGTGAAAGTGAATCACTAACTCTTGAAAAACAGGAAAAGAGAGGAATTAAAGCATTTGATATGTAGAAGTACTATAGAAGAATCTTGAAAATTAGATGTATTGGTAAAATAAGAAATGAGGATGTTCTCTGCAATGTAAGCGAGTAGAGAAAAAGAGTCTAATGGTAGGACATGTGAAGGCATCAAGGAACAATATCCAGAGTACTAAGGAAGCTGCAGGGGGTAGAAACTGTACAGGAAGGAATATATCCATCAATAACTGGGGACTTTGTGCTTAAGTGGTGCTGTGTGATGAAGCGGTTGACACAGGAAGGGAATTTGTGGAGGGCCACATCAAACAAGTCATAACATTGTTGACATTTTAATATTTCATAGCCTGACGCACTTTCTATGCGTTCTATACGTTACAGTTTGCTGTCGTTATTATTGAATATTTTGTGAATCGTTCTGCCGAACATTTTAGGAAAATTTTGACGTGAAAAGTAATCGTTACCAGATAAATAATATCAAATGTTTGTGACGTAGTTTGTTTATCAAACTTTCGTTAATTGATATTACATTAAGTTATATTAACGTGTTACTCTTCTCAATGAAATAAGCGTTGTAATGTGTAGTTGTAAACATAATTAAGAGAGATTAACTAACTTATATCGTTCATTATTTGTGTTATATGTGAAACAGTAATTAGAACATGGAGTGACAACTGCAAACTATGGAATGTCTTGAATATGTTCATGTTCAGCTTTCACTAACTGCATATGACATAAATGAAAGAGGAATACTTGGGATATAAATGCAGCTGTTAGTACGATGAAAATAGCGTGTTCACATAATAGCATGGAACGCTGGAAGAAGGACATGTCCCCATCTTTTGGCCTTGCAGATTTTAACAACATATCCATTCTCTCCAGGACCATGTGCGCTGCAGCTGAGATAATGGCACTCCGTCCCGAATGGGTAATGATACTGATCTCTTTCTTAATTATAAATTTAAATTTTTCCAACTTTTGATTGCTTCCCACGCCCGACAAGGTACTTATCTAAAACTGAAGACTTAATGTCCACAGGGCACCATGAATAATTCCAATGTATAGAAATACAAATATCTAGGTCATTATTTATTTTATTGGATTATCGAGTCGACTTTTAAAGTTTTGGTGGGCTAGGTGTTATGATGTGGGGAGCCATAATGTTCCGTGGGCGTATTGATCTCCAAATCTCTGAACACGGTACTCTCACAGGTCAATGTTACTGTGACACTGCTTCTTCCCTGTGTGCGTCTTTTCAGGGGTGTAGTCAGTCCTTTGGATGACAATGCAGTTGAACAGGTGGTAGTCGCGCAGCAACCTGTTCAACTGCACTGTCATCCAAAGGAAGCCGAAGAAGTACGCCGGGAAACCTGCCGTGCTCTGACGAGAACTAAACCGATCAAGTAGAATATTACCATCAGGGGGAGTGCAGCCATTCGAGACCTGAGGCAGAGCCCTGAGATTGTTGTCTTACCAGCTGACACAGGCAATGCTACGGTTGTTCTTTCCCATAACGACTACACTGAGAAGATGTAGAGCCTGCTAAGTGGCGAATCCTACAGGAAGATCAATGCTGACCCCACAAAGAAGGTGGAGAACAAGACTAGGGTCTTCTCAAGGACGCGGATTTGTCAAAGGGTGTCGCCAAGAAATTAACACCTCAAGGACTTGTACCGCCAAGACTTTATGGATCCCTAAAGTTCACAAAGAAGGGGCGCCGTTACGCCCAATTGTTAGCAACACTACGGCACCTAAATATTTGCTGGCCAAATACGTGGCAGAATTACTAAGCCCTTATGTGGGTAAATGCTCTCATCACTTTCGTAATTCTGTGGATTTCGTAAAACGTCTCGACAACTTCACGCTGAAAGATTCAGATATCCTAGTGAGTTTCGACGTTGTTTCATTATTCACCATGGTGCCTCTTCGAGAGTCAGTTGAGCTTATTGCACAGAAATCTGACGAGAAAACGACCGACCTTTTCAGGCACGTTCTGACCTCCACGTATTTTCTCTTTAATGGAGAATACTATGAACAAACAGAAGGTGTCGCAGTGGGGAGCCCACTCTCGCCTGTGGTCGCGAATTTATATATGGAGTACTTCGAGGAGGACGCTTTGGCGTCATCCAAATGGAAACCTACTTGTTTTCTCCGTTATGTGGATGACACGTTCGTGATCGGGCCCCGTGGAAGGGACAAGCTTCTAGACTTCCTTACACACCTGAACTCCATACATCTTAGCATCAAATTCACTATGGAGACCGAAGCAGAAGCAAGATTACCATTCCTGGACGTCATGGTCAAAAGAAGAGCGTATGACACCCTAGGCCACGGGGTATACAGGAAGAAAACGCAAACCGACCTGTATTTGCATGCGGATAGTTGCCACCACCCTCTCAGAGGAATGGGTGCTTAAAACACTGGTGCACATGCCGCGCACCATCTCTGACGCAGAGAGTCTGCCGCATGAGCTGGAAAAACTCAAAATCGTATCCCAGAAAAACTGGTACTCGGAATGGTAGATCAGACGCGCTCTGCGCCCCACCTCTACAGTACAGCGGGTGGAGACGGAAGAAGTCACGGAGGGAGAGATAGCCACTGCCTATATACCGTATATTGGCGCACTATCGGGCAAAATAGGACGAATATTGAGGAAACACCGAGTAGGAACTGTCGTTTGCCCACCCAATAAAACACTAACATTATTGGGAAGTGAAACTTCCTGGCAGATTAAAACTGTGTGCCCGACCGAGACTCGAACTCGGGACCTTTGCCTTTCGCGGGCAAGTGCTCTACCAACTGAGCTACCGAAGCACGACTCACGCCCGGTACTCACAGCTTTACTTCTGCCAGTACCTCGTCTCCTACCTTCCAAACTTTACAGAAGCTCTCCTGCGAACCTTGCAGAACTAGCACTCCTGAAAGAAAGGATATTGCGGAGACTGGCTTAGCCACAGCCTGGGGGATGTTTCCAGAATGAGTGAAAATCTCATTCTGGAAACATCCCCCAGGCTGTGGCTAAGCCATGTCTCCGCAATATCCTTTCTTTCAGGAGTGCTAGTTCTGCAAGGTTCGCAGGAGAGCTTCTGTAAAGTTTGGAAGGTAGGAGACGAGGTACTGGCAGAAGTAAAGCTGTGAGTACCGGGCGTGAGTCGTGCTTCGGTAGCTCAGTTGGTAGAGCACTTGCCCGCGAAAGGCAAAGGTCCCGAGTTCGAGTCTCGGTCGGGCACACAGTTTTAATCTGCCAGGAAGTTTCATATCAGCGCACTCTCCGCTGCAAAGTGAAAATCTCATTCTGGATTATTGGGAAGTGTCAAAGACGATCTCGGTTTGCGGAAGGCCGGCATATACCAGATTCTGTGTCAGTGTGGGAAGACTCATACTGGACAGACAGAGCGCACAATCGAATATCATTGCCGAGAACATCAGAGGCACACTCGACTTAGGTACCTCAACAAGTCGGCAGTCGCAAAGCCCTGTTTGTCCGAAAATCACGAAATGGACTACCAACATACGAGGGTCTTGGAACAGACATCTAAATACTGGGACAACGTCGTTAGATAGGCTATCGAAATTCGTACCAGGGACGGACTCATCAACCGAGATTGCGGCTATAAGCTCAGCAAGGCATGAGAACCAGCATTGAGTCTAATTATAAAGACGCTCAGCAAAGAAAACGACGGGCGACCAGGGCGGACGAGGCAATTACACCGACGCGCGGCCGCGGGCGGGGACTGTGGAGAGAACACCTCGCGAGGGGAGGGGATTTAAGACGGCAGCCCGCCCTCAGGAGCTCAGTTCGTCAGCTCACCTGACGATGGCGACATTTCTGATTGCCGTTGGGCTCTGTGGACCGGCAGTACGCCTGTGGACTGTTTGAGCGTAATCAGGTTGTTATTCAACTATATTAAACGTAAATATTTAAACTATCCTATCTCAAATAACAATTTTTCCTGTTAGCCTTTCTTGCAGAATATACATCATTCGTTATCTGTAGTATTTTTCTATTTATTGTAAACGTAATGCACACAATTAAGTTCTGTACTTTGTTTTTAGATCTTAAGTTGGTTGGTTTCTACCGGAATTAGTCCCAGTGAAGAAAACATTAAGTGCAACTGAGACTGCAAAATAAACGATACATTTTAAATATCAAAACTTTTGCTATAGCGTCGAATGTGTCGGCGATGGTACTTCACGTTTATATGTGATGATGTTCCACGATATACCTAGAACTCCAGATGTCTCCCTGATTTCGCAGAAGGGGATATGTCTGTTTGTTGTGTGGTCTGCACGACCGGCTGGTTGAATGTAACAAACTCCTTTGCCAAGGCTACTAGAAAGTAGCACATTTGCGAGCTCAACCTGCTGCAGGCTGTGTCATCTTGTGACTGCAGTCATTTGGTCTCCTGTAAGGTTGTTCTTTTTAAACTTTTTATAAAATATTACATATTAATCTTAACTTTCAGGTATGCATAAATCTAAACTTTATTCATCAAACAGACAGTATATCAAATTGACCAGTATCAAGTCTATTTTTGCAAAGCAAGTTTTAATTGCTTGAAAGTAATTGGGGTAGTTAAAAAATGTAATTAGTAACCAGAAGGAAAATTGTAGTATTTCATAAACAGCTACTGCTAGCAATGTAAACGAAGTGGCAAAAGGTGTCTCTCTTCAAGTCATAGTGCGTAAATAGTTACATTGTTATAGAAATTGTGGAATTCTTTCTTTCGTGTTGAAAAAAGAAAAGAAATATTAAATATCAGCATAAATGGAAATTTCTCTGTTTTCTCTTTGAGTATACGCTTACAATAATTATATGTTATGGTCTCTGATCAAAACTTGAAAATAAAAATAATTTTGAAAAAACGCCCAAATTCGATATGCATTGCTTCATGATGTTTCATCTTTATTTTGGATTCTGCCTTTGTATTTATTTTTAAGCTTCTTAACGAGTGCCTTTGTACTATTGTGCCACCTTTTTCTTTCTTTTCAGTAATTAATGGCTCTGAGGATGACCCAAAAAAGCGTGAAACCGGTAATCAAATTTAAAGGAGTGAACCAGAAAGTGTTTGCTTTTCTAGTAACAGTGACTTAAAATGATAATAACTGTTACCATAACATTTTTCCAGTTTTGCAAAATTGCCTGCTTTTATAGACAACCAATAAATAACTACACAAGTTCCTTTTGTTTTAGTTTGCCTACAACTTTCACCATTTCTACTGAGACATCATCACGACCTCTCGGCGCCAAAGCTCGAATACTTCATAAACCTTATATGTCACTACTTCTGGAAATTCTTTACGTCCGTTATTAACTATCTGTGAATGTGATTGACGTCTTAAATTACACAAACATTTACATTTATTAGTCAACAGAATTCAGTAAATGCTGAAGATTATACAATAAAATTCAGCGACTTATGAATTTTTGGTTACTATGAACACCAAATAATTAGAAACAGAGACTGACTTCAAATGGACAAGGGTAGAGGGAACACCAGAGGGATAGCAAGTAACGAAATTTTAATTATTCTGCGTACACAGTGCAGTATTAACCGCCCTAACCCGGATAGGAATGTAGTCGAAGAGAGTTTAGCAGGAGATGTACACTGGTGAGCCAAAACATTATGACCACTGCCAACCGCGAGGTTGAATGCCTCCTGATGGTGTTGCTGGTATGTGACGGAGTAAGGAATGAACGTAAGCTGAAGAGAGACGAATGGGTAGTCACTACAGCAAAGATACGGGCTGCAAATGCGGAAATCCTATAAGCGGTTTTGACGAAGAGCGCACTGTTGCGGCACTGCAGCTCTAAACGAGAATCTCTGAAACGGCGAAACTGGTCGGCTGTTGGCGTACTTCTGTCGGGAGCACCTACGGAAAATGGGTGAAAATGGTGAAATAACGTGAGGCCGTATCGCACTGGACGACCACGTCTCATTACAAAACGTAGAAATCTGAGGATTCATCACTGTGTAATCCATGATAGGCAGCGATCTGTGGAGGATCTAACGACAGATTACAATGCTGGTGCAGGCCCTAGTGTTTCGGAACACACCGTTCGAAGGCCATTGTTAAACACGCAGCTCCACATCCTTCGACGCCTACGTGTTCCTGGGTTGACCCACCGACATCGTCAGTCATGACTGCAGTGGGCAGAGCATCACTGCGTTTACGCCTGGATCAATAGAAATGTGTCGCCTGTTGGACGAATCGCACTACTAGTTGCACCAGGTCGATGGGTCCTTACATGCAGTCAACCAGGAAAATGGCTGCAGGAAACATGCACCGCGCCACAGATGCAGGCCAGTGAGGGCAGAATTATGCTATGAGGTACATTGAGCTGTGCTTCCATGTGTTCTGCGTTGGTAACCGAACGCATCCTGACAGCAGACCCCCCTGCGAACCGTCTGCATCTCTTCACGCTTGAAGTCTCCCGCTACGGTGATCAGATCTTCCAGCAGGATAATTGTTCACGTTTCAAGGTCAAAATCGTACTACAGTGGTTCGAGAGGTATAGTGAACTCCCATTGATGTCTTGGTCAGCAAATGAACCTGATCTGTATCCACTGGAACACATATTGCGTATTGAGCGCCAGATGCGTGCCCGTAAACCACCATCCCGTAATTTCCGGTAATTGCTTGACCTATGCAAGGACATCTGATGCCACATTCGCCTATAATCCGGTCAAGAACTAGTAGAAACCATGCCAAGCAGAAAAGTGCGTTTGAAAAGTGAAACAACACGCTATTAAACAATGGGTCATAATCTTTTGGCTCATTTGTGTGGATACGTCTTTCTCGTAGTGGCTGACGAGTTGTGGCATGTTAGTCTCTCGGCAGTTCATGGGTGAGAGACATGGAGAACCTTTTGACCAGGACAAAAGTCGACTTCCCCTCTGTATTGAGGTAAGTCAGGACTTGACCCAGACGAATACAGTCTGGCCACACTCCATATCCCTAGAGCCCCCATACGTGGATAGGATAGGATATTGTAGGCAGAACCGAGTTTCGTCTGATGATGATTATTAGTGTTTTAGGGCGCACAACTCTCGTCTGAAAAGACAACGTTGTGCCTCTGCTGTGTCCAGTGTCATCAAGAGAAACAAGAATAATGGCCCCTTTCAGACAGTCCGTGGTGCTCCAGGCGTCATCGCAGTGTCCTTGTGTGCACTTGTCTTGCTACAAACAAGGCCATTTTCTGACTCCAAGTGGGATCCTGTATGCCTTAGTGAACATTCTGTCTGGGTACTATACACTTGAGACTAACCATGTGGTTATAATTAAAGATCACCTATTCACTAATGTCCAGTGTGGGCTGTGATTACCGTATGGCAGCGAAACTTGGCAGATATTCTAATGAGTAAAGCGGAACCGATTTACGCTGCAAAAAAGTTAGTTCCAATTTTGGCCACTAGGTGCAAATCTGGCGCTGTGGATGCAAGAAAGACATACAGAAATATTTCTATATGTAATGGATTAGCAACGGGTCGTGGAAAGGAAAGGCAAACAAGTGAGAAAGGCATGATGTTTATTTTATTATCAACCGCTGCTTACACAGTGTGTTCAATGTGGGCACTGGAGACGTCTACGAGATGCTGTACAGCGCCAGTTTTGCGCCTGGTGGCCAAAATTGAAACTAATTTCTTTCCAGTTTGAATTGCCGAATGAACGCATTAGAATATCTATCAAGTTTCGCTGCCCTGTGATAATTACAGCTCACACGGCACCTCCATGAGTGACTGTACTTTAATTGTAACTACTAATTACGAACTGCTCACAAACATTACAAAAGTTTGCCACAACTGCGAATATATTTGACATCAGCTATATTAGGCATGGAAATCATACCTATTGATGAAACATGAACATTTATACCGGACCGAGACTCAAATCTGCATTTCCTCCTTATCGCGAACAGTCATCCTAACCATCTCGGTTACCCATGCACGCTGCCAGGACTGACCCAAACCTTCATACGTCACAGTGTCTGCGCCTCCATTGCATGTATCTTACCTTGTTTCCCGCGACAGGGTTAATGAGACAAACGTGTTAGACATTAGTATTTCGTCATTTTACCTGTCTAGTCTGTAATACTTATTACTACAATGTTTGTTTCTTCAGACATTCATGCACACATCTACTTGGGGAAACATCAGAAAGCTTAAATGAGGAAACAAGTTCTATCCAAATACCATAACAATATCTTACAAGTGGAACCCACTATAGATCGCTCTCTGACACCGTCGAAGCTTCGCAGTGTGAAAGGAGGGCGAAAATAAGGCGAAACTATGTTGAGTTAGGTGCCGACACCCCTGTACTTCCCGACAAATAGACGGTCCAAATTTCAACGCCATTTCGTCATTCCGCTCGCGTGGCGTATAAGAAAGTGAGTCGGTAATGCAGTTGCTAAGAGCAGAGTTTCGAATTTTCGCGCCCCGTGTTCAAATATTATGGTTTTTTTTTTATTCCTTGTCACGAAAGTACGTGCACATAATGGAATACAATGAAATTATTTACAGAAGAGTAAGTATTTAAAATCTTATACGGTGCGGTCGTATATAATTAACAGTAACTGAAAATCAAAAACACATAAATTCTAGTTTTCAATTTTTCTTTTGATTTTCTGTTTTGTACTTCAAGAAAAGTAGTGCATTACTTAGGGTGACATCCATCATAAAAACATGCAAAACATAAAAATTCGGAGCACCACGAGCAACGTGGAAGGCACATATGCCATAGACACATTTTTTTGTGTGAATGTCATTACGAATAGTAGCCTCGATATCTCGTGATCTGGCGATAATTTTGCGACAAAACATCAATATCGAAGCATTTTCTCGAAATGTGGAGTCTCCAGTTGATAACGGAGCGTGGCATGAGTTTTAATTGCGTAGCTTCTAGTTGTGATTTCCCTTCACTGTGCCATGAGAATGGGCCACTTCTGTAATCGGTAAGGGCACTTCCTCACCTATAGGTAATAGTATATGTCGCACGGTTGGCTGAGCAACATACGATCTGATGGAATGATTTTCAATGAACATTTTGGTAATCCGATTTCGTCGATGAAGACTAATCTCTTAAAGAAGGGAACGCTTTACGCTTCCCACGAGTCTAAAACAAACGGAAACTGCTCCACCTTAACCTAAGTTCGCAAAATTTTGTCCATGAACTAATGAACTTTCCAGATTTTGTAGCTTCTGGATACGCGTTCTGAAGCTGTTTCATTAATTGGTACTCGTTTTGTTGGACTTTATATGGGATGCATTCAGCTTCGATTATGCCAACTGAGGAGCTAGTTGACCGAACGGTAGCGGCTGCATGGTCTTGAAAGTCTGCAAATGGCCGGGAAAGTGATGTGCTGACGACATGCTCCTTCGTACCGCATTAGCGTGACGCTGCGAGGCTGAGGATCAAACGTTGTCTTCATGACATAGATGAGGAGCTCGTTGTTGGTCTGGAGGACCAAATTTGCCATTGACTTGTTGGTGAGAAACAAAAACTGTTGGCAACAGTTTCCTGTGAAGTGTTAATCTGTGCTGGACAGTGTATGAGTACACAAACTCACGAGTATAAAACTTCTATTGCAGCGGATGAGTCACGTGACAAGAGGCGCACTGAGTCGAGGTAAACAATAAATTACCGATTGGTATATAAGATCTGTGACGATAACGATTCTTCTTTCTTTTGTCAGTAATTCTGTTGTATGTCACAGAAAACATTAATGTCGCGTACTTCGGTGGCAAGTTGGTTTGAACACGGGGCACAAACATTCGACACTCTGCTCTTAGGCACTGCACGACCAACTCACTTGTGCGAGCGAACTGCTGAAGTGGCGTTGTAACTTGGACAGTCATTTTGTCTTGAAGTGTTGAGTGCTGGCACCAAAACCAGAACAAGTGTCCCCTTATTTTCACCCTTCTTTCACCCTGTGCAAGTTTGGATTGTGCCAGAGAGGGAGCCATGGTGGGTTCCCATTGTCAGTCAAAGCGTCAACTCGATTGGAAAGAAGTTGTTATATTTAATGCATGAAAATCGTCTGTGGAATGCCTCCCGTTAGGCAGATGGTTTTTCTTCTGGTGGTCGCGCTACTAATATAAGTGACAGACGCAGCCGTATAGGCAGGAAACGAGCGCCTTGCGTAACAAAAACATGATGGAGAGTAGCGCGGGCGGATTTAAGCAGTGGCGTCAGCGAAACGTGACTGGCTTGTGAAGGCAGGCCAAGGGTCAGCTGCAGCGGCGGCAGCCGCGGCACTTTAAGCGGATAACCGTCTCTGATGCCTCAGTGGATAGGGGCCCCGGCTCGACATAAAGGGACTGGCCGGACAGGTCGTCTGGCTCGTTCAGGGCCTCCTCAAAGCGGCGCTTAAAGCTACCGCTGTGTTCGTATTGGGTCAAGGGTGTTGTCAACAACTTAACACTGTGGAACTATGATGACTAGTAGAAAACGCGCACACAAAACGAGTCTAACAAACATGATAACAGTAATAATGCCAAAGTAAGCTCATCAGACAAAAATAAGTTTGTCATAATGGTGTAAGTACCTCCAATAATGCAATGCACCTTTTACGTATCTTACGCATGATTCGTGATGAATTATACTTCAGTTATCTGGAGCAAACTGTATGTAAATCGAAGAAAGCTGCGCAACAGGGACCGACCGAATGAGAAAGTGAAATTGCTAAGAAACTGAATTGGGTTTCCGAGGATGGAGTTAGCTCTGTCCGGCTATCCTGATTTAGACTGTTCTTAATCTTCCTCAGTCATTTCAACATGATCGCGGGCGACCACCTGTCTTATCCTCATGTAAACATTTTTTTTTTCTAGGTGTGTGTGTACATTTATTGTTATTTGTTCCCATTGTATTATGATGATAAATCCTATATCACTGTGAGACGATCCGTGGATGAATAAGTAAATGAATAAATAAATATACCATATCAGCTGTAACTAATGGAAGATGACGGCAACATTGATCGACTGCCGTCTAAAATGTTTCACATGGTGCTCCACGTAGGGCTTGCCTGAAGATCATACACCGAAGCGCCAGAGAAGCTGGTATAGACATTCGTTAATGGTTCAAATGGCTCTAAGCACTACGGGACTTAACAACTGAGGTTATCAGTCCCCTAGACTTAGAAGTACTTAAACCTAACTAACCTAAGGACATCACACCCATCCATACCCGAGGCAGGATTCGAACCTGCAACCGTAGCAGCAGCAGCGCGGTTCCGGACTAAAGCGCCTAGAACCGCTCGGTCACAACGGCCGGCTATTCAGATACAGAGATAGGTAAACAGATAGAACACAGCGCTGCGGTCGGCAACGTCTATATAAGAGAACAAGGGTATGGCGCAGTTCTTTGATTGGTTACTGCTGCTACAATGGTAGGTTATCAAGATTTAAGTGAGACTGAACGTGGTGTTATAGTCGTCCTACGAGCGATGAGACGCAACATCTCCGAGGTAGTGGTGAAATGGGGAGTTTCCCGTGCACTATTTCACGAGTGTACCGTGACTGCCAGGAATCGGGTAAAACATCAAATCTCCGACATCGCTGCGGCCGGAAAAAGATTCTGCAAGAACGGGACCAACGACGACTGAAGAGAATCGTTCGTGACAGAAGTGCAACCCATCCGCAAATTGCTGTAGATTTCAATGCGGAGCCATCAACAAGTGTCAGCCTGCGAACAATTCAGCGAAACATCATCGGCATGAGCTTTGGGAGCCGAAGGCCTACTCGTGTACTCTTGATGTCTGCACGACACAAAATGGTTCAAATGGCTCTGAGCACTATGGGACTTAACATCTATGGTCATCAGTCCCCTAGAACTTAGAACTACTTAAACCTAACTAACCTAAGGACAGCACACAACACCCAGCCATCACGAGGCAGAGAAAATCCCTGACCCCGCCGGGAATCGAACCCGGCACGACACAAAGCTTTGCGTCTCACCTGGGACCGACAACACCGACATTGTACTGCTGATGACTGGAAAAATGTTGCCTGGTCAGACGAGTCTCGTTTCAAATTGTATCGAGCGGATGGACGCGTACGGATATGTAGACAGCCTTATGAATCTGTGGACCTTGCATGTCAGCAGATGACTGTTCAAGATGGTGGAGATTCTGTAATGGTGTGGGGCGTGTGCAGTTGGATTGATATGGGACCCCTGATACATCTGGATATGACTCTGGCAGGTGACACGTACATAAGCATCCAGTCTCATCACCTGCATCCATTCATATCCACTGTGCATTCTGACGGACTTGGGCATTACCAGGAGGACAAAGCGACACCCCACAGGTCCAGAATTGCTATAGAAAAACTCTAGGAACACTCTTGTTTCTTGTTAGTTTAAACACTTCCGCTGGCTGCCAAACTCCCCATACATGAACGTTATTGAGCATATCTGGGATGCCTTGCAGTGTGCTGTTCAGAAGAGACCTCCACTCCCTCGGCCCCTTCGGTTTTCTGGACAGCCCTGCAGAATTCATGGTGTCAGTTCCCTCCAGCACTCATTCAGACATTAGTCGAGTCCATGCTACGTCGTGTTGCGGCACTTCCGCGTGCTCGCGGGGGCCCCATGCTATATTAGACAGTGTACCAGTTTCTTTGGTTCTCCACTGTATATGCTTCACAAGCGAGGGTATGATCTAGGTTAATGCAGAAATAGAAGTACAGTTTAAAACAGCCCAGGTCGCTGTTGTACAGCCTTTATTGTGATGACTGGTTTCAGCAAACTACGTTGCCATCATCAGATCTCCTGCACTACATTTCACTTAATCTTGACCAAACGCATCTTATATCGTATCATATTACAGAATGATATTTCAGTGAAATGTAGAGCAGAAGATCTGATGACGGCAACGTAGTTTGCTGAAACCGGTCTTCACAATAAAGGTTGAAGTAGTACTTCTATTTCTGCGTGTAGTTGAAGAGTCTGAAGGCCATTCCACGTGTGCAGCTGTATCTGTGTAGGACTTTTACTAAAACGGTGAGTGAAGAACACCTCTTTCACAGAAATCACTTTTTTTAGTGGCGAATTGACCACTTAGTATCAAGCTACAACTTCATTTTGTCCTTCTTGTCCGTAGTTTTCCTCGCGGTGGATTAGTTATTCCGGAGGTAATGAGATATTTATTTGGGTAGTCTCATTTTGTCCATTCTATACAGGTATGTATTAGCTTCCTTTTCCTCATGGTCTCCGAAACCCTCTCCACATTCTGCTGGACTTCTTTCTTGTTTAGAAGTTTCCAGCCGGCCGCAGTCTGGACTGCAGACATGATTTTTCGTAGGATTCTTTTTCCATCATTTCTAACTTTTCCAGTTTGTAATTCATCGAGAGGCATTCACTGGCTTACAGAATTCTGAGTTGACAGCAGTATTATAGTGTCTTAGACTGACATTCTACGACTTAGACTTTTAGTTATAAAAGTTTTTAGTCAGCGTATATAATTTCTCCGCTTTTGTGACCCGGTCCCTATCGCAACTGTTTCTACTCCATTTTCTAGTATGGTCTCACAGCGGTACTTGAATTTCTTTATCGCAGTAAATTGTCGTATCCTCTTTCAAGGAAATTCGTTTTATTGTTCCTCAAAATGATCGTCTGTAAAATTTATACACTTTTGCAAGCGTTCGAGTCACTTCTAGGTACACATTTTCTACTCTTACATTGGTACCTCAAATTTTGGAATGACTAAACAGCTTCTTGAGATGGTGAAAATCGTAGTTCATGCATGTAGGATGTAGAGCATCGTACATAAAATCAGTCAGACTGCTACACAGTTGTACAGCTTCTTCCCTCGTTAAAGAGTATACAAACGAAGCTTATCCGTTACAGCACAGTTAAAAAAACATCGTATCGCACTTCTGACCACTCTGGTATCCACTAATGAGATACCTGCCAGCGTTAATATCAGACCATAGTCTTTCTTCCCCTTTTTCATCGTCCTCAGGAAATAATGAACAAAGGAAGTAATAAGAGAGTGAGTAAAAGAATTGATTCTCTTTTTATCAATGCCACTTTACATGTAAATGTCGAACTTATTTAGATGAGATAGATATCTCCTGAAGGCATCGTCAGTTTGGTAATGGAGGTGAATGTGGAGGGTAAAATCGTGTACAGTGAGACCAAACGTATGCAGGTTACAGCAGTTAAATGGACTTGCGCAGGGCACAGTAACATGGAGAGCTGCGTCAGACCAGCCTTCGGACTGAGGACAGCAACAACAACAACAACAACAACAACAAACAGACGTCGGACGTAGTCCCAGATGAAAACGAAGTGCTGTTTTGGTGTCTGAGTACAAATCCAGTCATGGACCTAGTACGTCTTGTTGACCTACATTGCGCAGATATCTGCATAATAAAAGCTTGTCGAAGACAACTAATAAATGGATACATCAACGGCTTCCAGATATCCTAGAAACCAAACATAACTCCGACAGAGCAAGAATGCTTTCAGACAGAAACTATCTTCGCGGGTGTGTATGTCTTTTCATGACGAAAAGGAGGACGTTACAGAATAGCACCAAAAGTTCCTTCCATATAATACACTATGTGTATGTGTGCTCCCTGCCGCCGTTGGATAAGCAGCTGCAGCAGCAAGTCGTATACTCCTAGCTCACTCATTTGTTACATAGTTTAATTCTTAATTTCTTTGCGTGTTTTTGGTACTTGCATTGTTTAATTCATAAATTTCGGGCGTATTATAGTATTTGAGAGTTGTAGCATCGCGTTTTAGTACCTGAATAGTGTAAATTCGCGTAGTCGTCTGTCAACTGTTTTTGTTTTGAACGGCCAGTGTCGGTTGGTCACAGTCAGTGTGCTCCCTGCCGCCGTTGGATAAGCAGCTGCAGCAGCAAGTCGTATACTCCTAGCTCACTCATTTGTTACATAGTTTAATTCTTAATTTCTTTGCGTGTTTTTGGTACTTGCATTGTTTAATTCATAAATTTCGGGCGTATTATAGTATTTGAGAGTTGTAGCATCACGTTTTAGTACTCGAATAGTGTTAAATCGCGTAGTCTCCTTCCGCCGCCGAGCAGTGTGTCAGCAGTGCACAAGTGGCAGCATTACTGCATTTACTAGGCAATCTTGTATTTTAATAACCGCTTCAATTTTGTGTCGTTTTGTTTGCGCTCTCTGTAGATTAGTTCAGACGTTCTTTGCACAGTTTTCAGCATGGATAGGGACTGCAACTGCTGTGTTCGGATGCAGGCTGAGTTGGCATCCCTTCGCTCCCAGCTTCAGGCAGTGTTGGCTACGGTCACACAGCTTGAGGCTGTTGCCAATGGGCATCACTGTGGGGGTCCGGATGGGGGTTTGTCGGGGACGGCCAGCTCGTCCCACGCATCCCCCGATCGGACTACGACTGTGGTTGCCCGGGATACTGCCCGCATTGAGGCTGATCCCTCACCTGTGGTAGAGTGGGAGGTCGTCTCAAGGTGTGGCAGGGGGCGAAAGACATTCCGGAGGGCTGAACGGAAGGCCTCTCCAGTTTGTCTGACGAACCGGTTTCAGGCTCTGTCTCAGGCTGATACTGATCTTCAGCCTGACATGGCTGCTTGTCCTGTTCCAGAGGTTGCCCCTCAGTCTGCAAGATCCGGGCAGTCGCAGAGGGTGGGCTTACTGGTAGTTGGGAGCTCCAACGTCAGGCGCGTAATGGGGCCCCTTAGGGATATGGCAGCAAGGGAGGGGAAGAAAACCAAAGTGCACTCCGTGTGCATACCGGGGGGAGTCATTCCAGATGTGGAAAGGGTCCTTCCGGATGCCATGAAGGGTACAGGGTGCACCCATCTGCAGGTGGTCGCTCATGTCGGCACCAATGATGTGTGTCGCTATGGATCGGAGGAAATCCTCTCTGGCTTCCGGCGGCTATCTGATTTGGTGAAGACTGCCAGTCTCGCTAGCGGGATGAAAGCAGAGCTCACCATCTGCAGCATCGTCGACAGGACTGACTGCGGACCTTTGGTACAGAGCCGAGTGGAGGGTCTGAATCAGAGGTTGAGACGGTTCTGCGACCATGTGGGCTGCAGATTCCTCGACTTGCGCCATAGGGTGGTGGGGTTTCGGGTTCCGCTGGATAGGTCAGGAGTCCACTACACGCAACAAGCGGCTACACGGGTAGCAGGGGTTGTGTGGCGTGGGCTGGGCGGTTTTTTAGGTTAGATGGCCTCGGGCAAGTGCAGAAAGGGCAACAGCCTCAACGGGTGCGGGGCAAAGTCAGGACATGCGGGGACCAAGCAGCAATCGGTATTGTAATTGTAAACTGTCGAAGCTGCGTTGGTAAAGTACCGGAACTTCAAGCGCTGATAGAAAGCACCGAAGCTGAAATCGTTATAGGTACAGAAAGCTGGCTGAAGCCAGAGATAAATTCTGCCGAAATTTTTACAAAGGCACAGACGGTGTTTAGAAAGGATAGATTGCATGCAACCGGTGGCGGAGTGTTCGTCGCTGTTAGTAGTAGTTTATCCTGTAGTGAAGTAGAAGTGGATAGTTCCTGTGAATTATTATGGGTGGAGGTTACACTCAACAACCGAGCAAGGTTAATAATTGGCTCCTTTTACCGACCCCCCGACTCAGCAGCATTAGTGGCAGAACAACTGAGAGAAAATTTGGAATACATTTCACATAAATTTTCTCAGCATGTTATGGTCTTAGGTGGAGATTTCAATTTACCAGATATAGACTGGGACACTCAGATGTTTAGGACGGGTGGTAGGGACAGAGCATCGAGTGACATTATACTGAGTGCACTATCCGAAAATTACCTCGAGCAATTAAACAGAGAACCGACTCGTGGTGATAACATCTTGGACCTACTGATAACAAACAGACCCGAACTTTTCGACTCTGTAAGTGCAGAACAGGGAATCAGTGATCATAAGGCCGTTGCAGCATCCCTGAATATGGAAGTTAATAGGAATATAAAAAAAGGGAGGAAGGTTTATCTGTTTAGCAAGAGTAATAGAAGGCAGATTTCAGACTACCTAACAGATCAAAACGAAAATTTCTGTTCCGACACTGACAATGTTGAGTGTTTATGGAAAAAGTTCAAGGCAACCGTTAAATGCGTTTTAGACAGGTACGTGCCGAGCAAAACTGTGAGGGACGGGAAAAACCCACCGTGGTACAACAACAAAGTTAGGAAACTACTGCGAAAGCAAAGAGAGCTTCACTCCAAGTTTAAACGCAGCCAAAACCTCTCAGACAAACAGAAGCTAAACGATGTCAAAGTTAGCGTAAGGAGGGCTATGCGTGAAGCGTTCAGTGAATTCGAAAGTAAAATACTAGGTACCGACTTGACAGAAAATCCTAGGAAGTTCTGGTCTTACGTTAAATCAGTAAGTGGCTCGAAACATCATGTCCAGACACTCTGGGATGATGATGGCATTGAAACAGAGGATGACAAGCGTAAAGCTGAAATACTAAACACCTTTTTCCAAAGCTGTTTCACAGAGGAAGACCGCACTGCAGTTCCTTCTCTAAATCCTCGCACCAACGAAAAAATGGCTGACATTGAAATAAGTGTCCAAGGAATAGAAAAGCAACTGGAATCACTCAACAGAGGAAAGTCCACTGGACCTGACGGGATACCAATTCGATTCTACACAGAGTACGCGAAAGAACTTGCCCCCCTTCTAACAGCCGTGTACCGCAAGTCTCTAGAGGAACAGAAGGTTCCAAATGATTGGAAAAGAGCACAGGTAGTCCCAGTCTTCAAGAAGGGTCGTCGAGCAGATGCGCAAAACTATAGACCTATCTCTCTGACGTCGATCTGTTGTAGAATTTTAGAACATGTCTTTTGCTCGAGTATCATGTCGTTTTTGGAAACTCAGAATCTACTATGTAGGAATCAACATGGATTCCGGAAACAGCGATCGTGTGAAACCCAACTCGCATTATTTGTTCATGAAACCCAGAAAATATTAGATACAGGCTCCCAGGTAGATGCCATTTTCCTTGACTTCCGGAAGGCGTTCGATACAGTTCCGCACTGTCGTCTGATAAACAAAGTAAGAGCCTACGGAATATCAGACCAGCTGTGTGGCTGGATTGAAGAGTTTTTAGCAAACAGAACACAGCATGTTGTTCTCAATGGAGAGACATCTACAGACGTTAAAGTAACCTCTGGCGTGCCACAGGGGAGTGTTATGGGACCATTGCTTTTCACAATATATATAAATGACCTAGTAGATAGTGTCGGAAGTTCCATGCGGCTTTTCGCGGATGATGCTGTAGTATACAGAGAAGTTGCAGCATTAGAAAATTGTAGCGAAATGCAGGAAGATCTGCAGCGGATAGGCACTTGGTGCAGGGAGTGGCAACTGACCCTTAACATAGACAAATGTAATGTATTGCGAATACATAGAAAGAAGGATCCTTTATTGTATGATTATATGATAGCGGAACAAACACTGGTAGCAGTTACTTCTGTAAAATATCTGGGAGTATGCGTGCGGAACGATTTGAAGTGGAATGATCATATAAAATTAATTGTTGGTAAGGCGGGTACCAGGTTGAGATTCATTGGGAGAGTCCTTAGAAAATGTAGTCCATCAACAAAGGAGGTGGCTTACAAAACACTCGTTCGACCTATACTTGAGTATTGCTCATCAGTGTGGGATCCGTACCAGATCGGGTTGACGGAGGAGATAGAGAAGATCCAAAGAAGAGCGGCGCGTTTCGTCACAGGGTTATTTGGTAACCGTGATAGCGTTACGGAGATGTTTAACAAACTCAAGTGGCAGACTCTGCAAGAGAGGCGCTCTGCATCGCGGTGTAGCTTGCTCGCCAGGTTTCGAGAGGGTGCGTTTCTGGATGAGGTATCGAATATATTGCTTCCCCCTACTTATACCTCCCGAGGAGATCACGAATGTAAAATTAGAGAGATTAGAGCGCGCACAGAGGCTTTCAGACAGTCGTTCTTCCCGCGAACCATACGCGACTGGAACAGGAAAGGGAGATAATGACAGTGGCACGTAAAGTGCCCTCCGCCACACACCGTTGGGTGGCTTGCGGAGTATAAATGTAGATGTAGATGTATGTTATCAAAATTATCCGGACACCTGGCTGAAAATGACTTACAAGTTCTTGGCGCCCTCCATCGGATATGCTGGAATATGGTGTTAGCCCACCCTTAGCCTTGATGACAGCTTCCACTCTCGAAGACATACGTTCAGCCAAGTGCTGGAAGGTTTCTTGAGGAATAGCAGCCCATTCTTAACGGAGTGCTGCACTGAGGAGAGTTATCAATGTCAGTCGGTGAGGGCTGGCACGAAGTCGGCGTTCCAAAACATCCCACAGGTGTTCTGTAGGTTTCAGGTCAGGACTCTGGGCAGGCCAGTCCATTACAGGGATGTTATTGTCGTGTAACCACTCTGCCACAGGCCGTGCATTATGAACAGGACCCTGCCATCGGATCGCCACATTCCGAGCCATAATCCGTAGGTAGCGGTCATCCACTACAGTAGTAGCCCTTGGGTGGCCTGAGAGAGGCATGTCATCAACAGTTCCTGTCTCTCTGTACCTCCTCCATGTCCGACAACATCGCTTTGGTTCACTCCGAGACGTCTGGACACTTCCCTTGTTGAGAGCCCTTCCTGGCACAAAGTAACAACACGGACGCGATCGAACCGCTGTATCGACCGTCTAGGCATGGTTGAACTACAGACAACACGAGCCGTGTACCTCCTTCCTGGTTGAATGACTGGAACAGATCGGCTGTCGCACCCCCCTCCGTCTAACAGGCGCTGCTCATGCATGGTTGTTTATATCTTTGGGCGGGTTTAGTGACATCTCTGAACAAAGGGACTGTGTCTGTTATACAATATCCACAGTCAACGTCTATCTCCAGGAGTTCTGGGATCTGGGGTGATGCAAAACTGTCTTTGATGCGTATATTAAACAGTGATTTTCTGTAGTGAGCAGCAAGTTTAATTACCACTGACCTGCTTACAACATGACAGATTAAAACATTGGTTAGGTTACAACACGACAAACTAAAATCCAGATACTGAAATTAAGGTCAGGTACCAAATAATAACACGCATATACAATTCGTCAAGGTGGCCTTTACAGTGTGTTAACAAAAACGGGCATTTTTGTAGAAATACCTGAAATATAGATTTGTTACGACAAGCAGCCAACATAACTAAAACATAAGGGATGACACATACACATAGATATTGATTTGAATGTTAACCAAATACGACCAAAGTGTGGTCACAGCAGTGTTCAGAGATTGACATGAGAATGAACATAACTCGACTTTCAGTTGTAACCATGGCGCGTGAACGATATAAGTAGTACAAAAGTTCTCACTGCTTTCTGGAGGACTTGATAGAAGAAAACTACTGGCACGTAGAGTCTACAGAGCTAATCTCTATACCAGCTAGATTTCACACGGTGGTGACAGGATACTAGAGTAAGAATAACTGACAAGACTTCTGCAATAGCCTGCTGCAGTGTCACCAATTCATTGCAGGCTCCACAAGAGTCCGCTCCACAGAATTCAGAAATAGCACGCAGCTCTTCAGAATGCTAAATAGGGGCCTTCGAGACACACGCGCCTCTAGCAATGGCACGTCGGACTACGCTACTAGACAAGTGCAGTAACAGCCACTTTAGACCCACTGCAGCCGACTGCCCTGGCGCCTGTCGTCACAGTCCGTGTCATTTCCGGCATCTCGACCAAGAAGTTAGAAGGTGCAGAAAAATCATTGCAAAAGAATTTGATAAAACCAAGCCGAACGGCTCAGTCCACACGGCTAACAGCCGTGTTAATCCAGGGCTGTAAACCGTCCACAAATCCCACGTGAGTGTGTGCGCTTGCTGCTCCTACTTTCTACAGGTCACATTTAATGTTATACTCTCAGTTGCTATCCAGGCTCTTTCCTGCTGCTCTTACTGTAAGTGCCTGCACCTCTCCGTCGCTGAGAATACAGAACATTTTGTATGCAGTGGCTTTCTTCTCGAAGAAGAATAATAAACTTAAGGGACATATGTTGTTGTTACAAGTATTCGCTTTTCTCTCTTGAAATAATTTTTTTTTTTGTTCCACAAATAGGTGACCATTTAAAAGAGCGTCTGTTGAAATAACGAACGACCGATGACAAACGGAGAGTATTATTCAATTAACTGCTATAAGAAACAATACTACATTTCACAGGTGAGTCGTATATATCTTCTCTTCCTACGAAAATTCAAAATTGAACAGTTTTTAGTTGACACTGCGAGACTTCTACATTCCTTGTCTCACCTCCAAAGATGCGGGCGCTGACGACCACGCAGTTGAGCGCCCCACAAACCAAACATCATCACCATCCAAAGATGCTTCTTTTGCTTAGTACAGAGAAAGTGGAACGACAGATCAGTACGGAAATGAAAGTGGACCTACATACCTGGTGCACGTGGCTCACAGTCACCGGTGCTGCTTCTGATTACGAAACAGAAGGTGTTTCCCTCCCACTGCAGTCCTCGAGTTCGAAAGGAAGATCTTGGTTTAACGTTCTGTGGATGACGAAGCCATTATACTCAGAGCATAACTTTGGACTTGGGAAGGATGGGAACGAAATCGCCCGTGTCCCTTTCATAGGAGCCATACTTTCCTTAAGCAACTTAGGGAAACCCGGAAAACCTAAATCTGTATGACCAGAAGGGGAATGAACTGCCATCCTGCCGAATGCGTTCGTCATACCTCTACAGATTGTCCTCGATTCTTGTTCCAGTTGCTCGAGCCGGTCGTTGTGGTCGAGCGGTTTTAGGCGCTTCAGTCCGGAACCGCGCGACCGCTACGGTCGTAGGCTCGAATCCTGCCTCGGGCATGGATGTGTGTGATGTCCTTAGATTAGTTAGGTTTAAGTAGTTCTAAGTTCTATGGGACTGATGACCTCAGATGTTAAGTCCCATAGTGTTCAGAGCCATTTGAACCAGTTGCTCGTCGCAAATATCTTGAAGCTAAGACTCGACCCACCCTCCCCCAAGTTACAGTTTATCAGAAATGTAACAAACTGAGTCTGGAATGTGATGTGATGAATCCCTATATCATATGTACACTGATCAGTCAGAACATTATGAACACCTACCCAACAGCCGCCGGCCGGAGTGGCCGAGCGGTTCTAGGCGCTACATCCTGGAGCTGCGCGACCGCAGTTAGTTCCATGGGGGCGGGGGAGGGGGTGGGGATTATGATCTGCTCTCTCAATTGTAGTTCCTTGTAACGCCGGAAATGCATATCCTCCTGTTTCCATCTATTGTACTATTATTTTTTTCCTTGCTTTGTTACCTCAAGATATGACATTTCTGTCTCTTTGTATATTGTAATTGTTTTACTATTTGTATATATATATTTATGCATTTATGTCGATGTATAATTGGTTTGTTTCGTAAATATTATTTGTATTTTTACGCTGGGTCTTGCCTAGGGAAAACTGCTATCGAACGATTACATCGATAGGTCGTGTGAAGAATCAAAGTGTGTAGGATCTTTGGTAGTGTTAACTCTGTCGCGTGGAGCGCGGGCAGAGAGGGAGTCTGGCTGGAGTAGCGAGTGGAGCAGGTGTGTTGTGTGAAGCTCCCGCGAGTCGCCGCGCTTTCGGGGTTTGGCAGCATGTAATTGCGTTCGACTTGCGATGATAGTTTCTGACATGGTGTCGCGGACGGGAAGCATTAGCTGGCGCATATCAAGAGCCCGTTTCGTCTGGTGACCGTGTCGAGAAGAAGGCGCGCCAACATCCAGCTTCTGCAACAGCGACGGCCGACAATGAGTGACTGTCGCCACCTCCTCGATCGACGGCATCGAACCTTCAATCAACCAACAAGGAAGACTGGAAGCACGTAAAGTTTTAGAACTGTATGGCAGACCTCAGCTTTTCAAACTGTACCATTTTCGTAACTATAATTACAGCAACTTAGCATGAACATTTGTTGCTCATTGTCCCAATTGCATTACCAAGCAGGGTCCCTTCCTTTTCCGAAATGAACCCGAGTGTCGTTGAAATTCAAACGCCAGCATTAAAATAATACCATTCCATTTCACTGCTCTAATTTCAAAGTCCAGTTAAGGTATTCATAGCTGGCTACAATATTTAGATTACACAAGCACAAATTAAGAGTGCGAGTTTTGTTACCGTATTTTAGCTTACCTGTGACTGCAGCTCAGCTTGGTACGTACTAAATTTTACTATTGTTCAGAATCATTTAATTCAAGTTCAAAGTTAAATCTCTTATTTCTAAATTGCGTAGATTCAAGTAGCTTTTGAAATGATTGTTGAGGTAGTCCAAGACTAACCGTGTTTTACTGAATTTCGATGTGCTTCAGAAAGAAAGCTCACTATTAACTTCAGTCACTAAATTAACTTTCGATTTTCCGGTTTTATTAATTCTTTTGCTAAATTAAGTCAGAGTGTAGCGAAATTTATTACTTCTGACAAACTTTCAGTTTTCACACTACACGTGTCAACCTTCAGTTGCCACGCTTCTAGTGCTAATTATATGTGTAATAACCTTTCTTTTTCAATTACTATAGTAATTGTCCTTAGGACTGGCGACCATAATTTCCCCCAAATCTCAAATATCTAATTACCGCTAGTTGATTGTTAATGTAACGGCCGCACATTTACTTTCTTTATTAACTTTACCCCTTTTCCAAAATTAATTTCCACCAGTTTCATTTGCATTTTTCCTTTCATTTAGATGTAACCCTTTCCTCCCTCTTTACCGACAGGTTAACTTCGGTGACGATTGCTTTCCCAGATTTCCATTAGGTACACGCGGTTTCATTTCTCACTGTCATTAAGGTCGATAAGTGAGGGGGAGGTTACATACTGTTCCCCAGTTTCCAAACTTTACAGACGAAATCCTGCGCACATTGCTGGACTAACACCCCTGAAAGGAACTGAATTGTGGAGAAGTGGCTGAGGCTGATTCCAGAGTTTTCTTTTCAGGTTGAAGTCTTTTTCTCGACTGGGGAACATGCGCTGTATGTCGAAATGTATCCAGTTCCCACAATTACATTATTGAGGATAGATAGACAATGAAATCGTTTAAAGCGAACAACATCTATTTTGCACTTTGAATTAGATCGGAATAAAGTACATTCAATAAATGATTCATTCAATAAATGATTCAATAAATAATTGAATTTTCATATTCGGCAGCGTTGTCTCGAAGATAATTCTTCTAATGACATGCTTGACATGCTGCCAATAACGGTCTGGGTGTTATCAGCTGCTCAAACGGTACGCAAGGTTCCTTTTTGGCTGTTTATTCACTCCAAGAAAAATCGCTTCGTATACTTTTGATAAAGACTATACAGTCCACTTGCATCATAATAACAGTGAAATCAAACTTACTTCTGTACTATCCAGCAACTGTACACATCCGAAAATCAGCTAGCCCTGATTACGTAGTTTCTTTCTCACACTTTCTTACAAACATGCCGACTCTACTCAGCTTCCAAAAGCAAAGATACACGTGCCAAAGAAAGGCTTCGAAAAAGTTACAATGGTATCAAAAAATATGGACTATGACATAAACTTCTGTAAATCATAAGGTACAAATACATGCGTTTATTCAAAATATTATTTGTCTAATATATTTTATTTGCTTATCGCCCGATGCTTCGTTCTCGTAGATTCTGTGTTCTGCACACTTTCTCTTCTTTTTTCTTTAATTGAATTTTCATATTGTACAAAAATTGTAACACCTTCTAAACTCTTGGCACTAAATAAGGTCATGAAAGCATGATCTTTGTCGAATGTGCTCGTGATCAAAATGCGATTCTAGTATTTGTAGTCACGTTTTTTTTTTTTTTTTTTTTTTTTTATTAAACATGCCTCTTGCGTTCTTGTGGTGGTATTTCCATAGAAACTTCACTGTCTAACACACATTTCTTTTATCTACCCAAGAAGTGAAACACAAATTTTCGCAGAGTAATCTTTAAAAAGTTTTTAACATAACAAAATATTTTCTTAAAAATTTTCATCCTCTACTTTACCCCCTCAGTGGTTGAATCTCCAAAAATGCTGAAACACGTATTTTTTAGTTTATGACAGAGAAACCAAATACCAGCTTTCGTAATTCTGGCTTCAAAATTGCCTTAATAGCGACATATCTTCCAAAAGCCTTTCATCTCCTATTTCTCCCGCTTAGGAGTATAATTTCGAACAACTCCTTCTTAAGCGATGCCTACAGTGTAAGATCGTGCCGTTTCCAGATTTCAAGTTTCCATCCTTAGCGGTTTGAACTGGTCGATGATGAATCAGTGAATCAGTTTGGCCCTATTCCACGCCCTTATGAGTTGAATTTCCAAAAACAGTCAAACACATACTTTTTTCGTTTCTGACTGAGAAAACAAATACCAATTGTCATAGATTTCGCTCTAAAAGTCCTTTCAAAATGAAATATATTCATAAAAAACTTCACTCTCTAATTTCACCTTCTAGGGGTTCAGTATTCAAAAACAGTGAAAAGTGCATTTTTTCTAATAGAGAAGCCAAATACAAATTTTCATGGATTTATCTTCAAAAGTGCTTGCACAATGAAATATTTCTATAAAAATTTTCATCGCTTATTTCACCCTCGCCTCCCCCCCCCCCCCCCTCCCTATGGATTCAATTTCAAAAAACAGTGAAACGCGTGTTTTCTATTTCTAATCAAGAAGCCAAATTCAAATTTTGACAGATTTAGGATTCACAATGAAAAATATCATAAAATACCCCCTTGGAGGTTGAATTTTCAAAAACACTGAAACACTTATTTTTTAATTACTAACCGAGAAGTCCAACACCAGTTGTCAAAGATCTAGGTTTAAAATACTTTAGTATTCCTTTACCAATAATTTATTTTCAACGAGAAGTTCACCCCCTGTTTTACTCCCATGGGGGTTAAATTTCAACAAATTCTGAAGCACGTATTTATTTATTTCTGACCGAGAAACCAAATACCGATTTTCCTCCGTCTAGCTACAAAATTACCTTAATAGCGACGTGTTTCCAAAAAACCTTTCATCCCCTATTTCACCACCTTAGTGGAGAAATTTCGAAAAAATCCCTTCTTAAACGTCACCTACAGTATAAATTAAACTCTTTGAAAATTTCAGGTTTCTGTCCTTAGTGGTTTGGGCTGGGCGATGATGAGTACTTGACTGAGTCAATCAGTCGGAACATTATCTTTTACGAGCGTTGGAACTTAATTAGTGGCAACTATTTACTTACAGCTCGTACAAAATAGATACGTGTTTCAAAGCTTTGCCGATCTTCAGGGTAGTCACCAGCATTGTGTATAGCCCATTGGCAGCAATGTGGAAGTCGTAGGACACTCTTAGCAGTGCCAGTTGTATTGACAGTTCGAGCGGCGCGGTCTATTACCCGACGAATTTGTAGCAGTTTTGAAGCGAATGCCGTGTAGTGTTTCCTTCAGTTTAGTCTTACGTCAGGGGAGTGCAGTAGGTGGTATAGCACTTAGCAGCCCCATCAGTCAAACAAATCAGTAACAGTTTTCATTGTACGTGCTTGAGCATTGTCCTGCAAAATGATGGTCAGGCTCTGAAGAAAGTGTCAGCATTTCTGTCTCTATGCTGTTCATTTTTGGAACACAACCTACGACCTGCTTACAGACAGAAGTGATGACACTTTCTGAAGAACGCGATCAAGCACGTACTGTGCAAGCTGTTACCGATTTGTTTGACTGATGGGGCTGCTAAGTGCTAACCGCCTACTGCACTCACCTGACTTAATCCCTCGTAAGTTCAACTTGATTTCTAAACTGAAGGAAACACTTCACGGCATTTGCTTCAGAACTGCTACAAATTCGTCGGACAGAAGACCGCGCCGTTCGAACTGTCAACACAACTGGCACTGCTAAGAGTGTCCTACGACTTACACATTGCTGCCAACGGGCTATACACAATGCTGGTGACTACTTTGAAGGTCAGTAAAACCTTGAAACACTTGCCACTATTAAAGTTCCAACCCACGTATATATGGAGATTATTGGTTTTATTCAAATCCGTTGAACTTCAGATGTAAAGTACCTGTATGACTAATCTTCCCAGACTACAGCATTTACGTATTCTGAACATATAAAAAGTATTCACATAAACTTTAAATCCGTCTGCAAAAGACTGAGTCGATCAGAAATAAAGGGCTCCCCTGCCAAAACCTTCGCTTAAGAAATCAGGCATCGGTAGATTCTACACTGATCATAGAGCATCAGCCTAGCATCAGTACAGCGTGAAAATACGAAATCAGCAATGTCAGAACTTAAGATGGAATGATGCGTAGTGACTTGTGATTGTTCAACTCGAACATCGTTTTATGCGCCCCATTTGTATCACAATACAGATATAGCAAAGGACATGCTACGTCAAATTAATACAGCCGAAGAACCTGCAATAATGTAAGTAGGCTGTTTATGTTTTCTTATTGGCAACGTTACATAGCGCTCTGTATGAAAATCACTGGCTGTGCTGTGTGCAGTCTGTGGCTAGTTTGCATTGTTGTCTGCCATTGTAGTGTTGGGCAGTTGGCTGTTAACAGCGCGTAGCGTTGCGCAGTTGGAGGTGAGCCGCCAGCAGTGGTGGATGTGGAGAGAGAAATAGCGGAGTTTTGATATTTGTAAGAATGGATGTTATGAACTGCTATATCATTATGACTATTAAGGTAAATACAATGTTTGTTCTCTATTAAAATCTTTCATTTGCTAACTATGCCTATCAGTAGTTAGTGCCTTCCGTAGTTTGAATCTTTTATTTAGCTGGCAGTAGTGGCGCTCGCTGTATTGCAGTAGTTCGAGTAACGGAGATTTTTGGTGAGGTAAGTGATTTGTGAAAGGTATAGATTAATGTTAGTCAGGGCCATTCTTTTGCAGGGATTTTTGATAGTCAGATTGCGTTGCGCTAAAAAAATATTGTGTGTCAGTTTAAGCACAGTCATGTATAGTTTTTCTAAGGGGACGTTTCATATGTCGACCCTTAGCCGAGGATACCTCACTGGAATCTTCTGATTTTTTCTTTTAGTTTGTGTAATTAGTGTAGATTTTGTTTATTGCTAGCACGTAATTGTAGAGAGAATCTCCTTTGTAGTTGCAGCCTTTCATTATTGTACAGTAAAACAGTTGTGGCATGCATGTAGATTTGCACCAAGTATTTCGCAGCTGCGCTTGCAATTAACGAGATATTATTTTCAGTGCTATGTTAATGTGTTCTCTTATTGTTGCTCTTCAAATTGTGTTTTTCTGTGTTATCATGTGAAATATTGTGACAATGATGGCGTGTGAAAAACGTAATACTAGGCTCCAAAGTAAACTGAGAAATGACAGTGAAGACGAAACCAGTGTGTTAGCGCCACCGAGTAATGAATTAACTAATGTTCAAAGTAGTAATTTGGTAATTGTATATAAGGAAATGGAGCGGGCTGCAAACAATGGTGTGGACAGTGAAACAATTAGTGAACAGGGATGCATTATCGATCGATCGGTCGGCAACAGCTTGCCTCAGGAATCCGAAATGACAGGACACAATCTTGCAAAAACTGTAGATTCAGGTTTTGCGTCCTCACCCTTTTCTCAAATAAGTCAAGACACATTTTCTGCTTTTCAAACTGCGAATATTGCCAGTTCAAATGCATTGCCGAAAAGCACTGAGGAACATGTTTCAGACACCAGTGCATTGTCATTACAATTAATGCAACAAATGGGACAAAAGCTTCAAAAGTTCGACACAATGGAACAACACCAGAGACAAACACAGCAACAGTTAGACACAATGGAACAAAATCTTCAAAAGTTAGACACGATGGAACAAAATCTTCAAAAGTTAGACACAATGGAACAACAACAGAGACAAAAACAGCAACAGTTAGACGCAATGGAACAAAATCTTCACACCACACTTGAACAAACACGTGAAGATTTAACTACTGAGTTACATAACATTGAATCGAAATGTCAAAAAGTCTGTAATGACGTAAAAACACAAATTAGTGAGCATTTTCAACCTATTTTTTCGCGGCATGAAAATGCATTACAGAATCACGAAGCAGCCATAAAAGAACTGCAAACTATTGTTCATGAAAATCATGAGACCTTGCAAGCTAAAATTGACTCAGTTGCATCTACTGATTTGGTTACACAACTTGCAAAAACTCAGGAAAACTTAAAGGACACAGTAGATACTCTGAAAATTGGTTCAGAAAGACACATGGAGGAAATTAGTTCATTATCAGAGAAAGTAGTTGAACTTTCGGATCAGCTAAATAATTTATCTACGAAGGTAGATGATAATCTGAATGACACAAAACCGGTAGTCTTTAATGACACAGAAGAGTGCGAACAAATTAGAAAATTCAAACAAAATCAAAATCAAATCAATACACAGTACAAAAGAGAAATCCGGGAAGTACAAGATCAGCTGACACAGGTAATACAAGAATTACGTATTTCAGAGGACACTCGCGCCCCAATACGGGAAGAGGGACATAGAATTACGGAACAGCCACAAAATAATAACACAGGGCATTTCGGAAGTTATGAAAGAAATTGGCAATGTGCACCGAATTTTGAGATGGAACCGCCGACACGACGTAACAATGACCGACATGCGAATCGCCGACATGATGATTTTGACTGTAAGCTGTTCATTACTACATGTAAATTCAAAATGTTTAAGAATTCTGGCAACGACATTCATCCACAAGCGTGGCTCCATCAATTCTCTCATTGTTTTCCTCCCAACTGGTCATTAGAGCACGGATTAGAATTTATGTGTGGCTATTTAGAGAATGAACCAGCTGTAAGAATGCGATCGGTCATTCACGATTGTCACAGTGAAGGAGAATTTTATCATGCCTTCCTCTCAGCATATGGGTCTCAAACTACACAAGACCGAGTAAAACATAGCATCATAATGATGAAACATTTCGAACAATCTGAATTTTCCAGTCTTGTGAAATACACTCCTGGAAATTGAAATAAGAACACCGTGAATTCATTGTCCCAGGAAGGGGAAACTTTATTGACACATTCCTGGGGTCAGATACATCACATGATCACACTGACAGAACCACAGGCACATAGACACAGGCAACAGAGCATGCACAGTGTCGGCACTAGTACAGTGTATATCCACCTTTCGCAGCAATGCAGGCTGCTATTCTCCCATGGAGACGATCGTACAGATGCTGGATGTAGTCCTGTGGAATGGCTTGCCATGCCATTTCCACCTGGCGCCTCAGTTGGACCAGCGTTCGTGCTGGACGTGCAGACCGCGTGAGACGACGCTTCATCCAGTCCCAAACATGCTCAATGGGGGACAGATCCGGAGATCTTGCTGGCCAGGGTAGTTGACTTACACCTTCTAGAGCACGTTGGGTGGCACGGGATACATGCGGACGTGCATTGTCCTGTTGGAACAGCAAGTTCCCTTGCCGGTCTAGGAATGGTAGAACGATGGGTTCGATGACGGTTTGGATGTACCGTGCACTATTCAGTGTCCCCTCGACGATCACCAGTGGTGTACGGCCAGTGTAGGAGATCGCTCCCCACACCATGATGCCGGGTGTTGGCCCTGTGTGCCTCGGTCGTATGCAGTCCTGATTGTGGCGCTCACCTGCACGGCGCCAAACACGCATACGACCATCATTGCCACCAAGGCAGAAGCGACTCTCATCGCGGAAGACGACACGTCTCCATTCGTCCCTCCATTCACGCCTGTCGCGACACCACTGGAGGCGGGCTGCACGATGTTGGGGCGTGAGCGGAAGACGGCCTAACGGTGTGCGGGACCGTAGCCCAGCTTCATGGAGACGGTTGCGAATGGTCCTCGCCGATACCCCAGGAGCAACAGTGTCCCTAATTTGCTGGGAAGTGGCGGTGCGGTCCCCTACGGCACTGCGTAGGATCCTACGGTCTTGGCGTGCATCCGTGCGTCGCTGCGGTCCGGTCCCAGGTCGATGGGCACATGCACCTTCCGCCGACCACTGGCGACAACATCGATGTACTGTGGAGACCTCACGCCCCACGTGTTGAGCAATTCGGCGGTATGTCCACCCGGCCTCCCGCATGCCCACTATACGCCCTCGCTCAAAGTCCGTCAACTGCACATACGGTTCACGTCCACGCTGTCGCGGCATGCTACCAGTGTTAAAGACTGCGATGGAGCTCCGTATGCCACGGCAAACTGGCTGACACTGACGGCGGCGGTGCACAAATGCTGCGCAGCTAGCGCCATTCGACGGCCAACACCGCGGTTCCTGGTTTGTCCGCTGTGCCGTGCGTGTGATCATTGCTTGTACAGCCCTCTCGCAGTGTCCGGAGCAAGTATGGTGGGTCTGACACACCGGTGTCAATGTGTTCTTTTTTCCATTTCCAGGAGTGTATTTTGAAGACATGTTGCACAAGAATTAGTACCTGTCAAACCCATACAGCCCCTCAGAACTCATCCGCATTTGCTTAATCAAATTACCTGAACATTTACGGCATATTATTTTGGCAGGACGTTGCAAAGACGACATTGAAGCTTTTCAGGGACTGTTACAAGAACTGGAAATTGACACTGACAATCGCGGAACGCGAAAACAGGAGTACAACAATTACAGGTCACATCTGTCACAATTCCGCGATGACAGAAATAATAACTGGACACGACAAGGCCATTCTTACAACGTAAATCGTGACCAAAACAGACACCACCCGTATGACAACCACTGGCAGAGTAATAGTTACAGAGAAAGATCGCATTTCCGTAGTAATGAATATGACAGAGACAGTCATAGAAACAGACAATTTGGCAACCAGAACTATTATTATCACGGGAGACAGAATAACTTCAGATGCAACGGTCCACCATACAGTAATAATTCAGGGAGAAATTCTCCACCACTTAACCGACAAGAAAGAAACTACAGGAACTACCGACATGACGACAGATGATATAATTATAACGAGAGACCTGAATTTCATCAGAACTGGCGGGATTTAAACAGGGCAGGGCCCTCTCGGCAAGGCGAATTTGTAGAAGTTAGGTCTCCTAATCCCAGTAATGATGCGCACCAACAAAGAAACAGACAATGACTCGCACCGCAGGCAGCCACATGCGCCCGCTGGCTCAGAGAAAAATAACATAGATGCTAACCTTGAGAAAAATTCCAAGATTCTTTACCGACGTATACCACATGATAATTGCGTTAAAGTTGAAATTCTGCGTACTAGGAAGAGTAAAGGTTTACACCACATTTCACATGTAAAACCGTTTATTGAAAAATAATCTGCTTTTTAACTTTGTCTTTGCCATAAAACTTTTCACATCACATTTCTAGTATGCATTGTCAGACTTAGAAACTGTTACCATGCAACAATGTTTGAAGTTAAATATCCAACCAAGAGAACTTATTTAAACAGAAATTACGAATGCACTGTTATAGTGAACAGATGACACAGTGTTGTTATTTGCACATTCCTCCTTGTTAGTTGCACAATTATGTACCGTATATAAGGCTCACATACTTACCAGTACTGCTCATGAGATGTTAATGCAACATTTTGATTTACTTGAAAATACATTCTGAATTAAAGTACTTTCTGAGAGATATCAGATGACACAGTGGTTAGTTTATGTGACAGCTACACGATTATATCACGACATTACTAATGAGTGACAATTTACAATGTTGCTTTTGCGGTGTATCTGTTTTATATCTGCACAGTTTTTCTGAATTATTCTGGAAAGTAAAACATGTTTTAGTAGTAACTTTTGTGGTATAGCTACAATGAGACAGCCTTTTCCATAGCACAACAATATGTTACAGCACAGTAATTTCTTCATCACAACAATAAGCGTAATAACTAAGATATCTATACGCAAAGCATTTCACTTTTGTTTATCATGAGGTAAGTACATTGGCTTCTGCAGAACTTAGCTTTCGGAGGACAATAACTACGACACTTCCACAGAGATTATCTTACAGCAACACGCACATTTAGCGCTACAGGACACGTATTTGAGTGATTAATTTTGTACCTAAAACATTTATTTTTAAAGATTTTTGAATTACAAAGTAAGTTTTCTGTAATACATTTCATTCCATTGCTGTAATTTGTAACACCTGAGGGTATAATTTCATTAATCCTCAGGGGGGTACATGCTTACTTTGTGTATCATGTGTTTGGCAAGCGCAAGGAGCCCTAGCTAATATGGTATTTGCTTACACAACTTTACACATCGGTACCATATTTCTCTAACACATAATTACACAGTTACCTGATCATTTAACTGAGAGAGACAAACTTTTTTATTATGTCAGTGACACATGTTTACGCAATTACAGAGTTGGGTTACTTCACACTTACGAAATTGTATTTTGTCTGTACTTTGTGAACTGTTCATATTTTTTCGGACCCATTGTGATATTATGAGAGCTTTGAATGATATATTTGGTATGGGGTCACGATTTTTAAAGTACGTTTGAGGCAGATGACACTATTTAAATGAGCAGAGAATTTTTTTTAGGTTTTGAAATTATTGGAGGAAGCTACGACGATTTTGAGAGTTGACTGAGGTGTTATGATGTTATTATTACGATGACTATGTGTATTATGCTGCTGAGGTATGTTTATGATTAATAAGCTGATGCTATATGAGGAATTTGATTATGCTATATATTTATTATGATGAAATATTGAAGTGTTGTCGCAAGATTGACGTGTCGACGAATATGTATATGTGTAATAAGGTAAGGAATAATGAGTAGTGGTTAGGGACTCTGGCTTGTGAAAAAGGATGTTGGAAACCAAGAATCGTACTTTAAGAGTTATGAAATGCGTGTAAATGCGTGAATGTATCACAATGCCGGCGAAAATTTTTTGGACACTGTTATATCAACAGCATTTTGTTTCTACACATTTGCAACGCAAATTCTCGACCCGTGAAATTTTGTATATGAGACTGTCACTGAAGCGGAAACTGCTGTCGTAAATATTTCGGTAAGAAAGTTAAGTGACCATGCGTCGTGGGCACCCAGCTGCGCGAAAGAAGCCTGGAAAAAAAACATTAGTGTGTGCCTTTTCAGAGGCACAGGTAGAAAAAAAAAACAAAAGGGAAGCCATTATCCTCGCTATTGACATTCTTTTGTAGAAAGCATTTCAAATACGACACGCTCAAACTTGAAAACATATGATTACATTGTGGAGCTCTTAATTTATGATATTTACTAAAATGCCTAATGAAACGATGAGAAACATTTCACAGCTATTGTCTTGCTAGTTGAGAGAAATGCCATATGGCTTGCTTTATTATTTATTTACTCATTTTGTTTAATATCAAGATTCTAGCTGCCCTGCAGCATTGGTTAAAATAAAATTTTATAGATGTACTAATATAAATATTTTATGCCTACAGATCCAGTAAATAATTTTATGATCTATTCAAAAAAACGAAGGAGCATAAAAAGACATTTCCCTTCACAGGAATTGCATACGGAATTTTCTTTTCAACTAGTTGGTAATTTTTTTGGTAGAGTAACTTCTTGTGCTGATTTATTTTTCTTGTTTGCTGCACAGTGCCTTATATTAGTTGTAATATTGCAATTGCTTTGCCTATTTAAATTTTTTGTCATTGATGTTTGTGTTAATTGTTTTGTGCTGCTGCATTGCCTCGTCCCTTAGTTTAGCATCTGAGCTCAGTAGATTTAAGTTAGCTTAAGAGGGGGTAGCCTATAAGAGAATGAGTTGCGATGAATTTGAAGAAATGCACTGATAGGTTATATGAGAAAAATACAGAAAGCATGCTTGGATATGATTTTTTTTTGGTGGAAGCGAAGGTTGAAATAAGACGAAAGATCTATGGAATGAAGTTTTGGGTTGGACTGCAGTACCAAATGTTACACTGGAAACGAACCCTGTCCTTTCCTTTTGTGTTATCCCACTATGTGTTTGTGTACCCTTGTGTATTTGTTTTCTTGCTGTCTCTGTGTAGTTTCATAGAATTTTTTCTCCTTCTAATACTAAGCTACATTCACTATGATGAGGAATACTGTTATCCTCAAATATAATTGGCATTAATAATATGTTATTTACTTTGTAAAGATGTTTAGACATTATTTATTCTGTTTTGTTTTAATGCTCATGTGTGAAGTTGATGTTTCAATAATTATTCTGATTTTTTATGTATTTACTTATGTCATAATTCCTGTAACACTGATGTATATGTTTATTTCTATTCTGTTGTAAAGCCTTTACTACAAATGTTATCTGTATTGTTATGTTCTTTAATGATGTATTTTGTACCTTTGTAATTATATTCTTATATTATAAAATTGTAATTGACACCAGTTCATCAAATTAAGTAACTTGTAAGTTACATTTCACTGCACACGTTTCTGTTGGTCATAGTATATGGACAATATGTGAGAAGTAGGGACTGTTAGTGTTTACACGTGTGTTAATAATTCAGCAAGGGACTGGATAACAGCATTGCTGGTTCTAAGGACAATTCCAAAAACTTTGTGAGTGCACAAGTGGTGGTTATGGACTTGCTATATTGTCCGCAAGACTCATCGATGGTGATTGTGCACCTGCACAGTCGCAGCAGATGGCTGCTGGGCATCTCTACAAGGACTACAGTGGGTCTACACCTTTGATGATTCATCAATACCATTATTTCTACAAGGACTGTAGTGGGTCTGTACCTTTGGTGGCCCACCTATACCATACTCTCTACCAGGACTACAGTGGGTCTGCTCTGAGATGACCTACCTACCAATCTTCCCAATCTTCTTTAAAACGTCGAATGACTCTGCTGTGGGTTTGGTCTGTTGTGGCCCATTACCTGTCTGCATGTCAAGAGTCAGCACTTTTCGTTGGAAGGCCAACACTACATCTTCAAGACTGCAGGGAAATCCACTACTTCTGTGTGCATTTTCTTCTACTGCTCAGACTTTGAGAAAAACTCTGCAATTTTACTGTGATGAATGATCAGGACTGTCTTTATGGACTGTGAGAAAATTTTAGCTTATGACCAACATTGTATCAATAAGTGTGTGCATTTGATATCTTTGTTATTGTAATTATGAAAAATTTTATCTAATCATTATTGGCCACTGCCCAAAACAATTTGTAAAATTTTTTGTGGGGAGCATGGGGGCTATGTAAGTAGGCTGTTTATGTTTTCTTATTGGCAACGTTACATAGCGCTCTGTATGAAAATCACTGGCTGTGCTGTGTGCAGTCTGTGGCTAGTTTGCATTGTTGTCTGCCATTGTAGTGTTGGGCAGTTGGCTGTTAACAGCGCGTAGCGTTGCGCAGTTGGAGGTGAGCCGCCAGCAGTGGTGGATGTGGGGAGAGAAATGGCGGAGTTTTGATATTTGTAAGAATGGATGTTATGAACTGCTATATACATTATGACTATTAAGGTAAATACAATGTTTGTTCTCTATTAAAATCTTTCATTTGCTAACTATGCCTATCAGTAGTTAGTGCCTTCAGTAGTTTGAATCTTTTATTTAGCTGGCAGTAGTTCGAGTAACGGAGATTTTTGGTGAGGTAAGTGATTTGTGAAAGGTATAGATTAATGTTAGTCAGGGCCATTCTTTTGCAGGGATTTTTGAAAGTCAGATTGCGTTGCGCTAAAAAAATATAGTGTGTCAGTTTAAGCACAGTCATGTATAATTGTTCAAAGGGGACGTTTCAATAAGAGTTAAATGACATTTGCTAGAAACGTCCATCATGTTAAATATCACTAAACGAATGGTACGTCACTAGTATGGTGCAAAGACTCTATGCACTGTTCCCGCCTGCTGGGGAAATTACATCTTCGGCTGCATAGTAAAAGCACGTCTGCACTGTGTATTTTGAGCGCAGAGCCCTACTGACCAATCACGTAACGGGTCAGTTAAAAGTTTGATTTCGCTTGGCCATGCATACCACACAAAGGTACTCTTCCGCTGACCCTGGAGCCGAGATGTACGCTGTTTCTTCGAATGGACACCACTTGCAGCTAACGGTTCTATTTGTTAAGTTTAGACAGTACTGTCTCGCGTTTTGCAGAGACGGCCGCTCCTGAGCTGTAATATTCATGAATTAAGGATGAGAGCGTTGCTTGCTAGGAGTGCATTGGCGTAATATTCGATTACGTGGTTCTTCACCTCGGCAGATGTGTTGCATTGTGACCAAAGGATAGACCCGTTGTTCCGATCGAGACTTTGTTCACTGTGCAAGGCTCAATATCGGTTCTTCATTAAATCATCCGTGGGTATAAGCTATAGTTCAAGTTATGTTGCCACTCATTTAATAATATCGCTGGGATTTGAGAAGATGTGAGGAGGATATTTGGTTCTGATTTTGATAATGCGCAGTAGTGTATTACAGCATGGTCCCTTGGAGGACACGTCCCAGCATGTTAGTGAAATTTCATGCTTTTTATAGAATAACGACAGGAATTTATTTCAAACTTTTACTTCATTATTTTATCCTTAAATTGTTTATAAAATTTTACGATTTTCATGGTCAGTTCCCATTCATTCGTAGCGCACATTCAAGGTAGGTGCGAGCCAAATTCATTGAATACGCTGTGCCTTCGGCGGAACTGCTATCACCATAACTGCCATTGAATTACTTGACGTGGGCTCTACTAAATTGCAGCGTCGGGTTATTTGTGAGATCGTTGCTCGCTTGCACTGCATTGGCATAACGCCTTATTGCATGATTTCTCCTTTGCTGGTGGGAGAAATGTTTTTCAGTATCCATGTTTTTTATGTATCCATCTGAGCAAGATTACGTCTTTGTTCAGTTTGCGCCATTGTTTGAATACGATAGATTCGGTACCTATTTTTCAGTGAATCATCCGCAGATAAAGGTCGCTCTCTGTGTATTATTATGGGGATTGTAAAGCACATGAGATTAATTTTCTATTCCTTGTGTATGGGTGGAATTGTCTACCCATGTGGCGCATTAGAGTTAATTTGTATATGCAATTTATGAATTTTCGTGTCTGCAAATTTTTGGAAATTCGAGTTAAGGTCTTATGGGACCAAACTGCTGAGGTCATAGATCCCTAAGCTTAAGCACTACTTAATCTAACTCAAACTAACTTACACCCACACCCGAAGGCGGATTCGAACCTCCGTCGTGGGTAGCCGTGCGGACCGTGAGAAGGCTCGTGTCTGCTTCCTGAATAACAATTGAAGTTAATTTAAAATGCCTCACGAATTATATGCCGCTCGAAGCTATTTTTCAATCGTACGATGTTTTATGCTCATACGCATATATGCCCACCTATCTCTGTTCATTTCAGTGCAACATGGAGGCGAGGGGGGGGGGGGGGGGGGTCCGACAGCCGATCAGTTCCAGTCATTCCACCAGCAAGGAGATGCACGGCTGTTGTACCTAGACGGTCAATAGCGCGGTTTGATCGCGCCAGCATTGTTACTTTGTGCCAGGAAGGGCTCTCAACAAGGGAAGTGTCCAGGCTCCTCGGAGTGAAACAAAGCGATGTTGTTCGGACATGGAGGAGATACAGAGAGACAGGAACTGTCAATTACATGCCTCGCTCAGGCCGCCCTAGGGCTACTACTGCAGTGGATGACCGCTACCTACGGATTATGGCTCGGAGGAACCCCGACAGCAACGCCACAATGTTGAATAATGCTTTTCATGCAGCCACAGGACGTCGTGTTACGATTCAAACTGAGAACAATAGGCTGCATGATGCGCAACTTCTCTCCCGAGGTCCAGCTTTGTAACCACGACACCTTGCAGCGTGGTACAGATGGGCCCAACAACATGCCGCATGGACCGCTCAGGACTGGCATCTCGTTCTCTTCACCGATGAGTGTCGTATGTACCTTCAACCAAACAATCTGTCGGAGACGTGTTTGGAGGCAACCTGGTCAAGCTGAACGCCTTAGACACATTGTCCAGCGAGTGCAGAAAGGTGGATTTTCCCTGCTGTTTTGGGGTGGCATTACGTGGGGCCAATGTACGCCGATGGTGGTCGTGGAAGTCGCCGTAACGGTGTACAATGCGTGAATGCCATCCTCCGACCGATGTAGAACCATACCGGCAGCATACCTGCGAGGCATTCATGGACGACAATTTGCGCCCCCACCGTGCACATCTTGTGAATGACTGCCTTCAGGACAACGACATGGCTCGACTAGAGTGGCCAGCATGTTCTTATCGAACGTGCCTGGGATAGATTGAAAAGCGCTTTCTATGGACGACTTGATCCACCAATCACTCTGAGGAATCTACAGCGAATTGCCGTTGAGGAGTGGGACAATCTGGCTCAATAGTGCCTTGATGGACTTGTGGACAGTATGCCACGACGAATACAGGCATGCATCATTGCAAGAGGACATGCTGCTGGATATTAGAGGTACCGGTGTGTACAGAAATCTGGACCAATACCTCCGTAGCTCTCGCTGTATGGTGATACAACATGCAATGTGTAGTTTTCATGAGCAATAGAAAAGGGCGGAAATGATGTTTATGTTGATCTCTATTCCAGTTTTCTGAACAGGTTCCGGAACTCTCGGAGCCGAGGTGAGGCAAAACTTTTTTTGATGTGTGTACATTCCTATTTTTTGTGCAATTTTTCAATCAGACAAGATAAGTATGACTTGCAGAGAATTTCAAGACACGTGCTGCACCAAGTAATGCTTCGAGACAGCACATCGCTATGAGCCATCTGTTTGTCGTCAGATCTTACAACTTACCATGTGCAGTTACATTTGCATTTAGGCAGATAAAGTGGTTTTAGAACGGTTTAAAACCTTGGTTGAAATTTAATTTCCTTTAATTTACGTTTAAGGCCCGTTTTACAGTTTCCAATGCGCTATGAAAGTTTGCCAAGAACCTCTTATTTCATTAACTGTAGATGGCGTTGTTGTTCATTCATGGGTCCAATTTCATACAAAAGCGACTAATTTCAGGTAGGCAATACCGAAGTCGTAATTTACTGTGCACTAATATTACTTTATTACAGGTACTAACGGTTTTGAAGTTCTAACACGAGGTCTTTTTTGCGGATATGTGTTTTTTTATCCTTGTGATCTTATCTAAGGTTCATCACATTTAATACGTAGCTTTTATAATTACTAGAAGTTTTGCGACTTTTACTTCCATGTAAACTAATATTTTCTTAGCATTAAGTAGCAAAGCAGGTCGGGCGTTGTGGACGAAGCTGATTGTTTCATGAATCCGTAACGTATAAGGAATTTGCGGACAAGGGTGCGTTTCCATTGTGTTCAAGAAAATGCCACAAGATTCATTTACGCCTGAGACAATAGGCAGCTGTCGCTGACGCAGAAGGCAGTTGCGTGTAACCGGTTACCGCGTATGGCGGCGTGTGCGGCGGACGCTGTGACAGTCCCAGAACCTAATACGACCATATGGACCCAGGGACAATACATCTACATACAGGGTGTTTCAAAAATGACCGGTATATTTGAAACGGTAATAAAAACTAAACGAGCAGCGATAGAAATACACCGTTTGTTGCAATATGCTTGGGAAAACAGTACATTTGCAGGCAGTCAAACTTTCGAAATTACAGTAGTTACAATTGTCAACAACAGATGGCGCTGCGGTCTGGGAAACTCTATAGTACGATATTTTCCACATATCCACCATGCGTAGCAATAATATGGCGTAGTCTCTGAATGAAATTACCCGAAACCTTTGACAACGTGTCTGGCGGAATGGCTTCACATGCAGATGAGATGTACTGCTTCAGCTGTTCAATTGTTTCTGGATTCTGGCGGTACACCTGGTCTTTCAAGTGTCCCCACAGAAAGAAGTCACAGGGGTTCATGTCTGGCGAATAGAGAGGCCAATCCACGCCGCCTCCTGTATGTTTCGGATAGCCCAAAGCAATCACACAATCATCGAAATATTCATTCAGGAAATTAAAGACGTCGGCCGTGCGATGTGGCCGGGCACCATCTTGCATAAACGACGAGGTGTTCGCAGTGTCGTCTAAGGCAGGTTGTACCGCCACAAATTCACGAAGAATGTCCAGATAGCGTGATGCAGTAATCGTTTCGGATCTGAAAAATGGGCCAATGATTCCTTTGGAAGAAATGGCGGCCCAGACCAGTACTTTTTGAGGATGCAGGGACGATGGGACTGCAACATGGGGCTTTTCGGTTCCCCATATGCGCCAGTTCTGTTTATTGACGAAGCCATCCAGGTAAAAATAAGCTTCGTCAGTAAACCAAATGCTGCCCACATGCATATCGCCGTCATCAATCCTGTGCACTATATCGTTAGCGAATGTCTCTCGTGCAGCAATGGTAGCGGCGCTGAGGGGTTGCCGCGTTTGAATTTTGTATGGATAGAGGTGTAAACTCTGGCACATGAGACGATACGTGGACGTTGGCGTCATTTGGACCGCAGCTGCAACACGGCGAACGGAAACGCGAGGCCGCTGTTGGATCACCTGCTGCACTAGCTGCGCGTTGCCCTCTGTGGTTGCCGTACGTGGTCGCCCTACCTTTCCAGCACGTTCATCCGTCACGTTCCCAGTCCGTTGAAATTTTTCAAACAAATCCTTTATTGTATCGCTTTTCGGTCCTTTGGTTACATTAAACCTCCGTTGAAAACTTCGTCTTGTTGCAACAACACTGTGTTCTAGGCGGTGGAATTCCAACACCAGAAAAATCCTCTGTTCTAAGGAATAAACCATGTTGTCCACAGCACACTTGCACGTTGTGAACAGCACACGCTTACAGCAGAAAGACGACGTACAGAATGGCGCACCCACAGACTGCGTTGTCTTCTATATCTTTCACATCACTTGCAGCGCCATCTGTTGTTGAAAATTGTAACTACTGTAATTTCGAAAGTTTGTCCGCCTGAAAATGTACTGTTGTCCCAAGCATATTGCAACAAACGGTGTATTTCTATCGCTGCTCGTTTAGTTTTTATTGCCGTTTCAAATATACCGGTCATTTTTGAAACACCCTGTATTTGCTGCAGTAGCCGCCGTGCAGCGTCCGGTGGAGGGTACTTTGTACCGGTATCAGCGATTTTCTGTCATATCCCTTTCGCATACTGAGCGAGGGGAAATTGCCTGTCCGTGTGCTGTTATACGAGTCCTAATCATGGACTGTGCGGCTGGTCCCGGCGGATATTCGAGTCCTCCCTCGGGCACGGGTGTGTGTGTTTGTCCTTAGGATAATTTAGGTTAAGCAGTGTGTAAGCTTAGGGACTGATGACCTTAGCAGTTAAGTCCCATAAGATTTCACACACATTTGAACTTATCATCATAGCCTCATGGCTGGATATGCGAAGGTGGCAGCTGAGTGGTCGCATACTCTTCCTCGAATACTAATTTTGCAAATGTAGGCAACAAGGATTCGAGAGAATTACACCACGCTTTCTACAAGGATCCCTATTTGAGTTCCTTCAGCATCTCTATTACAGTGTCGTTTGTCACCCTGCATGGAGCGTGCCTCCGAATTCGTCCAGTCTCTGTTCATACCTGCTTGAGAAAATCTCCAAACGCTGTAACAGCACAATTATTATATGATTAATGGAAAAATCTCATATAAAGATGTGAAACAAATACTAACAAAGAGATAGAGGGGCTGGCCAGTACTTACCTCAGCTCAGTACAGCCGATAGATACAGAAAACACAACAGAAAATTTACGTTCCTAGCTTTCGGAACTTAGTTCCTTCATCAGGGAGGAGAGAGGGGAAAGAAAGGGAAGAAGAGTAAGTGGATTCAGTTACTCACAACCCAGGTTATGAAGCAACAGGGAAAGGAAAACAGGGAGGGTAGCAAGGATGGAGGCATGGTTGTCCAAACAACAGAGATGCAAATGCAAAAGATGTTGAATTTTGGAAATATGATTTTGTAAAGATTGATATGAGAAGCGTGAAGATTGCCAGGTAATGCTGTAGCTATATTGCTTACTAGCGTTTAATTTATTTGTTTGAAGAAGGCAAAGTTTTAGGTTTTTTTCTTTAGTGGTTCGATTGTCGAAACGTTACTAAGCAAAACTCTGTTCACACGGCTTGCACCCAGAAGATATAAATTTACTACTTCTCTACCATTTCAACGTCTAAGCTCATGGCAGAGTAATATTTGTATAAGTGATTTTTGTAAAGATGATCGCAAGTGTTAAGAAATGTGGGTTTCTATATAATTTTTGAATACTAGTCTCTTTAAGGCACTTAATAAATCGCGCTTCTAACACCGCCTCCACCCGAAAATTGTTTTGCAAATGAGTGTCGCTGCATTGCGCTGAGTGGAACACAGTCATCTAAAAGTAAAACGTGGCATGCTTAACGTAGCTCCATGTCCTATCGTTGCACTTGGGCAAGGCCTTCTTTTCTTTAGCTGGTTTTCTGCTGCGGAGTATTTTTATTTTCATCACTTTCGAGCAGTGTCGAGTTTCCCTTGCCTGAGGTAAGTCATGAAAATTTGGTAGGGCCAGTTTAACACAAGTCAGAAGACATTTAGATCATACGTAAATTTACAGGGCATTTTTACAGAAGCATTTTGAACATTTATTCTTCCAAAATTCGATCGGTAGTATTGTGAAGCATTTTTATGCTGTTAGCTTTCTGTGTTGAAACTCCAGCTCAAACACGGTGGCATTACACGTTGAAGCAATGTTCACTGTACTGTACAATGCACAATCTCACACAACAACTTTTTAGGATACAGTTATACGTTTTCTGATTATTTCTGGCAAAAGTTCATTGCAACACATTTATAAGATTTGACATTTGTCGATTCTTTATCAGATAGGAGTTTACGTAATTAGACCGCTTGCACTGTTCATAGATGTGATACAATGTCAACTTCCCTTAGGAAAACTGGGAAGACACAGTCTACTTGGAAACTTAGGAAAACTAGGAAGACACAGTCTACCTGCTCAACTGCATCTACTGTTCGCAATATATCATATACGAATAAAGCAAGCTATGTTTCAGACGACCTATTCTTCAAGTATCCCTGCTGATTCCTTTCGATGAGCTTACGTTACTACAGAAGCGACGAATATTTGAACTTTTAGTGTGGTCTCTGATCCTGCAACAGATGGACATAAATGATATTGGCGTTTACTTTAGTATGTGCAATCTTCTGAATTCACTGTTTTAAAAGGAGGAAACTATGCTGTTTTCCAGTCACTGAGGTTTAATTGCTAAGCAAAAGAATCTTGATAAATCATACATAGGAAAGGTACAGTCTCCAGTGTATTAAATGTAAAATCTAACTGGAATTCCATCAGATCTGGTGCCTTGTTGGTTTTGGGGAATGTTAATTACTTTTCAGTAGCTGGCATCCTTATATCAGCATCTCTCACTGCTGAGTCTATGCACTGGTCAAACATCAGTATAGTATCTGTGGGACGATGTATCGATACCGCCCCACAGGCGTCATGGTAACAGAACTGTAAGTTTCCGTCTGACGGTGACAGCGGTCGCGCAGGCTCTGGCAGGCCTAAAGTTCTGTATAAGGAACGTGTAGCCATCTTTTTCCCCTGTGTTTGCGCAGTCAGCAGTTCAGGATTGGCTGAAACCGCGTCATGTGACATTAACAGCCATTGTAGACCCAAGCATTACGTGTGAAGCATAGGAAGTGTTACGTATCTTCGAAGCCGCTGTGACCGAGCGGTTCTAGGCGCTGCAGTCTGGAACCGCGCGACCGCTACTATCGCAGGTTCGCATCCTGCCTCGGGCATGGATGTGTGCGATGTCCTTAGGTTAGTTAGGTTTAAGTAGCTATAAGTTTAGGGGATGTTAAGTCCCATAGCGCTTAGAGCCATTTGAACCATTTTTGAACTGACCTCAGGAGAAAACGATAGCAATCGTCTGCATTGCCTCTTCCAGTGAAATTGCCTACATGCTGATGTGCGGCTTCTAATGAAATGAAACTACTGGGAGATGCTTTCTCGGTCTCAGTTCGTTGTAGTCCTTGATACGCATCAGTTAGTGATTAGCGCTATTGCGGAGGTTGCCGCCTTCTTCGCGATAAAGGTGATGCTTTCGACCAACTTGGAACCAATTATGCACATTCGCGTTCATTCTTGGTATAATACTCGTAGCAAATCCACTCGTGATTAAGCTGCCAATACGCGCTTGGCAGCGCGAGAAATTAGCGTCACGCTACCTTTAATATTAGAGCAATGATATTTGTTGGTCTACCCCTGTCTGTATGCTCGCAGTTCGTGAGTACTAATGACTCATTACTTTCGTTCTTGATTCTAAATTCTCAAGATTCTTCTCTGATTTTCTGACCAATATTCTGTCTAGGAACATGACAAGTTATTACTTGCAAGAATTAGTGGAGGAAATTGTAAATAACGTCTTTCAGAAAATTGTTAAGGGTCGCTGCAAATGTCTCACTAAATTTTGAGAAAGCACAGTATTACAATTCTGTACAGTACACGGCATAGTACCATTGATAAATATGGACTTTGAAAATAAGTCTGTTGCTAAGGCAGAATGTTCAAAATTTCTGAGAGTATGCATTTATGAGAAATTGTATTGGCAGGAACACACTGATGATCTGCTGAAACGCTTATGTTCAGCTACTTATGCTATTAGTATTATTGCCAATTTTGGTGCTAAACATATAGTAAATTAGCCCACTATTCCTGTTTTCATTCGCTGCTTTCATATGGTATCATGTTTTGGTGTAATTCATCATTAAGGGGAAAAGTATTCATTGCACAGAAGTGTGTAATCAGAATAACAGCTGGAGCCCGCCTAAGATCACCTTGCAGACATTTATTCAAGGAACGCGGGATATTCGTAGTGCCTTCGCAATAAATATATTCACTTATCCAGTTTGTTATTAATACCCTATCCCAGTTCATAAATAATAGCAACCTGCGTAGCTACAACACTAGAAGAAACGATAATCTTCACAATTCTGGATTAAGTCTGACTTTGGCATAGAAAGAGGTGAATTATACTGCCTCAAAAATATTTGGTCTTCTACCAAATAGCATTAAAAGCCCTACATATAGCCAATCAGCATTTAAAAATAAATTAAAAAAGTTTCTGAATGACAACTCCTTTTACTCAACAGATGAAGTTTTAGATATGAAGTAGGAACAAGACTTATTGTGTAAAGAAACCTTACGTTAAGCTGACACGTTCCACACTATTATCAAATTCGTAGTGGTGATCTGTGCAAAAAGTATTAATGTAATGTAATGTAATAATTATTTCTTACGTGTTTTTGTGTCTTTTTATGAACATTTCGCTTGCCTGCAGATCGCTGTACAGTTCACAATTGTAGGCGGGCAAATTCTCATTTTATATAACGAGACTGTCTCCAGTTTCTGTGTTTCATTAAGAATATACCAGATTTAATTACAGTTGTCAGTCTGTTACTGGTCTGCAGTCTTCCCCTGATACCTTCGATAGAAGATCTACTCTTTTATCTCGGCAGTTGAGTCCCCTGTGGTAAGAGATCAGACCCCTCCGCGGTCCAGACAGTAGAAGATTATCCGATGAGGTTAATTTAACCTGATGGTAGATAGAACTCATTTATTTCATTCAGTTCAAATATCTACAATTCCTTTTTAACCCATCCGCAGACACGAATATGTGTAGGTTGGTCTGAAAAATTTAACCCTTGAACAATAAAAAGTTTGCAAGGATGCAGCTGCAGATCCTTTTTGACAGTGTTCCGACATGACGATGTTTTATGTCCCACTTGCACAGCAACATAGCGTTACGAAATTCTGAGACTATCGTACAGGCTAGCTTCCACTTGAGCAATTTTTTCTCGTATTCGGGCTCATTTCGGGTGATTACAGTTCCTACTTTTAACTTTTCGGATTACGTCCCACGAAATTATGAAAATATTTTCCGGCAGTATATACGCACATACAGTCTAATCCTCAATAAGAAGAAAAGTTATTCGACTAAATGGTAATGGTAATATACTTGTCTTGGTTGCCAGCTTGTTTTTTATTTATCTACTCACGACGCGTTTCGGGAGAAACGCATCATCTATTCTGAGGTATGAAACATACCATATAAGTTATTAAAAGGTATTCATCGCAATACCGCAATAAACTGATACACATGGCTATTAAAATCAATACAGAGTATCTTGAAGCTTCCTACTCCGTTCCGTAATACCAACAGCGCCCAAACTGACATAGGCACTTAGACATGGTACAGTTTAAACAGTTTTGCCAGTAGGTGGCATTAGCGACAGTAATGGTTATAACATCGGGAATAACTGTGATACGACAACGTTTATTAAAAATGTACATGTCTTATTTAATTTTATATATACAAAGTGAATCATCTAAAACTTGTACCGCAAATATTGCGGAAATGAAAAGTGCTATTAATGTGCGGTTTTCACAGAATTGATTAGTAGCCAGGGGCTCGTATTGTCAGCCAATCAACAGATTGTAATAATAGTTAGGAAGTGCATTTTTTGTGCAAACATACACTTTGCCAAATGGAAAAATGCCTACTGAGATTAACAAATTAAAAATAGGGTAAATTTGAATGTCAGAGATGTTTCTTGCAGGATTCTAGTGCGGGTCGTTTACGAGACATCGTATTTGGAAAAGTTTCCTCACTGGCACTTGTCAGTACCATTCTGCCTGCATAGAGCTTGGTATGATGTCCTTACGTTTGCTTACAGTGTGCTTGTGTGTTCCTTGAGAACAATGCGACTTAGTAGTCAGTCTGTGACAGTCCAAGCACCAGGTTGTGAGTGAACGAAGGGATTTATCTACATCTACGTGATTACTCTGCTATTCACAATAAAGGGCCTGGCAGAGGGTTCAATGAACCACCTTCAAGCTGTCTCTCTACCATTCCGCTCTCGAACGGCACGCAGGAAAAACGAGCACTTAAATTTTTCTGTGCGAGCCCTGATTTCTCTTATTTTTATCGTGATGATCATTTCTCGCTATGTAGGTGGGTGCCAACAGAATGTTTTCGCAATCGGAGGCGAAAACTGGTGATTGAAATTTCATGAGAAGATCCCGTTGCAACGAAAAACGTATCATGTCTGTGTCACTATCTCCCCTATTTCGCAATAATACAAAACGATCTGCCCTTCTTTGTACTTTTTCGATGTCATCCGTCAGTCCCATCTGATGCGGATCCCACACCGCACAGCAATACTCCAGAACAGGGTGGACAAGCGTGGTGTAAGCAGTCTCTTTAGTAGACCTGTTGCACCTTCTAAGTGTTCTGCCAATGAATCGCAGTCTTTGGTTTGCTCTACCCACAATATTATCTATGCGATCGTTCCAATTTAAGTTATTTGTAATTGTAATCCATAAGTATTTAGCTGAATTTACAGCCTTCAGATATGTGTGACTTATCGCGTAATCGAAATTTAGCTGATTTTTTTTAGTACTCATGTGAATAACTTTACACTTTTCCTTATTCAGGGTCAATTGCCACTTTTCGCACCGTGCAGATATCTTATCGAAATCATTTTGCATGTCGTCTTGATCATCTGATGACTTTACAAGACGGTAAATGACATCATCATCTGCAAACAATCTAAGAAGGCTACTTAGATTGTCTCCTATGTCGTTGCCGGCCGGAGTGGCCGAGCGGTTCTAGGCGCTACAGTCTGGAACCGCGCGACCGCTACGGTCGCAGGTTCGAGTCCTGCCTCGGGCATGGATGTGTGTGATGTCCTTAGGTTAGTTAGGTTTAAGTAGTTCTAAGTTCTAGGGGACTGATGACCTCAGAAGTTAAGTCCCATAGTGCTCAGAGCCATTTGAACCATTTGAACCTATGTCGTTAATATAGATCAGGAATAATAGAGGGCCTATAACACTTCCTTGGGGAACGCCGGATATTACTTCTGTTTTACTCGATGACATTCCGTCTATTACTACGAAATGTGACCTTCCTGACACGAAATCACGAATCCAGTCGCACAACTGAGGCGATACTCCGTAGGTACGCAGTTTGGTTAGAAGACGCTTGTGAGGAACGGTGTCGAAAGCCTTCTGGAAATTTAAAAATATGGAATCAATTTGACATCCCCTGTCGATAGCACTTATTACTTCATGAGTATAAAGAGCTAGTTGTGTTTCATAAGAACGATATTTTCTGAAACCGTGCTGACTATGTGTCAATAAATCGTTTTCTTCGAGGTACTTCACAAAGTTCGAATACAGTACATGTTCCAAAACCCTACTGCAAATCGACGTTAGTGATATAGGCCTGTAATTCAGCAACGCAGAAAAAGCCGACATGCTCATAGTGCAAGGAGACTGTAGGAAACATTCAGTTCGTTCTTGAACGGTGTATGCGGCAAGAGTTCCTAATAGACGTCAACCATCTCGGCTATGATTTATCAACCTCTTCAACGAGTTACGTGAAAATGGTAGTGTAACACTTAGGTAGTTCAAATGGCTCTGAGCACTATGGGATTTAACATCTGAGGTCATCAGTCCCCTAAAACTTAGAACTACTTAAACCTAACTAACCTAAGGACATCACACACATCCATGCCCGAGGCAGGATTCGAACCTGCGACCGTAGCGGTCGCGCGGTTCCAGACTGAAGCGCCTAGAACCGCTTGGCCACACCGGCCGGCAGCACTTTCTATTTCCACAATATTTGCCCTGCAAATTTTAGGTGATTCACCCTGTATATACGGTCATCACACGCATTTTCTCAGACATTTTGCCGATATTTGCAATTTCGTTTCTGCAGTGTGTACCGGCTGTCATCGTAAACAAATACCGCTCACTACACCTTTCATGTGGCGCTCCTTGTCGACAGAAAGCGTCTATTAGTTTGCCGTTACAAACATGACGATATTTAAAATGACATTTTACGTATCCATTCTACAGAGCGGTCCAAAATTAGTCTATTGCGACATTTGTGTTATCGACATGTACTAACAGGGTCAGTAGAGCCCGAACAATAACCATTACTCCAACAGCCACGGCTCCACCATGCAGTGTGCTGCTCAGTCACTGCTGCGATACTGATTATTCTTTGTGTTTTCCTTTCCTTTCTGATACATATCGGTGTAACAATTCGAGATCGCTCTATCGAATGAGCACGTAAAATGGCGCTTTAAAATACACGTTGTTTGTAACGGGAAACAAACTGACGCTTTCCGTTGGCAAGCGGCGTCGCGTCAAAGACGGAGTTACGGAATGCAGCAGAAACCGACAAGATTTTCTGTGCTGATTTTAACAGCTTGCATCTCAGTTTCATTGCAACAACGCACGCCTCATAATATCTTGTCTTAAATGTATGTTGCACACCACAGATCTGATGACGAGTCTCTCCTGAAACGGGTCAAGAGTTGGTAAATAAAAATAAAGTTTTTGGTAAGTACGACGTGTTGCTACTTAGTGTCAAAGACGGTCATAGACCTCCAGAGTAGCTTGAAGTCTAAAGCGACAAAATCTTTCAGTGCTGATATGTTAACCGGAGCAGTATATGGAAAAAAAAGTTCAAGTTTTAGAATACCAGGCTAGTTGAACATCATTGTCTTGGTACAGAAATAATAAAAGCGTCGCTTCCAGGATGCCACAGCGTCGCTCAGCTGTCCTTTCTCCTACAGGCATGACTGACAGCCGCCGACATACCTCGCTGACAGGGTTCGGATGTCGCTCGCTCCGCAGCCTGCAAACTCTGCCAAGAGACGCTCTGCGTCGTTGCACCTAATTATTCGACAAAGCCAACTGAAGACCTGCCCTGGATGAAAGCACCGTCGTGTTTATGCTACGCCTGTAAAGTAAACATGCAAACTGAAGCAACGCATGAAAACTTATACCAAGGCCCGGATTCGAACCCAGGTCTCCTGCTCAATAAGCAGATGCGCTAACCACTAATTTTTTTGTTTTGTTTTTTCGTTCATTGTATCTGCTCTGGGCGGACGTCGAAAGACACCCGTTTCAGTTCTTTGTTGATCCATTTACTCAGTTCTTTTTATTACAGAGGGCAGATAACCTTCTGACCGAACACGCTGAGCTACCGTGCCGGCAATCCACTACGCCTCCGTTGCACATCGGCTTTGCATACCTGCGTTGACTACCCTAGCAAGCTTCCATCCTCGATCCAAATTCCCATTCATGCCTCAGCTGACTTAGTATTCCCGCTAATGGGAATTTGTATGGAGCAGGGAGGCGTGCTAGAGTAGTCCGTGCTGCTGCGTGCAAAGCCTCAGCGCCAGGGTGGCGTAGTGGTTAGCGCATTTGCTTCTTCAGCAGGAAACAAGGGTTCGAGTCCCGGCCTTGGCACAGATTTTCATTCGTTGCTTGACTCTGCATATATACACACGATAAATGTTCGTCACTTGAAAAGGCCCCTGGAACCATATTGTTTCGTCTGACTAAAATGTTGTGCCATATATATAGGTACTGCTTAAAGATATACCCGTTAAAAAGTAATCAAACTTACCAATACCCCAATAAATATATTTATTTTACCTAACGTCATTAATGACACACTAATAACTTTTCTTATGTCTTGACCACACATCATTGGTAAGAGACACAGTGCAACGGCTAGAATACAGCTTTCTAGCTTACCAGTGTTATGTCAATCATATAAAATTGTTCATTAGATACAATATATCACGTCAACATTCTCAAGAGACAAGCGCAAGCTGCTACCAAGGGAAAATTTTGGAATCCAAGTGAACTAAACCGCAAGGCGGCATTGGATACGTGATATACGCTGCATTTTGCTTTGTTTACAACCACGATTTTCATCGTTACATCGTATATAACAATTTTTATCAGTAAACATGGAAATCAGTTTAAATGTTTGACATAGGGTATAATAATTTACAAAATATAAAACTACCAGCTGATGCATATAGCATTCATTTATGAGGAATTGGTGGCGCCCATGCTGTTTCTCCCAGTGGGAGCAAATGCATGTCTACGTAGGAAAATCAAATAATTTGAGGCGCTATCTTGCAATCTCATACATCAATTTCGTCAATAATATACGGCAAGCATCCCAGATTTCCTTACGTAATTGAGACGCCTTAACCCTCAGCGTATAAAGTACCATCCACAAAACGACAGCCGTGCTGCACCCACGTATAGGTTAAATAGGGCTCTCAATGAAAGACTTGAAGAGGCTTAGACTTCTGAGAGGTGCTTTTCTTTGAGGCGCTCATGCCATTTTGTACAAAAGACAAAAGATTTAGTCCTTCCAGAAAATGCTTACCTACCCTCCTTGGATATTGTTAATCTACATACTAGCATACCATTGATATTATCAAGTGTAATTTGTTAAAATATAAAAAAATTCCAAGGTAAGATAATAGAATTGGTCGATATAACAGTTTCTTTTGTGTTTCATCTTACTTCTGTTTCAGTGGTAAGTATTATAATCAACCAGTAGGCCTTACTATGGGAAACAGTTTATCAGGTCCAGTGGCCGAGATTTTCATGGGTCACTTAGAAAACAGTTTCTTTGCTGAATACCCAGCAACGTTCTCAATTAAAGTAGATATGTGGGTGACACCTTCCTAGTAGTAAACTGAAATGAGGAAACGAAATTTTGCAGTATGCACCCCAACATAGAATTTACAGTTGAGTACGAAGTTGGACAAGCTATAAATTTTCTCGATTTGACTTTAAATTAGTCTACCTGAAAACTGACATTTGGCATTTTTAGGAAGCCAACGTTTACAGATGCCATTGTACCAGCGGACTCATGCCACCAAGAAGTGTGTAAATAGGCATATTTTTGGGCTATGCTAAATACCGGGTGATCAAAAAGTCAGTATAAATTAGAAAACTTAATAAACCACGGAATAATGTAGATAGAGAGGTCAAAATTGACACACATGCTTGGAATGACATGGGGTTTTATTAGAACCAAAAAATAAAACAAAGTTCATAAAATGTCCGACAGATGGCGCTGGACAGCAAAACGTCAGTCGTGTATAAAAGGAGCTGTAATGAGAATCAGATGCCCCAGCAGTCGCACCATGTTGACGTTACCTGAAAAGGCGCTTTTAGTGTAGCTGTATTATCAGAATGGGGAATGTGCTAGTTCAGCGTTACAATCATATCGCCATAGGAAGGGGATTGGAACGGGTAAACGTCGGTTGACAAATGCAGCTGTGGCGAGAATGATTTCGAAGTTCGAAGCCACGGGATGTGTAGACGTTTGACCCCGTAGTGGCCGACAGAGCACAAAGGCAAATGCTGCTGAGACAGTTCAGGAAGAAATGGAGACTCTATCGGGTTCGTCTATGCACGGGGAAGTCAGCGCTCGTACAGTCGCACGTCGCACCGGCATTCCATACACTACTGTTTGGTTGGCACTTAAGCGTACCCTCTGATGTTATCCGTACAAAATCCATCGGCATCATGAACTGTTACCTGGCGATTTCGTGAAGCGGAGGGCATTTGCCCTGTGGCGTTTCAAAAGATGGCGGAAGATGACGATTGGTTGAGTAACGTGTTGTGGACCGACGAAGCTCGTTTCACGTTACGAGGGTCTGTCAACGCCCACAATTGCAGAATTTGGGCTACCGAAAATCCTAGAACTGTCGTGGAAACTCCATTGCACGACGAGAAAGTCACGGTATGGGTTGCATTTACCACATCTGCCGTTATCGGGCCTTTTCTCTTCAAGGAAATGCGTGGTTCTGATTTTGTAACTGCTACCGTGACGGGTGAGAGGTACGCCGATATGTTACAGAATCGCATCATCCCCAGCCTGGCTGATAAACACCTGCTGGAACGTACGATGTTTATGCAGGATGGCACTCCACCCCATATTGCTAGACGCATGAAAGATCTCTTGCGCGCATTGTTTGGTAATGATCGTGTGCTCAGCCGCCACTCGTCATGCTTGGCCTCCCAGGTCCCCAGACCTCAGTCCGTGCGATTATTGGCTTTGGGGTTACCTGAAGTCGCAAGTGTGTCGTGATCGACCGACATCTCTAGGGATACTGAAAGACAACATCCGACGCCAATGCCTCACCATAATTCCGGACATGCTTTACAGTGCTGTTCACAACATTGTTCCTCGACTACAGCTATTGTTGAGGAATGATGGTGGACATATTGAGCATTTCCTGTAAAGAACATCTGAAACGTCCCCTTAGAACAAATTATACATGACTGTGCTTAAACTGACACACAATATTTTTAGCGCAACACAATCTGACTTTCAAAAATCCCTGCAAAAGAATGGCCCTGACTAACATTAATCTATACTTTTCACAAATCACTTACCTCACCAAAAATCTCCGTTACTCGAACTACTGCAATACAGCGAGCGCCACTACTGCCAGCTAAATAACAGATTCAAACTACGGAAGGCACTAACTACTGATAGGGATAGTTAGCAATTGAAAGATGTTAATAGAGAACAAACAATGTATTTACCTTAACAGTCATAATATATATAGCAGTTCATGACAAATTACAAAACTCCACCATCTCTCTCCTTACATCCACCACTGCTGGCGGCTCACCTCCCACTGCGCAACACTACGCGCTGTTCACATCCAGCTGCTGCTGCCCAACACAACAATGGCAGACAACAATGCAAACTAGCCACAGACTTCACACAGCACAGCCAGTGATGTTCATACAGAGCGCTACGTGGCATTACCAATATAAAAATCTAAACAGCCTACTCACATAGCCCCCATGCTCCCCACAAGAAATTTTACAAATTGTTTTGGGCAGTGGCCAATAATGATTTGAAAAAATTTTTCATAATTACAGTAACCAAGAAATCAAATGCACACACTTATTGATACAATGTTGGTCAAAAGCTAAAATTTTCTCACAGTCCATAAAGATAGTCCTGATCATTCAACACAGTGAAACTGCCGTTTCTTTTCTCAAAGTCTGAGCAGTAAAAGACAATGCACACAGAAGTAGTGGATTTCCATGCAGTCTTGAAGAAGTAGTGTTGTCCTTCCAACGGAAAGACAGTGCTGACTCTTGACATGCTGACAGGTAATGGGCCACAACAGAGCAAACCCACAGCAGAGTCATTCGACGTTTTGAAGAAGATTGGTAGGTAGGTCATCATTTCATTAGGCATTTTAGTAAATATCATAAATTAAGAGCTCCACAGTGTTATCATGTTTTCAAGTTTGAGGGTGTCGTATTTACGATGCTTTCTACAAAGGAATGTCAACAGCGAGTATAATGGCCTCCCTTTTTTTTTTCTACCTGTGCCTCTGGAAAGGCACACCCTAATGGCTTTTTCTCCAGACGTCTGACACAGCTGGGTGCCCACGACGCATTACGTGCAGGTGGTCACTTAACTTTCTTACGGAAATATTTACGACAGCAGTTTCCGCTACAGTGACAGTCTCATATAAAAATATTTCCCAGGTCAAGAATTTGCGTTACAAATCTGTAGAAACAAAATCCTATAAATATAACAGTGTCCAAAAAATTTTCGCCGGCATTGTGATACATTCACGCATTTACACACATTTCATAACTCTTAAAGTACGATTCTTGGTTTCCAACATCCTTTTTCACAAGTCAAGAGTCCCTAACTTCTATTCATTATTCATATACATATAAAGACGTAATCACGTTCCTCATTTATGGTAGCATCATCTTATTGACATAAACATACCTCAACAGCATAATACACATCATCGTCGTAAAAATAACATCATAACACCTCAGTCAAATCTCAAAAAAGTCGTAGCTTTCTGCAATAATTTCAAACCATAAAAAATATTCTCCGCTCATTTCAATAGTGTCATCTGCCTCAAACGTACTTTAAAAATCATGATCTCATACCAAATACATCATTCAAAGCTCTCATAGTATCACAATGGTTCCGAAAAAATATGAAGAGTTCACACAGTACAGACAAAATACAATTTCGTAAGTGTGAAGTTATCCAACGGTGTAATTACGTAAACATGTGTCACTGACGTAGTAAAAAACATGTTTATCTCTCAGTTAAATGATCAGATAGCTGTGTAATTTATGTTTTAGGGAAATATGGTACCGATGTGTAAAGTTGTATAAGCAAATACTATATTAGCTAGGGTTTCTTGTGCTTGCCAAACACATGGTACACAAAGTAAGCATGTACCCCCCTGAGGATTAATGTAATTATACCCTCAGGGGTTACAGATTACAGCAATGGAATGAAATGTATCACGGAAAACTTTCTTTGTAATTCAAAAATCTTTAAAAATAAATGTTTTAAGTACAAAATTAATCACTGAAATGCGTGTCCTGTAGCGCTAAATGTGCATCTTGTTGTAAGATAATCTCTGTGGAAGTGTCGTAGTTATTTTCCTCCGAAAGCTAAGTTCTGCAGAAGCCAATGTACTTACCTCATGATAAACAAAAGTGAAATGCTTTGCGTAGAGATATCTTAGTTATTACGCTTATTGTTGTGATGATGAAAGTACTGTGCTGTAACGTATTGTTGTGCTATGGAAAAGGCTCTCTCCTTGTAGCTATACCACAAAAGTTACTAATAAAACATGTTTTGCTTTCCAGAAGAATTCAGAAAAACTGTGCAGATATAAAACAGATACACCGCAAAAGCAACAATGTAAATTATGTCACAGACTGCACACAGCACAGCCAGTGATTTTCATACAGAGCGCTATGTGGCATTACCAATATAAAAATCTAAACAGCCTACTTACATTTTTATATTGGTAATGCCACATAGCGCTCTGTATGAAAATCACTGGCTGTGCTGTGTGCAGTCTGTGGCTAGTTTGCATTGTTGTCTGCCATTGTAGTGTTGGGCAGCGGCAGCTGGATGTGAACAGCGCGTAGCGTTGCGCAGTGGGAGGTGAGCCGCCAGCAGTGGTGGATGTAAGGAGAGAGATGGCGGAGTTTTGTAATTTGTCATGAACTGCTATATATATTATGACTGTTAAGGTAAATACATTGTTTGTTCTCTATTAACATCTTTCAATTGCTAACTATCCCTATCAGTAGATAGTGCCTTCCTTAGTTTGAATCTGTTATTTAGCTGGCAGTAGTGGCGCTCGCTGTATTGCAGTAGTTCGAGTAACGGAGATTTTTGGTAAGGTAAGTGATTTGTGAAAAGTATAGATTAATGTTAGTCAGGGCCATTCTTTTGCAGGGATTTTTGAAAGTCAGATTGTGTTGCGCTAAAAATATTGTGTGTCAGTTTAAGCACAGTCATGTATAATTTATTCTAAGGGGACGTTTCACATCATCTTTGCTTTGTCTTACTTTGTTATGCTAATTATTGCTATTCTGATCAGATGAAGCCCCATCTGTCGGAAATTTTTTGAACTTTTGTATTTTCTTGGTTCTAATAAAACTCTATGTCATTCCAAGCATGTGTGTCAATTTGTACCTCTATCTACATTATTCCGTGATTTATTCAGTTTTCAAATTGATACTGACTTTTTGAACACCCGGTATGTTAATAAAGCTGCTCTTAAATGAGAATGACATTGAGAAAAAACTGAATATTTTAGAACAGATACCAATGTCGAATGGTTATAGGTAGTGAAGAAGTTAGGTCTCTGTAGAGTAAGCCTGTAAACAGTAACTTCCAACAGTTTAGAAAAAAATAAGGATGAGTATGACATATAATGGAACATTCACTTAACGTGTAGTAAACAGATCCAGGAAGCACAATATCAGTTTATGGCTAAAAACTAACAGTAAATTAGGGAACAAATTGCAACATTCGACTGATGCCAAGTGTGATAAGTATGAGGGCATGGGAGTTTACAGGATTATGTAGGGAGACTGCGAAAAATTTCACATATGACAAACGGATAGATCCTTCAAAAAACGCTTTAGGGAGCACAAGTATGACAGTTTTTTTTTTTATTTATTGTATTTCAATTCCCCATCTGGGGCGGGCTGGCAGCAGTGTAGGCCCTGCTCCTCAGCCAAGAGACATTAATTACGTAACAGGAAGACATTTAAAACAAAATAAAGAAGAAAACAAGGAAGAACATAGATATAAAAAGTGGGAACGTAATGGAAGAGAGCATACAAAAGAGGGTGACTGTAAGAATGGAGATAAAAATCTAAAAAATTATTTTGCACAAGAAACCACACTTTGTAAGGAGTAGAACACAAGGCGAAGTACGGCCGGAGCATAAAAGTTGCAGGATGATTAAAACAGCCATGCAATGAGCAGTGAGCACAGAACAATCACAGACAGCAAAGCTACATATACAAGACAAGCAAACAATTAAAACCACAGCACTTGACATCACTGTAGAACTGCACCAGACAGAACAGTAATGCCGCACACTAATGACAAAGAACAAACTGTGAGGATCTGCCAGGGGTAGGGAGATGAGGGAGAAGATAAGAAAGGGGGGAAAGGGCAGTGCTAGAGAGGGGAGAGAAGGGGGTATGGGGTGGGTGGCGCGCCGAAGGGGGCCGGGGAGGGAAGGACGGAACAGGAAAACAGTTGAGGAGGGGGTGCAGAGACTCTGGGGGGGATGGGGAGGAGAAAAAACCACTGTAGGGGAAGGAGGAAGGGGAAAGGGGTGGCGCTGGGAAGGGGGAGACAAGGCCAGGCAGGCTCCAGTTGGTAGGAAGGGTGTATGTCACAATGAACATCATCCAGGAGGGGGAGGTGCTGGAAATTGCCCTGATGAAGGATATGGAGGATGTGAAGGTGGAGAGGGGGGGGGGATACAGCGATAGATTTGCAGCAATGGATGGGGAGGGGGGAGGAAGGAGGACACCAGGGCTTGGGGGGGATCAAGCCTGCAGACAGTGTAAAGGACATGGATATGTTGAAGGAAAACTAGGAGGTAAGGAAAGGGGATGAGGTTGTACAGGAGCCATGTGGGGGACCGAAGGTGGATATGGAAGGCAAGGCAGATTGCATGGCGTTCAAGGATCTGGATGGCCTTATAAAAGTGGGGGGGGGGGAGGTAGATAGATATCCAAGCAATGCTGGAATAACAGAGGATAGGGTGGATGAGGGATTTGTAGGTGTGGAGGATGGTGGAAGGATGCAATCCCCATATCTGGTCGGACAGGATTTCAGGAGGTGAAGGGAGGTATGGGCTTTCTGCTTGATGGTCAGGAGATGAGGGGTCCAGGTGAGGTGACAGTCGAGGGTGAGGCCAAGGTATTTTTTATTTAATGTAGAAAGATAGTTGCGCACAGAAAGACATTATTAACTCTTCAGAAACGTTAGAAACTCTGGTAATAGTTGGAACTTAAAATTTCGCTAATAGAAGAACTCTACTTACATCGCAGTCAGATCGAAAAATAGGGCCAAGTCTTAACACGTCACACAGTTGGGCGTTTTATGGGGATTTAATCTTAGGCCTCTATTGTGAGCGGACTCGCCTGGAGTGGAATGTTATATTCTTTGAGGGACCAAACAAACTACACGATGCAATGTTGATCGAGGTACAGCAAGTTGTCTAGATACTTGACGAATTGACTTACGTGGGCTTCTGAGAAATATTTGTTTGATATCCTCAACTGTCCCTTCTGAAACTCCGTAACGTGCACTGCCAGAATGTTTCAGAACACTTCATGTTGCCAGAAACTTCCTATACCATTCCTTAATTGTTTTCATATCAGGCGGATCACATTCATACACACGACGGTAATTTCTTTGCACAGTAATCGGCGATTTTGTTTCTGAAAACCACACTACTGCTTGCGCGCGCTACTGTGGAGTTTTCACTTCGTGCGACCATGCTGCACTCTGGCGACGATACTTGGCACTTCTGACGCGGGAATATAAATTCTTTGGGATCCTCTACAATGTGGTGCATTTTTCACTGTCGTATCTACTGTGGTTTGTCTCTCCTGGGTCCTTGAAGTCAGGGAGTTTTGAGTGGGACACCCTGTACATTCCCAATCACTTCATCTCGACAAGAGAAACACCATAAAGCAGGCACGTTAGTGGTGCCGTACAGACACCAGACGCAGTAGCTATGTTCCGGCCCTGTTCAACACTATGGGCTACTGAGAAACTATAGATGTCGGAAACGAAGGAAATGGAGGATAACGAAACTGCCGGCGCCGCCTGATGGTTCAAATGGCTCTGAGCACTATGGGACTCAACTGCTGAGGTCATTAATCCCCTAGAACTTAGAACTAGTTAAACCTAACTAACCTAAGGACATCACAAACATCCATGCCCGAGGCAGGATTCGAACCTGCGACCGTAGCGGTCTTGCGGTTCCAGACTGCAGCGCCGCCTGAGTCACATACGATTTGCACGTGGGAAAGGGAACTTGACGAGTGGCGATAAAAGAAACTTCGTGTCACTAAGGACTTACTCCACTGAAAATTAGAAATGGGAGGAATACGAAAGCTAATGTGTCGGCCCGAACATGCGAAAAGGAAGACAGGTGCGTAATGAAATGAGCTCCTGAGACACAGTCCGCTGGGGATAATGAATTGAAGGAATACGAAAACTTCCGATTTGGTCCGTGTGGGGAAGAGAACGTGCGAACGAATAAACCTTCCAAGCAGTAATGAAGACATACTTCGAGTCTCGTGCAGTTACTGAGTAACGAATACATATGATTTGCAACAGCCCTTGTTTAAGTCGGAGGAAAAGGGAGGAGAAGTACATCTACATCTATATGACTATTGTGCAGTTCACACTCAACTGCCTTCCAGAGGTTTCATCGAATCACTTTCATCCTATTTCTCCACACTGACTAACAGCGCGCGGAAAAAACGAACACGTACATATTTCTGTGGAAGATCAATTTCTCTTATTTTATCACGATGATTATTTATCCCTACGTAGGTGGGCGCAAAAAAAAAAAAAATATTTTCGCATTCGGAGGAGAACGCTGGAGACTGAAATTTCGTGAAAAGATCTCGCCGCAATGAAAAACGTTTTTGTTCTAATGATTGCAACTCCACATAGCTTATTATATCCTGACATTCTCTCCCCTGTTTCGCGATAAACGAGCTGCCCTTCTTTGAATTTTTCCGTATGTGTTAGGGATCCCAAACCGCACAGCATGCTCTAGCAGAGGACGGACAAGCGTCGTGTAGAAAGTCACTTCAGTGCATTTGTTGTATCTTCTAAATGTTCCACCACTAAAACGTAGTATCTGATTCACCTTCCCCACCACTTTATCTGTGTGGTGGTTCCCATTTAAGTTGTTTATAGTTGCCATCCTTAAGAATTTAGTTGAATTGACAGCTTTTAGGTTTGTGCGGTTTTACGTGTAACCGAAATTTAACGGATTCCTTTTAGTACTCGCGCGGATGACTTCAGACCTTTCATTATTAAGAGTCAATTGTCACTTTTCGCAGCAAACAGATGTGTTGTCAGAATTATTTTGCAGTTGGTTTTTGATCTTCTGATGACTTCACCGGTCAGCCAATTACAGCAACATCAGCAAACAATCTAAAATGCCTGTTTCGTAAATCATTTATATAGATTAGGAACAACAGAAGGCCTATAACACTTCCATGGGTACTAAGAGCGTACACCGTTTCATTCAGAAGTTTGTCTTTAGCCCTGACGTCCAGTCGTGCACAGCCTGTGTAGTTTTCGCGAAGTTGGTGTTCCTCTTCGTAATGCTTGTAATATCGCAGAAATTGCTATCCTTATCGTCAATAGCATATTCGTCGTGTGCGCTTTATTTCTTCTTTTTTGGTGTAGATCAAGGGTGTCGAACCTCTCAGCTTACCTAGGCCACATTAGGAGAAAACGATTATTTTTGGGTCGCACATGTTACACCAACAACAGCTTAAAAAAAGGGAGGGATGGACCAATGAGAGAATAGCATCGTGCCGCGAGAGTTTCATACTGAAAATATTCAGTTTGTCATAAGCTTATATTAAAAAAATTTAATGTTATTTTTACCGATTGTGTAATAGATTCTCACTTCTTGGGTCCATATGGCTCGCGGGCCGCGGTTGGACACCCCTGTTGTAGATAGTTGGATCCCATTCCACTCGGCATCATGTCCCTCGCTCCGTAATTTGCACGCCGTCGACCTTCTCATTTTTAATATTTTGCTTGTACGTGCAACCACGTTTCCGCCAATAGTGTCACCCTGCTCCTCATCGTTAACAAATTTAAAAATGTGAACAGGAAGCCTTGTCGCCTGCCTGCGAAGGCATTTGTCCCGGTCACTTCTCATCCTTGCAGTACGAAGTAATACGCACACCATATTGAACAAAAACGTAGCGGCTGTAGCTAGTCACGTGACCAAGTTAACTGCCACTCGTGCCGCTTCTGTTGTTCGCTTCGTCGACTAATAACTATTTCGACATTCACAGTTACAAAATATTTACTAGCGCCATCATCAGAGCAGTAAGTTCCGTGGAGAACGGTCACGAGCCAGTAAATAACGCTTCGCTTCGCTCCTGGGCACAGCCGCTGAAAACGAAAGGTCGCGCAGCTTGCTCCTTGCGGTTCGTGCCAAATGGCGCAGCTTCATCAGGGCCACCATAACAATGAGGCTTTGCGAGATCGTCTGATATCCTGCCAAGAGGCAGCCCAGCTTCGTTCGAGATGCGTAAGCTCCATCTCCACTAGGGGCTGGCAATTACAGGCTGTCGACGTCTTCCTGAGGTAGTTATCGTAAACAGTTATTAAGAAACACACATTCTTCAGGGATGCTGAAGAACGCAGCACCATAGCTTTCACAGACATCACAAGTGTGGTGATCATGACCCTTTACCATAAGATCATTAGTACTTAAACAGAACAACGAGTTCCTTCTTGTAAGATACGAAAATGCAATATTATTTAGTGTATCGGGTCGGGTAGTACACTAAAGGCTGTAAAGAGGCAGACTGTCATATAAGGCACTAGGGGGTGCGGATGTTTGGAAGACAAAAGCACGACCTGAGTTCTAACCTGCGATAAACCATACTTATTATAAATAAGTTTCATAAATGAATTAAGTTCCTGTAAAACAATGACGTTCAACTATGTAGCTATTCCAGAATGAGATTTTCACTCTGCAGCAGAGTGTACCCTGATATGAAACTTCCTGGTAGATTAGAACTGTGTGCCGGACCGAGACTCGAACTCGGGACCTTTGCCTTTCGCGGGCAAGTGCTCTACCAACTGAGCTACCCAAGCACGACTCACGCCCCGTCCTCACAGCTTTACTTCTGCCAGTACCTCGCCTCCTGCCTTCCAAACTTTACAGAAGGTCTCCTGCGAATCTAGCAGAACTAGCACTCCTGAAAGAAAGGATATTGCGGAGACATGGCTTAGCCACAGCCTGGAGGATGTTACCAGAAAGAGATTTTCACTCTGCAGCGGACTGTGCGCTAATATGAAACTTCCTGGCAGATTAAAACTGTGTGCCGGACCGAGAACATTTGCCTGCGAAAGGCAAAGGTCCAGAGTTCGAGGCTCGGTCCGGCACACAGCTTTAATCTGCCAGGAAGTTTCATATGTAGCTATTGTTATTTGTTAATCGATAGGAATGGAATAAACTGTTTATTAATATAAAAATATTTAGTACTTCTGTAGTTTTTACACCGAATTTGGAAATAATCGAAATGCCGTTAGAATTTCAATGTTAGTGAAACTTTAATAAATGAAAACTGAACCATACCTATTTTTTGTAAAACAATAAACCGGAAGCTAACGGTCCTAAATTAGTATTACGATCACATTAAAACCCTACAATTTAAAATAATATTGTATAATATTTGTGTCTATTTGGTTTGTCTTGAAGGATGTCTGAAAACCAAAAGTTCTTACAGAGAGCTGAATGTGATAACTTCCAAGCGAGACCTTGTAAATGTCCTTGTCTGGGGCTTGTGTGGAGAAGATAATAAAAATGTTCACATAGAAATTTTGAAAGCCTCCAAATACAGATATTATATTGAATTTTGTGTAAAAAGTGACCAGCAAAGTGTAAACTGTAATAAATGGAAGATGTATACAATTGGAACTTTGATTTTTCAGTGATATAATGAGAACTCGATTCCTTGGATTAATAATTATATTCCCTGCAGCTGGGAAGAAGAGATTTCAGCCTGAACTACAAGACTGTAGCGAAAGCAGATAAATAAGCACTTTTAAAACAAATGTAGACTTGAAATAAAAACTCTATTAGGCATATTCATGAATTTGAGGAAAATCATTTTCAAATACTTTAGCCAATTAATGGTCATAATTGGACTATTTATTTGAAACTTAAGGAGTATTGTGGGTCTATTCGCCAAAGGAAATTACAAAAACTATATTGTAATAGTATGAACAAGTTACTGAAAGTGGAAATGCAGTGAAAAGTTGTAAGTGACATAGTTCAGTATTCAGTAAAAAGGTAGTAAAGACAACAAACTAATGAAACAAAAATGTTTTATTTCATAGGTTAGAGGTTCATTTTGTTTTCGTAACACTGTACGTGATTGTTAGGTATGAGGTACTGCATCATGTCAGTCAAATTTTTATTTATTATTTTTTTCTTAATACATGAGGCTTATAATATCCAGGGCAAGCAGTCGCATTTTCTTGATGTCCCGTATTCGTAAAATTTTCTCAAAATAGAGATACCTCAATTTCATTCAAGCTTCTCCTGGTCTTAACTTCATGACGCTTATGTTTCCCGAACCACAGTCCTGTGATTTGAACGTGTTTTGGTTTGCTGTGTTTATATTACAATCTGCTGTTTTCTTGAAATCTAAGAAGTCAGATGCATCCATATCACTGGCGATAAATCATTTTCTCTGTTTTGATAGCTGCATCATGTCCTTTGCTCCTTCTGGAGCAATAATTTGGTAACTGAAGAATAAACATTCTGTCCAGTTATGGTAGATTAGCTAGAAGTAATGAAACTTACCTCTTGTGTTGGACGAGCTTTTACAGAAATACGTTTATTACTTGAACTTTCGTATTTATTTCCTCCATTTTCAGCTATTTACTCACTGCTGCCACCGTACCTTTTTTTGTTGATTGTATTTGGTACTACATTTTTATTCGTGGCAATTTGAGCTTTTGTACGTTATTGGGCTTGGTATATAGATCTCATTTCAAACAAAAGAAAATTTCATTTTTTTACACTTAGGGCCCTTTTTGTTTAAAGTCTTCAGTTGTGCTTTTTGAACGTTTTAAATTTGAAAAATTTCGTCTACAGGCAAGTGTTCAGAATATTTGCAATTGTATGTGGTATGTCCTGTGTAAGAGTGCTAGTCCTCCGAGTTTTATCGAGTAAAACAAATAGTCAGGGTGAACGAAACCAAGCACGGCCAGGGGTGGGTCAAAAGCCTTGGAGAAGGCAACGCCTCTAGGAAGGGCATTCAAACATAATTCCACTGGACCTCCAGGTTAGGGGTTGTGCAATGTGGTTACCCCCCACTTACATAAAAAATGCATTGGTCAGGACTCCCTGCAGAAGCCTCAGCTTAAGAGCTGTCTCAACTGGAATCGGAAACAGCGACGGACATTGAACTTCTGTTTGAACCTGGAATATAAGAACCCTAAATAGCTCGGGAAGTGCTCTAAATATGAACAAGGATCTAGAGAAATACAAGATGAAAGTTATAGCTGTCTAGGAGATTAGATGGAAGGGAAAGCCATGGGAATATCCTGTCTGAAGACTGTGGCTAGTGTCATATTAGGTAACGGTTTTTATAGTTTAAATCCATTAACAACGAAATCTCCTACATTACAGTCGCATTCTCGAATGGAGCTGTGTGCCTGATTAATGCACACGCAGCCTGCGAGAATAAGGAGGAATTTTTATAGGACGGATTGTACACTGAATTGGACTATGCATATAACTCATTGCCAAACCATAATGTTGCCCACTTCACTCAGAAATAACTTGCACAACTCTGGATGCTTTAATTCATGCACGCCCGTTAGTTTGTAAGGATAGAGATGTAAGTCCTTTTTGGTAATATTTTGACACGATGATCTCGTAATTACCACTTGCACAGATAAACCAACGCTGAGATTTCGTCGGGCTTTGTTCCAGGCTTTCCTTCGTTCGGGCAATGTTTTCTGGTGTTCAACTGTTTAGGGATAGTTAAGATTTTTATTCGCTGTACAGCCCATTTCGCACCATTTTTCCGCTACGTTTGCGGACTCTACTGGAGGTCTGGTCAAAACCCTTCCAGTCAAACTCTTGTGCAACCAGTTCCGGGCAAATATTTCAACAATTGTGCGTCGCATAACAAACGACAGTGAACACGCGCTGTTTCATCGCGAGAATCATTTTGTGTTGCATTTAAATGGGAAACAGACTTGTCTGTTCCTCTCACTCAAACGTAATGACACAGTGAAGTACGGGGGACAGAGTTAGTGGGAGATGTGCATGCGCAGACATGTGATAGCAACCAAGTGGTGCCTCAAGATCACAGTTTCCAGGATTTTCTGCGGTGGGCAGTAATCCTGTTTATTAACGAGGGTCAATTTTACGTCAGTCGTATAAATAATTTCCAGGTCAGTTTTATTTTGCTCACCCCGTATGAAGTTCGTCCTAATATGAGCGATTGGTATAAATGTTTGTATTGAAAAGTCTTCGTTACAGATCAGTCTTACGTAAAACAGCACGGTAATTTTATTTTAGCTAATGCTCTGCACCGTTCCAGTTCAGGGCACCAAGAACTCTGAAACTTCAGCAAGGTTTGAGTTAGATGGCCTTCTGAAGTGGCAGGCCAGGATCAACAGCGTCCAGTATCATGGTCCATCTGATGGGGCAACACAGGTGGTAAGCTGAAAGGGGCACAATACTCTTAGGATGGCGTTAGTAAACTCTTGAATTACCCATAAGTGACAGCTTCAGTAATGTATTGGTGGTTATCACATCAGGCAGCAAAAGTATGACCAATACTGGAACAAGCTCACACAAGATGTTACAGTATAATAATCAAACAATCGCGTGTGAACATCATTAACGTCATCGAACCTACTGATTTATTCTCTCCAGGCTAGTGGGCTGGAGTATTTATGCTGTCGAGGAGCAGCTTTGATGTAAAATGTCTGTTGTAATGACCGAATCAGTCTCGCTCACTACAAGTTGTCAGTAGTCTTTAGTGTTTCTGTATTGGCCCAATCCATTTTGGCCCAATCCATTTGTTTCACTATCATAGCTTCTCAGACCCCTGATAGGTGTTGTGTCCTACACAGCAGCAGGTTGATCTGCATTTGTCATGTACTGTTCTGCTGAGCTCACTCGCCGCGCGGAATGGCCGCGCGGTTAGAGGCGCCATGTCACGGATTGCGCGGCCTCTCCCGCCGGAGGTTCGAGTCCTCCCTTGGGCATGGGTGTGTGTGTGTGCGATGTGTGTTGTTCTTAGCATAAGTTACTGTAAATAGTAAGTCTAGGTACCGATGACCTCGGCAGTTTGGTCCCTTAGGAATTCACACACATTTGACCAGTTTTCTGAGCTCGCTCGCACTCACACAGAAGTGATGATGTCGGACTCTTGATGACTGAAATGGCTGGCTTTGTGTTGATACCTCTGTGTGCCTGAGCTCTCTCCCATTCCCTTACTATCTTAGTGCGTAACAGTTTACTTTCGTTTTCACCTCTTATGATAACTGAGTTTTCTTCTCTGTGTGCTGCACATCAGCTGGTAGTTTTTCCAGAATTTTGGAAGTTCATTTATGGTTTTTCTCAGCACTGTGTGCGAAACTCGTCCGCCCCAGCTGCATATCGTTATTCACGTATAACAAACGCATGTAATTAAAACTAAAGTATTCAAAAAACAAACGCAGTTGTAAAATATTTTGGAATAAAAGTAACCACAGAATTTGTAGCGCAGGATTTCGACCTCAGCCTCCATTGACAACGACACTGGGAAGGAAAAGTAAACACTTTTTGTTGTTGTAGATATTCTGTCAATGAAATCTACAAATGTCCAGTGAAACAATTTCTCAGTTTGTTGTACAGTTATAGAGAGAAAAGGAACCAATAATTTGTAAGAACTGATACAGAAGATAAACACCCAAACAAACGTAACGGTAGTCTGTGTTTTTGTTTTTAAAAATATTAAGTCAATTTCATCATTTCTTAACAATATTTTTTGGAGCCTTTTGGCCTACTGTGGTGATGCCTTCCACTAATCCATCAAATAGACACTAGAAATAGACAATACTTCCTTGCTAAATTTCACTGTTAGCATGTTGATATGACTGAATTTATCCTGACATGGAGAGCGTTATCACACAGTGTTTCTGCTCAGAAAAATGGCCTGCCTCAGATAACGTGCTAGTTCCAGGGCTATGTAATGCCTGTAGTGTTGAACGGGCCAGTTTGACTCATAAGTCTCTCCACTTACCATCCACATGCAAGGACAATTTGGTCTACTGGAACTGATAAATGGCTCAGCACATTACCTCACTCCATTCAAAATACTGTATATTTGAACCTCATTACATGGCATCGACGCTCTTTAGATTATAATTGATGGTGTTTACAAGTGTGAAAATCGCCTTCCGGCTAAACATGTTTAGTTTCATCATTTCATGTCGGATTCTGATTACAGAGTCATGCAGACGCAGATAATGATTTCATTTCCGGAGCCATTTATCTAGTGTTCGAAGTTCTCGTCAACGGACAACTAGTTCTCGGCAAGAATTATTCTTTACTGATCATTTCCTGCCACGTGTCGCGAACAACACATAGATAAAATCACTTAGGACGTTGTTCCTCTCGATACACGCTAGGCAGGAAGATCAGTACTTAACGTTTGGTCCGCAATGTCGTCATTAGCGATGGAGTACAATCTCGGACTGGCAAGAAATACGCAAATAAATCAGGCATGAACTTTTCAGAGGGAATAGTCTAATATGGAGTACTTAACGTTTGGTCCGCAATGTCGTCATTAGCGATGGAGTACAATCTCGGACTGGCAAAAAATGCGCAAATAAATCAGGCATGAACTTTTCAGAGGGAATAGTCTAATATGGAAAACGTAAATCTGGATAGACCAGTTGGGCATTTGAAGAAGGTACTCCAAAAATAGAGCCCCGTTTCATAACCACTGCGGCAGCTCGCTCGATCGATTCACATTTCTGCCCTGCATCAAAAAATTAAATTACGTAACAGAATCCGGCAACAGTTCATACATGGTGCTGACGTTAGTGACATGCTCATTTCAGGGATTATTTTTGACAGTGTATAAACATTGATGCCTGTAAAATTATCAGGAAATCTGTGCTCTGGACTGCAGCATCTTCATGAAATGACAGCGTTGATCATTTGGGCACTACGCCTTCTTTTTCAACATTTTGAAGGAAGCTAGTGTGCTGTACATATATATGTGCTGTACACATTCGTTAGTGCATTTGCGGTGAGACAATATGGAGATCTATACGAAACAACGATAGCTTGTAGAATCACTATCAGTTTGAATTCTGTAGTTATCTGTCTAAATTTACGTTTCTCGTGTTAGAATGTTTCGCTTGAAAAATACACAGCCGTTTTCTTTATCCATCTTTTACGAGTCAAATTTTGTGATCTGTCTCCAACGCAGGCAAACCGCAAGGCCTGCGAGCGCCGTGCTGAACATGGACAGAAGAAGTCCAGGAACCCTGAAATGTCAACGACAGCGGAGGAAGGCCCTACTACAACACAAGAAGGCCTTCGATGAGACCAAGATTTTATTCTGCACTCCGTCTTACAGGAAAGTTGCAATAAAGTATCCAGTAGAAGTTCAAATATGCACTAATAAACTTAACAGTCTTTTGCTTCCTTACTTTCTTGTCTGCGCAGACCTTGTCCTCAACTGCACATATCAACTGGTTCTATGACTTCATAGTGGGACTGACTGTTTTTTCGGTGTATTATAATTTATTTTACTCTCATTACCATCTATTTTAAGTCCTTCTTTGGAAACTCCCACACTGAGTTGCTGAAAGTACGAATTATAGGAATGTTTTCTAAAATACGAGCCTTACACGCCGTACGTTCGGAGCACAACTTTTGATGCAGCTTTTTACAATTAGCACAAAATACCCTATTCTTCTTTCCGCAGTGTGACAATTTATGCCCTCTTATTAGGCGTAAAAAGCATCTGTTAGTACTTTTCAGTCACTGTTTTCATTCGCTGACGGCAGTAATTTTTTTACACTCTTGGGCGCAGAGACCATGTTCTTTGCAAAAGACGCAAACTGGACAGTAATTTTTATATCCCTCGGGTAATGTTTGTTTCTCATTAGCGCGGACATTAAGGACCGCAGCCGTTGGAACGTAAGTCAACGTTTTATTCATCACAGCGGATCTTCTGCAAGGCATGCGCTGCGTCTGTTTCCGGTCCTATAAATGCCATCAATTGAAGCATGTCATCTTCTGAAAGACCAGTTTGCTTGACATGATTAGCTAGCGTAGGCATATATCATCAGGAAGAGTTCTGAGAATTTTTGGTACTAGCACACGACTATAAGCCTTTACGTCTTCGCCGTGCTCGCGCCAAGTTTGGATGCGGCGGTTGCAATCGATAAATGTAAAATAAAGCGATTCTGGATGCAGGAAGTGTGTGGGTTTAATAGCTTCCAAATAACCCAGGTGAACTTGTACAAGTCTGTTTTTATTGCCATAGCTTAATGTGATGATTCTCTTGGATTTTTCATATGTGTCTGAGATCACAGCGATACCTTCAGCTAAATGCTTTGGTTCCCTTCTAAGCAGTCACGCAATATGTGTTTCTGAATGGTGGATGTCGTGGATTATGATCAATCGATTACTGACACTGTTTCCAAAAATGAGTCAAGGTCTCAAAATCTCAAGAAAACGTCTCACGTTTCATAGTGGACAGTGTAATATTTGGTAGTGGAAAGACTAAAATCACGGTCTTAGCGGGCTGTCAATCATTGATGGTAGTGTGTCTCATGAAATTCTACAGTTTCCTTTTTATTCTCCGTGACATGCGATGAATAGCACCTTTGGCTATGTCTATATATTCATCACATTTGGACGCGTAGACATCGTAATCAACGTTACTGAGACGATAGTGTGTTTTGATACCAACGTTGTTAGTGCACACAATAGAGCCCCAGTAATTAAAGCTGTGTACTTCGTTCAAAATGAGTGTATCATTATCTCTTGCTCTTTCCAATGGTCTTTTTAGGCGCTGCAACTAATTGTCGTTATCAGTTTTTTTCTGTGTCAGACATCGTGAAGTGATTGATGTTGTCTCAGCGGGTCAATGTAGGGCGTAATTACACAAACAACTAACAGATGGCAGCATAGTAAAATGATTGACATTGTCTCAGCAGGTCAATGTTGCACATAACTCTATGAACAATTAACAGATGGCAGCACCAGTCATAAACAATCTGCAGGCATACTGTAAAATCTGACAACCCATTAAAAAAGTGCCAACCGATCAACTACAGTAGCACAATAATGGAATCAATTGGATTTACAAATGGCACTACGAAATGTGTGGCGTCATAATTCAGTTAAACTTAGCTGTGTACGCGGGCGGTCGTCGCCGGAAGAGTTTGTTGCCTGGCGTGACAAATCACTGCAGCCTGCCACTGTCGTAATTGTGCACAGAATAACGTGGCCAGCTGGTGCACCTGAACAATCGGCAGGGCACATGGGAGGAGAGTGATAATGGTGGGGGCTACGGAGGCGCTGTAGGGGAAATGACGAGCGCTGAAGATGCAGTGCTGTTCTAAACTGAAGCCTTTGCTCACATTTATTGTAAACATTAAGTGGAGCCCCTCCACTTCTGCAGTTGCACGGTGACCAATCAACACCATCTGTCACCTTTACTTTGGTTGGTATCTAAAAAAGAATTCCACTGAGAATGCAACAAAAACAGCGATTTATTTTCGCCTGGCTTTTTAACCATTTGTAACTTTCAGAGAAGCGTCATGAGTGGCGCATTTTCAGTAGAATTTCTCTTGTTGCTATGTTAAAATTTGCTTCTTTTGCCAAAACGTAGTGGAGTTTCCAGAGTGTCAACACACTAACATGCTAAGCAGACGCAGCTCAGAGAGAATTCTGAAACAGTGGTTTATTACATTTTTATAATGAAGAACTGCGGAAAAATAATGTCAATAGCTTATGAAAAAGCATATCCTCGGTACTGAAATAAACGTGTAATGTCTTCACCAGCTATTGATGGCCCTCAAAAATTACTTTCTTTCATCAAGAAACAACACAGTTGACAATGAAGTCTTGCATGATAACTATATGGTAAAATACCCTCCTCTTCGTGTAATATCATTTGCCAAAATCTAATTTCGATATCACAAACTATTTATGAAATATGATGAGTGTTGTGGATACTTTACTCTTGCTATATTGCGCCAGCAGGCGTACGCGATTGTAAACGAGTGTCGTACATCAGATCAGTTTTTTCGAAAGTAGTGACAGATAGAGGCATCCACCCAAGCCTAAAGACAAATTCAGTATGTTAGCTAAATTTCATTTGCAGCGACATATCATGTAATTAGCACCAAACGCAAAATCATAGCGTCCCTTATTTTTCATTGCAAACTTCTTCGAATTTCGGGCAGTGTCTTATTTCTATGCTCATGTCACAGTAACTACGGCCATTAACAAAATGATGGGCACATCATCAGGAAACTGATATACAAAACTATGAATAATGAAGAAAGAATTTTTTACCGAATGGTTTCTGTAAAATCATTTGAGAAAGTTTGCAGGGCGTCCGCCTCGATTCTGTGATCGTTGACTGTCGGAAGGGGGCAAACACGGTCGGCATGCCCTTCCTAACAGACAAATGAATTCGCCAAGCGTTTTGGACGAAAACTGGTCACTGAGCATCGGCGACCGTATCATGCGCGGACTCCACTGCCGCGGGAAGTACGTTGAAGAAATCGTGCGCCACGACAGCAATCGTGGAAATCTTCCCAGGTTTCGGCACCAACTTGATGTCGTGAACGACATTAGAGGACGACGATTTGAGTCTAACACAACACTTAGTTACCAGTCACAGAACATATGTAACAAAAGAGTTAAGAACAAATCATGGCTTAGGAATCGGTATTACCAATCACAGATAAAAATGTCTTCACTACATCAGTTTCCTAACAAGTAATAGTTAACCTGCAAACGAGGGCAGTATGTTGTAGAGGAAGACAACTGCTTCACTGCAGTAAACAGGTTCAAATGCATGTAGCATGCATTACATAGACAAAGCAGTGTCCGGACTGAAGCTGACAACAGCAACAATAATGAAGAACGTAGCTGCGCAGTGTGGAAAAGCCAGAAGTTAGTTTAGTACGTCTGAATCGACCTATGCGTCAGAACACAGCTCCTGTGTGAGGGTGTCTGAGCGGTCGATATGGTCCGCATCCCACGCAAGGTCGCTGCCGGCGTATTACGTCATCGACCCTGAGAGTTATACGCTGCAACAAATACGCACTACTCGTACATACACAGATATGCATAACGGTGTCACCGCACGCACTGTAATTTCGACCTACAGCTGTTTACATCCATTTAGGAGGCGCAGTATTTTCCGAGTACGCCCCTGCAGCGGTTGTGGATCTGCGAGAATTGCGCACGTCACACTGCCTGTGCCCGAGGCGGCAGAGGCGTGGGCCGGCTCGGCGGTGCATTTGGCCGTCGGGCACTGGGCAGGCCTTGACACACGGCGCGGCGTAAACACTCTCGGATAAGCCGTTTATAATTACCCGTAAGGTCCCTGCACGGCCACCAAGTTCACGGCGACGCACCCGTTGCATTTCCCTCTGGTGTAACGTACCGTCTTGACGAGCTCGTGAGGGCTCAGTGTACCAAATAGTTCATATGGCTCTGAGCACTATGGGACTTAGCTGGCCGTGGTGGCCAAGCGGTTCTAGGCGCTACAGTCTGGAACCGCGCGGCCGCTATGGTCGCAGGTTCGAATCCTGCCTCGGGCATGGACATGTCCGTAGGTTAGTTAGGTTTAAGTAGTTCTAGGGGACTGATGACCTTAGAAGTTAAGTCCCATAGTGCTCAGAGCCATTTTGAACGATGGGACTTAACTTCTGAGGTCATCAGTCCCCAAGAACTTAGAACTACTTAAACCTAACTAACCTAAGGACATCACACACATCTACGCCTGAGGCAGGATTCGAACCTGCGACCGTAGCGGTCGCGCGTTTCCAGACTGTAGCGCCTAGAACCGCTCGGCCAACCCGGCCGGCTATGCGACATCTTTTGGTCTCCTACTGGTAGGGCTCTTGCTCCACCACCATAACTGCCATATCGTTAACTTTATTAACTTACTGGGACCACACCGTGGTTCAGGTCGAAAAAAATCGATTTTGGTTTTCATCATATTTCGATAGATTAAGGCTTTATTTAAGTACTCTGAAAAGGGTTTTGCTGAAACAAATTTTTTTCGAACATGTAAAGAGCATTTTCCTACCACGTGTGCTTATGTGCCATGCCACTTTTCAGTCACCCACTTTTCTGCATATATCTAACAGGGGAACCTCCCCATCGCACCCCCCTCAGATTTAGTTATAAGTTGACACAGTGGATAGGCCTTGAAAAACTGAACACAGATCAATCGAGAAAACAGGAAGAAGTTGTGTGGAACTATGAAAAAAATAAGCAAAATATACAAACAGTAGTCCATGCGCAAGATATGCAACATCAAGGAGAATGTGAGCTCAGGAGCGCCGTGGTCCCGTGGTTAGCGTGAGTAGCTGCGGCACGATAGGTTCTTGGTTCAAGTCTTCCCTCGAGTGAAAAGTTTATTTTTTTTATTTTGTCTGTCCGTCCGTCCGTCCGATGCGAAGTAACTGCACCGTAGTATGGGGACGCTACACCTAAACAAACATCGAAACACACAGCAGTCGACTACAGCGCACGGAAGAGAGAGTATTCCTGCTAACGAAGCTCCCTGGGTGGCAGTTGACTGTTCGCTACTTTGGACGAGAGTGCATTAAATACGTGAGGTGTACTCCGTGGGCAATATGAATCCAGCAAATATAGCGGTCGCAAAAAACAGACACAAAACTTATTACAGTGAACAGAGACGTCAATGAACGAACGGACAGATCATAACTTTGCGAAAATAAAGAAAGTAAACTTTTTACTCGAGGGAAGACTTGAACCAGGGATTTTCCGTGCCACAGCTGCTCACGCTATCCACGGGACCACAGAGCTCTTGAGCTCACACACTCCTTGATTTTGCCTATCTTGCGCATGGACTACTCAGTCTGTATATTTTGCTTATTTTTTCATTGTTCCACACAACTCCTTCCTGTTTCCTCGATTGATCTGTGTTTAGTTTTTCAAGGCCTATCCACTGTGCCAACTTATAACTAAATCTGAGAGGGGTGCGATGGGGAGGTTCCCTTGCAAGATCTTTATATCCCCTACATTGCACGTTAGGGATTTTTTTTTACTCCCGAATGTGTTGACTATTCTTGGAATGCAACGGTCGGTATTCTTTTGTTTCTCCTGTTTGTAAACGCTTTCAAACACGCGGTTTGTTTTGTTCAAGTGTGATAGCGAGTAGTTGTTATACTTACGTTTGCAGTGCTTGTTTACGTGTGTTTTGTTGTGTTTATTTGAGATGACGAAACGTAAAGACATTTTCAAGAAACCACAATTTAGAGGAAACAAGTTTAGAAGGCTTTCTGTACAAGAGGTTATGTCGCCTGGCAACAATGTTTCTAATTGTAATTCTTCAACAAGTGCATCATCAAAGAATCTCTCACCAAGTCAAGAGAGTTACAACGAATTTACTGCAAGTGACAAGGGGCGCAGTTACATTATTATAACTTTGAGAATATTATCAGATGTAATTTGTAAATTTGTACAATGTAGACAGTGTGGTGAGTCACAGAGTGTGAAAATTTGTGAGAGTGCCAGTCGGAGAAAAGACCTAGCAATTGCTTTGGATTTAATTTGCACAAAATGCCCAGCTGTGATTTCTGGATTTAATTTGCACTAAATTTCTTCATCCCCCATTATTATTGCGTAAAAATCCCTTATGATGTTAATACATATTTCTGACAAACTGGAGACTTGTATACTGTGTTCCACATGTGCAAGTATTGTCTAGGCTGTAATTATAATATAATATCTCTATATATAAACGGCAATGTCCCGAGTGACTGACTGACTCATTGACTCACCGACCCCCAACCCAAATCAGTGAGGATAAAAACTTGAAGTTTGGAGTGGGTATGGATCTTATACTGTACGCATCGTTAAAGAAGGAATTTTTCGAAATCCCACTTCTAAAGTAGTGAAATAGGGGATGAAATATACGTCGCTATTAAAGGATCTTTGTAGACAGACCTACAAAAGTTTGTATTTAGGTTCTCGGTCAGAAATAAAGATATATGTGTTGCAGCGTTTTCGGAAATTTACCCCCTGTGGGTGGGAAACAGTGGGTGAAAGTGTTTTTGAAAATAACTCATTCTTAAAGAACTTCCGAAGTATTTTTAAAGCTACAGCTATGAAAATTAGTATTTGACTTCTCTGTTACAATTTAAAAAATACGTTTCAGTATTTTTGGAAATTCAACTACTAAGGGGGTAAAATAGTGAAGAACGTCTTAAAAATAAATCGGTATTAAAGAACTACTGAAGCATTTTTAGAGTCACATCTATGGAAACTGGTATTTGACTTCTCAATTAGGATTAAAGTACCACGTGATCAATGCTTTTGGAAGGGGGTGAAATAGGGATGAAAATTTTTAGAAACCTATTTCGCTATATTAACACAAATTTTAATCCTGTATCTATGAAAATTATTTCACTTCTCGGTTAAATATAAACAAAATTCTTTTAGGGCGTGAAATGTTCTATGGAAATATCGCCACAAGAACGCAAAAGGCTCGATTACAGAAAACTTGCACTCCACCCACCAGAATTGTTTTTTGGTGAGAAATACATTCGGAAAATACCATGTTTCTATGGCCTCAATTAGCTTGAGAAGTTTAGTAGATGTTCCAATTTGTCAAAAACATAAAAATTACATCAAAGAAAGACAAAATGAAAACCTGTACAGATCATACTGTCTACGCGATCGAAGTAGGGGGCGATAAGGTAGTTTTGTGTATGCAATATGCTATGGCGCAGTTAGGAATATACTGTGTCGTCGTAAAATGTTGTCAGAATTGCGATTTTCCTGTTGAAACTAGAGAATGTGTGTGTCCTTGTAGGGAAGAGGTCGCGTGTGTGTATGCAAACGGGTTATGTGGACATTTTAATTTGATTGTGAGAATTATCGTAACGTTTTTGAGATAAGACTGTGAGTAGTTTTCGGAAAGTTGTTGCAAAAGCCTTTCCGTTGTGCTCTGCTAGGTGAAGTCGACGTGAAAGCTGTGGAATAGCAATTTCGTACGCCGTGAAATTATGCAATCGGAGTTTACTGCTGTTTTAAACCCCAAGATTACGTTCGTGGGTTTGAACTGCGCAGGAATTGTAAGTTTAATAAGTGAGAATTCCTGATAAGAACTGATAATTGTCTTAACTAGATAATGAAGTGTATGAAACTATTATCTTATTTTTCAGGGCCATATTAAGGAGAGACAAAAATTCTGAGTAATCGACAGCAAAGTGAAGTTTAGATAGACAAACTTTGAGCGATTATAGGGGACATTCACACATTCTACTTGTGTGTGTGCGCCAGTGTGTGTGTATGTGTGTGTGTGTGTGTGCACGCGCGCCAGTGTGTGTGTGTGTGTGTGTGTGTGTGTGTGTGTGTGTGTGTGTGTGTGAACTAAAATAAGCGCTCATGCTCTGATAAAACTGGAACGAGCGTTTGCTGCTGACTTTATTACTCGTGTTTTACCCTCATTGGGCATCAGACTCCTATCCTACGGTTCTTCCTTGACTCCCAGCGCAGAACTCAGTAACCTGAATTATAATTTTATGTCTACTGATATTAAACTTTCGAGTTATGGCGTTATGAAGATCGTCCATTTTCTCTTGATGTAGTGTCAGTTGCAGATTGCATTGCAGCATCAGCGAAATTACGACATCCCAAGGACTCATCCCTGATTTCTCTCTTGTCTTTGACGGAACTCAGTAGTAACAAGAAAAGAGGAAGCAGATATTGAAAATCGATGTTTATTATTACTAATTTTTATGTGTTACCTTAACTTTCACATGTTATTTGAATATCTTATTGTGTAGCACGACTGAGAGAGCGTGTGGCTTGTGTGTGTGCAAGTTACGCTGACCTGTGACGGACAGGAAGAGAGCCCAGCATTCCTGTGTAAGAGAACTATTTAATGCAGACAACGGAGTTTCTGTATACTCGTTAATATACTGTTCTGTGCGGTCCCTTTCATCCAAAGCAGGCTAGCTCGAATAGGCTTTACTTCAGTTTTCATACAACTAGATAGTACACACAGAGACTAAATAAAATATCAAGTTTTAAAGCAGTTTCCTGCTTCCTTTCGCCGATCGGATAAAAGTGTCAAGTCCGTATCTGTGTGCTGTGGATGAGTGCTTGAACAGTTTAGTTTTTTGTCACTGTTGTAATGAATGAGTGGAAGGTAGAGAGCGAAACCCGTTGTTGGCACGTAACGTACTCCTCTGGAATAGCACCGTGAGGGCCCAAGGATGTATCACAGTCAACAGTGTCACATGCTCTCACTCAATGAGACGCTGAGGGGAAGTTCGGAATTTTGTCCAGGAGATTGGAGATCAGGAACTGCAGGCCACCATCTCTCCTACCATTGCCGTCACCCCCCCCCCCCCCCGCCACACCCCAAAAAAAATACCCCTCCAGCACCCAGATTCGAACCGACTACCTCAGAGTCTTGCGCCACGGCGTATGCTTACGTTAGCAATCTCTGTTTCGGAAACGCAAAAAGGAGGTTTAACACTGCCAAACATACACCTTAATTGAAAACGAAATTTTTCAGAATATGCGTCTGAGGCACAGCGCTGTACTGAAGTGAATTGTGGTTGTAGGAAAATCGGAAATGAAGACGATCGAAGCGTTTGAAATGTGGTGATGGTTAAGTGGATTTATGAGACAATAAATAGAAGGTTCTTCGCAGAATCTGCGATGAAACGACTAAGTGGAAAACTACCACGGCGTGCCAAAAAGGAATACCCCCTTCTTTCAATGCGAAATATTTTTTAGCTTTTCAAATAAAGCAAACTCTATTAACATTCTAAATCTTTATTTTTCGTGCTTACATGTTTCTCATCGTAGCCACGCTGGCGATGAACAATATCTCTCCCGAGGAGAGACCATTTAGTTGATATCGTCACCGTAAAATGTTTGACTTTCCTGGCGGAGCCACTTACCTCACCTCTGCTTGCACTGCTTCGCCACTATCAAAGTGAAGTCATCGGAGGTGTTCTTTAAGTTTTGGAAACAGATGAAAATCGAATGTGGTCAAGTCGTGACTGTATGGAGGATGGTCGATGAAAGTGAATCTAAGGAGTCGGACTGTTGCAGATGTCGCAGCGCTCGTGTGTGGTCTGGCGTTGTCATGCTGAAGTAGAGGATGCTCCATGTGTGGACGATCACTTCGAATTCGAAATTCGGTTACAGCACGCTATTTCTCACGCATCGTAATACACTACTGGCCATTAAAACTGCTACACCACGAAGATGACGTGCTACAGACGCGAAATTTAACCGACAGGAAGAACATGCTGTGATATTCAAGTATTTAGCTTTTCAGAGCATTCACACAAGGTTGGCGCCGGTGGCAACACCTACAACGTGGTGACATGAGGATAGTTTCCAACCGATTTCTCAGACACAAACAGCAGTTGACCGGCGTTGCCTGGTGAAACGTTGTGGTGATGCCTCGTGTAAGGAGGAGAAATGCGTACCATCAAGTTTCCGACTTTGATAAAGGTCGGATTGTAGACATCGCGATTGCGGTTTATCGTGTCGCGACATTGCTGCTCGCGTTGGTCGAGATCCAATGACTGTTAGCAGAATATGGAATCGGCGAGTTCAGGAGGGTAATACGGAACGCCGTGCTGGATCCCAACGGCCTCGCATCACTAGCGGTCGAGATGACAGGCATCTTATCCGCATGCCTGTAACGGATCGTGCAGCCACGTCTCGATCCCCGAGTCAACAGATGGGGACGTTTGCAAGACAACAACCATCTGCACGAACAGTTCGACGACGTTTGCAGCAGTATGGACTATCAGCTCGGAGACCACGGCTGCGGTTACCCTTGCCGCTGCATCACAGACAGGAGCGCCTGCGATGGTGTACTCAACGACGAACCTGGGTGCACGAATGCAAAATCGTCATTTTTACGGATGAATCCAGATTCTGTTTACAGCATCATGATGGTCGCATCGGTGTTTGGCGACATCGCGGTGAACTCACATTGGAAGCGTCATCGCCGTACTGGCGTATCACCCGGCGTGATGGTATGGGGTGCCACTGGTTACACGTCTCTGTCACCTCCTGTTCTCATTGACGGCACTTTGAACAGTGGACGTTACATTTCTGATGTGTTACGACCCGTGGCTCTACCCTTCATTCGATCCCTGCGAAACCCTACATTTCAAGAGGATAATACACGACCGCATGTTGCAGGTCCTGTACGGGCCTTTCTGGATACAGAAAATGTTCGACTGCTGCCCTGGCCAGCACATTCCCCAGATCTCTCCCCAATTGGAAACGTCTGCTCAATGGCGATCGAGCAACTGGCTCGTCACAAAATGCCAGTCACTACTCTTGTTGAACTGTGGTATCGTGTTGAGGCTACATGGGCAGCTGCAACTGTACACGCCATCCAAGCTCCGTTTGACTCAATGCCCAGGCGTATCAAGGCCGTTATTACGGCCAGAGGTGGTTGTTCTGAGTACTGATTTCTCAGGATCTATGCACCCAAATTGCATGAAAATGTAATCACATGTCATTTCTAGTATCATATATTTGTCCAACGAATACCCGTTTATCATCTGCATTTCTTCTTGGTGTAGCAATTTTAATGGCCAGTAGTGTATGTAGACATGGAGAATAAAGATGTAAAATGTTAATAACGCTTGTTTTATTTAAAAAGTTGTAACAGTTTTCGCACACAAAATTCGGTGGCATTACTTTTCAGCATGCCCTCGCAGAAGGAAGGGCTGGCTGATACGATAAATTTTACGGCGGAAGGAAGAACAGTCATGGTACTAGAGGGACCCTTAGACGAAGAAAATTGTAGAGGAAGACCGAAATTTCTTCACACTGCTCGCTCATGTTCAACAACAGAGTTCTTCCTGTCATTTCGCTATGGTATCAAGGATCTCAGAAGACGGCGAGCCCGTGCACAAGTAAAAATGCTATTTAACCGAAAGATTCTCCGTTTTTTGTCAAATCATTTCGAGGAGCGAAGCGCGACGCCAAGGTGAAAGTAGCTTTGTAAACTAAGGTGGAGGGATACGTAACTTCTTTGCTCCCCCATCTAGTTGTTTGCCGTTCGGAAGTTATAATGGATATTTGCACTCGATTTTGATGTCAAAGCTGCAGATTTATTGTTATAGTGGAGCTAGTTAACGAAATAGCTGTTTACAAGTTCTATACGACAGACGTAATGAAGAGCATTGACACGCTTCCCATTTGGATGTTTGGAAGATTTTCCAACGTATGGGTGAACAGATGCTTACCTAAACATCGAATCATCTTTGAGGATACTTATGACAGTGACAATAAGTCAGCACCTTGTAAATAACGTTCCAGAAAGTTAATTACGGCAAAAATCTACTTCAGGGCGAGAATGAAAAAAAAAATCTGTCAACTTCGGATATTTTGCTGCTTCAGATATCTTATCGATAGAACACAACACAACTATTAAACTTGACTTCAGAGGTTTAATTAATGAGTTTACTTCGCTTAAAGCAAGGAAAAGCAAAGAAAATTATAATAAACTAGCGAGCTGCCCTGGCTTCGCATGGGTAGCACTAATTATCTACGACTAGACGACTTGCCTGGCGTAGCGGTAACATATTACAAACACAAACCTTCCTCGTGAATTCGTCTATTTATTGATGAAGACCTTATCAAAATCCCTATCATAGTTTCTGAGAATAGCCTTCACATACAGACAGAAAAATGCTGCGAAAGAATTTAAATTATAAACATGATGTCCTACGAGGAATGGTAAATATTCAGGGCCTTGACAGGAGAGATCATTTGAATCACAACAGTCTGGTAAACATGGGCTCTATGAAGAATACCTTAAGAGCTATGAGCATATCTTCATCTTCAATACTGTGAAACAAATCTCTTCTACTACTATCTCTTTCTTTTCCATAATTTGTGAGGTGGTAGCAAGGACCAAAACAGAAAGAAGTCTAGTAAACGTGGGCTCTTAAGTGCACACCTAAAGCTTTGAGCACTTGTTCATCTTCACTACCGTGAAACATAACTCTTCTACTGAACGAATGTTCATGGCTCTTAAGGTATACAGTTTAGATCCCATCTTTGCTAGACATTTTTGCCTCAAATGAGCGTTCCTGTTGCATCCCCAATATTGACCATTCCTCCTGGGACTCTATGTATATGTACAGAAATACGTTTCCTGGAAATTGATGGTTTCTCAACTCTTAAATGTAGCCGATTTGCCTTTATTTCTAATTAAAATTTATGCGCTATTAGTGAATTATGTCCAGCAAATAAAATCTGTTCTTTATTAAACCTTAAATTAAAACAATTGTACAGGTGCTACCATAAGCAGTAAGAAACAATGAGGTGACAAAAGTGCATCCTAATACCGAATCGGATCTCCTTTTGCCTACCATGGTGTACCAACTCGACGTAGCATGGACTCAACAAGCCGTTGGAAGTCCCATGCTGAAATATTGAGCTAATGTATTTCTGTAGGCGTCCATAATTACGAAAGTATGGGCAGCGCAGCATTTAGTTCATGAACTAACTTCTCGATTATGTCCGATAAATGTTCGCCGGGATTCATGTCAGGCGATCTAGGTGGCCACATCATTCGCTCGAATTGTCCAGAATGTTCTTCAAACCAATCGGGAACAGTTGTGGCCCAGTGACATGCCGTATTGTCATCCACAAAAATGTCATCATTAAATGGCTGCAAATGGTCTCCAAGTAGCCGAATAAAAACATCTCTCGACAATGAACGGTTCAGCTGTGTCAAGGGACCCATCCCATTTCATGTAAACACAGCCCACACCTTTATGGAGCCACCACCAGCTTGCGTAGTGCCTTGTTGACAGTTTTGGTCTGTGGCTTCGTGGGGTCTGTCACACTCGCACCCTCCCATTAGCTCTTACCAACTGAAATCGGGACTTATTTGAACCAGGTCACGGTTTTCCGGTAGTCTAGGGTCCAACCGATATGGTCACGAGCCCAGGAGAACTGCTGCAAGCGAAGTCGTGCTTTTAGCAAAGGCTACAATAGCGCCTTAACGCCAGATTTCGCCGCACTGTCCTAACAGATTCGTTCGTCGTACCTCCCACATTGATTTCTGCGGCTATTTTACGCAGAGTCGCTTGTCTGTTAGCACTGACAACTCTATGCAAAGTAAACTGCTGCCAGTGGTCATGTGAAGGGCGTTGGTTACAGCGTTATCCGTGCTGAGCGGTAGTGCCTGAAACTTGGTATTCTCGGCGTACTCTTCACCCTGTGGATCTCGGAATATTGAATTCCCTAACGATTACCAAAATGGAATATCCCCTGCGTCTATAACATTTCGCGTTCAAAGTATGTTAATTCCCATCGTGTGGCCATAATCGCCTCGGAAATCTTTTCACATGAATTACCTGAATACAAATGATAACCTCTCCAGTCCACTACCCCTTTATGCCATCTGTTTATGTGCAAATCGTTATCCCATGACTTTTTTCACATCAGTGAACAGGTTTCCTTTCACTTTAAATTTTTTTGGAAGGTTCATACCATGTGTAGCTTATTTACTACAATCATGCATTTCATTTATTGTGTGCAATATTTTTTAAGGATATAGTTCATTTAGGTATTATTTTTCAATAGAAATTTGTTACTCTGAGTAGGAAAAATTCAGAAAGTTTATTATCCCGTGAGGAAGAGGGGGGGAGGGGAGGGGAGGGTGAGGCAGCTATGGTACTTGTGATACGGGCACAGGATCACCTAAGCTAGGCTCTGGTGCTCGTAATAGATATTGACTTTCAGTAGAGTACGACACTTTCCATCTATGCGGTCCCGTTCTCTTTGCAGGTCTGATCGTTTCGAGGACCTTCCCGAGAAAGGGCAAAATATCGGCTCTGCAGTGACAGCAGCTCTCTCGTATCGTCTCGTCTGCAAGTTTATGAGCGCCTGCCGATGTTGGCCATTGACAGACTGGTGGAAGCAGGTGACGTGTACAGATTGCGTCCCCTAGCTTCATTAGTGTGCACCTCGCACCGTCTGTGAACACGAAAGGTTGTAAATATTCCAGTCACGCTGCTGAAGCAGATCCCGTCCCATTAGTAATGCTTTAATTACAGCTACAATGAGATAATTAACGAGTTATGGTGGAAATATAAAAGAGAGAATTGTAAAGTACTGTGCGTTTTAATAAGCTACAAATCAGTTCTACCTATATCAAAGCAGTCATTTTGGAATGTACACCGTACCTAGTACATCAGCACCAACCTCTTATAAGGTAATGGGAATCTTAATGAGAAACTTAGTTTTTACGATCTGTCACTTCCGCGCACAACATTTTTACTTTATATTACGTTACACATGCATTCTATCGTACTTTAGCGGTAATGGATTAGTACACTGAGATGACAAAGTCATGGGATAGTGATATACACATATACAGATGGCAGTACCTTCGCTTACAGAAGGTATAAAAGGGCAGTGCATTCTCGGAGCTGTAATTTGTACTCAGGTGTTTCATGTGGAAAGGTGTCTGACGTTATTATGACATCACGACGGGAATTAACAGATAACGCGGAATGATAATTAGAGCTGGAATCACGGGGCATCCCATTTCGGAAATCGTAAGTGAATTCGATATTCTGAGACCCGCAGTGTCAAGAGCCGAGAACATCAGATTTCAGACATTACTTCTCGCCACGGACAACGTAGTGGTAGACGGCCTCCACTTAACGACCGACAACAGCGGCGTTAGTGTAGAGTTGTCAGTGCTAACAGACAAGCAGCACTGCTTGAAGTAAACGAAGAGATCAATATGGGGCGTACGACGAACATATCCTTTAGGACAGTGAGGCGAAATTTGGCGTGAATGGGCTATGGCAGCAGATAACTGATTCGCGTGCCTTTCTTAATAGCATGATATTGCCTGAAGTGCATTTCCTGGGCACGTAACCATATCGGTTGGACCCTAGACGACTGGAAAACCGTGGCCTGGTCACCAATTTTAGTTGGTAAGAGCTTATGGTAGGGTTCGAATGTGGCAGACCCCATGAAACCATGAACGCAGGTTGTCAACAAGGCACTCTGCAAGCTGGTGGCGTCTCCATAATTATGTAGTGTTTGTTTACATGGAATGGGCTGTGTCCACTGGACCAACTGAACTGGTAATTGTCTGTAAGTGGCTATGTTCTGCTACTTGGCGACCATCTGCAACCATTCGTGGACTTCATGTTCCCAAAAAGCAACGGAGCTTTTATGGATGATAATGCCCCATTTCACTGGTCACAATTGTTCGAGATTGGTTTAAAGAACATTCTGGACAATTCGAGAGTCTGAGTTGGCCACCCAGATCGCCCGACATCGGACACAATGGAGAGGTCAATTCGTGCACAATATGCTACAGCTGATGACTCAGGGATCTTCGAACGAACTGTTGAGTCCAAGCTTCGTTGATTTGCTGGACTACGCCAGGCAAAAGGAGATCCGAACCAATATTAGGAGGTATCGTTCGACTTTGTCCAACTCATTGGATATACTGACCCCTCACAGAGTAGATTCTCACTACAGTCGGAAGTTGCAGCTGCCGTGCATAAGATAAACTAACTTAAGAAATGAGAGCACATTTGGAAAAACACAACGATGCCAATTCTGTATACACTTGACGCTCAGATTACAATAAAAACTCAAACTTTCGATGTTAATCTGCATCATCTCCGTCAGGAAGAACTGACAGTTGTCATGATGAAAGAAAACGCTTGTCCCGCGTATCGACTTACAAGAACTATGTCATTGTAAATTTCAATCGATTTTATAATCATTGCAATAACATCACATATCCTCTCAGTCCATGAAGTTTCAATACGTTTCCTCATCCTCTTCTGTGTGCTTCACTCCTTTTGCCAGGCAGTGCATGCAAGCGTTGCTCCATTTGTATGGTCAGAAGATGCAAATTTTACTCTTCGTACAGATAGTAAATGTGTAGCAATAAAGGTAAATGGTTGAAATGGCCCTGAGGTCATCAGTCCCCTAGAACTTAGAACTACTTAAACCTAACTAACCTAAGGACATCACACACATCCATACCCGAGGCAGGATTCGAACCTGCGACCGTAGTGGTCTCGCGGTTCCACACTGTAGCGCCTAGAACCGCACGGCCACTCCGGCCGGCCAATAAAGGTATCTCCAATCTCTTTATTTAAGGAGCATTTAAAGAAAAATATCTGGGAGACGCTGACGTAAAAAGAAGACAGGACGTGGTTACGTCTATCAAATAAGCAACATTCCGCATCTAAATTTCTGTCCTTTCACCGATGATACTGTTCGTTTTTTTATGATTCAGCAGTCTCCTGACTGGTTTAATGCGGCCCACCACGAATTCCCGTCCTGTACCAGCCTCTTCACCTCTAAGTAACACTTGCCACCTACGTCCTCCATTATCTGTTGCATGTATTCCCATTTCTGTCTTCCTCTACGGTTTTTGCCCTCTACATCTCCCTCTAGTCCCATGGAAGTCATTCCCTCATGTCTTAACAGATGTCCTATCATGCTGTCCCCCTCTTCTTGTCAATATTTTCTACATATTCCCTCCCCTCCCCCCTCCCCCCCCCCCCCCCCCACCATGAACCATGGACCTTGCCGTTAGTGGGGAGGCTTGCGTGCCTCAGCGATACAGATAGCCGTACCGTAGGTGCAACTTCAACGTAGAAGTATCTGATGAGAGACCAGACAAACGTGTGGTTCCTGAAGAGGGGCAGCAGCCTTTTCAGTAGTTGCAGGGTCAACATTCTGGGTGATTGACAGATCTGGCCTTGTAACGCTAACCAAAACGGCCTTGCTGTTGTGGTACTGCGAACGGCTGAAAGCAAAGGGAAACTACAGCCGTAATTTTTCCCGAGGGCATGCAGCTTTACTGTATGGTTAAATGATGATGGCGTCCTCTTAGGTAAAATGTTTCGGAGGTAAAATAGTCCCCCATTCGGATCTCCGGGCGGGGACTAATCAGGAGGACGTTGTTATCAGGAGAAAGAAAACTGGCGTTCTACGGGTCAGAGCGTGGAATGTCAGATTCCTTAATCGGGCAGGTAGGTTACAAAAATTAAAGTGGGAAATGGGTTGGTTAAAGTTAGATAGAGTGCGAATTAGTGAAGTTCGGTGACAGGAGGAACAAGACTTGTGGTCAGTTGAAAACAGGGTTATAAATACAAAATCAAATAGGGGTAATGCAGGAGCAGGTTTAATAACGAATAAAAAAATAGGAGTGCGAGTAAGCTACTATAAACAGTATAGTAAACGCATTATTGTGGCCAAGATAGACACGAAGCCCACGCCTGCTGCAGTAGTACAAGTTTATGTGGCAACTAGCTCCGCAGATGACGAAGAGATTGACGAAATGAATGATGAGACAAAATAAATTATTCAGGTAGTGAAGGGGGACGAAAATTTAATGGTCATGGGTGACTGGAATTCGATAGTAGGAAGGAAACGTAGTAGGTGAATATGGACTGGGGGTAAGGAATGAAAGTGCAAGCCGCTTGGTAGAGTTTTGCACAGAGCATAACTTAATCATAGCTAACACTTGGTTCAAGAGTCATAAAAGAAGATTGTATATATAGAAGAAGCCTGGAAATACTGGAAGGTATCAGATAGATTATATAATGGAAAGACAGAGATTTAGGAAACATATTTTAAATTGTAAGTCATTTCCAGGGGCAGATGTGGACTGACCAGAATCTATTGTTTATGAACTGTAGATTAAAACTGAAGAAACTGCAAACAGGTGGGAATTTAAGGAGATGGGACCTGGATAAATTAAAAGAACCAGAGGTTGTAGGGAGTAGGGCATTAGGGAAAGATTGAAAAGAATAGGGGAAAGAAATACAGTAGAAGAATGGGTAGGTTTGAGAGATGAAATAGTGAAGGCAGCAGAGGATCAAGTAGGTGAAAAGACAAGGGCTAATAGAAATCCTTGTGTAACAGAAGAGATATTGAATCTAATTGATGAAAGGAGAAAATACAAAAATGCAGTAAATGAAGCAAGCAAAAAGGAATACAAACGTCTCAAAAATGAGATCGAAAGGAATGGCTAAGCAGGGATGGCTAGAGGACAAATATAAGGATGTAGAGGCATATATCAATAGGGGTAAGATAGATACTGCCTACAGGAAAATTAAAGAGACCTTTGGAGAAAAGAGAACCACTTGCATGAATATGAAGAGCTCAGATGGAAACCCAGTTCTAAGCAAAGAAAAGAAAGCAGAAAGGTGGAAGGAGTGTGTAGTGTCTATACGTGGGCGATGCTCTTGAGGACAATATTATGGAAATGGAGGAGGAGGTAGATGAAGATGAAATGGGAGATATGATATTGCGTGAAGAGTTTGAAAGAGCACTAAAAGACCTAAGTCGAAACAAGGCCCCGGGAGTAGACAACATTTCATTAGAACTACCGACAGCCTTGGAAGAGCCAGACCTGACAAAACCCTACCATCTGGTGAGCTAGATGTATGAGACAGGCGAAATACCCTCAAACTTCAAGAAGAATATAATAATTCCATTGAAAAAGAAAGCAGGTGTTGACAGATGTGAAAATTCCGAACTATCAGTTTAATCAGCCATGGCTGCAAAATATTAACACGAATTCCTTACAGACGAATGGTAAAACTGGTAGAAGCCGACCTTGGGGGAGATCAGTTTGGATTCCGTAGGAATTTTGGAACAAGTGAGGCAATACTGACCCTACGAATTATCTTAGAAAATAGATTAAGGAAAGGCAAACTAACGTTTCTAGCATTTGTAGACTTAGAGAAAGCTTTTGACAATGTTGACTGGAATACTCTCTGTTAAATTCTGAAGGTGGCAGGGGTAAAATACAGGGTGCGAAAGGCTATTTATGATTTGTACAGAAACCAGATGGCAGTTGTAAGAGTCGAGGAGTATGAAAGGGAAGCAGTGGTCGGTAAGGGAGTGAGACAGGGTTGTAGCCTCTCCCCGATGTTATTCAATCCGTATATTGAGCAAGCAGTAAAGGAAACAAAAGAAAAATTCGGAGTAGGAATTAGAATCCATGGAGAAGAAATAAAATCTTTGAAGTTCGCCTATGACATTGCAATTCTGTCAGAGACAGCAAATGACCTGGAAGAGCAGCTGAACGGAGTGGACAGTATCTTGAAAGGAGGATATAAGATGAACATCGACAAAAGCAAAACGAGAATAATGGAATGTAGTCGAATTAAGTCGGTTGATGCTGAGGGTATGAGAATAGGAAATGAGACGCTTAAAGTAGTAAATGAGTTTTGCTATTTAGGGAGCAAAATAACTCATGATGGTGGAAGTAGAGAGGATATAAAATGTAGACTGGCAGTGGCAAGGAAAGCGTTTCTGAAGAAGATAAATTTGTTAACATCGAGTAAAGATTTAAGTGTCAGGAAGTCGTTTCTGAAACTATTTGTATGGAGTGTAGCCATGTATGGAAGTGAAACGTGGCCGATAAATAGTTTAGACAAGAAGAGAATAGAAGCTTTCGAATTGTGGTGCAACAGAAGAATGCTGAAGATTACATGAGTAGATCACATAACTAATTAGGAGGTATTGAATAGAATTGGGGAGAAGATAAATTTGTGGCACAACTTGACTAGAAGAAGGGATCGGCTGGTAGGACAGGCATCAAGGGATCATCAATTTAGTATTGGAGGGCAGCGTGGAGGGTAAAAATCGTAGAGGGAGGCCAAGAGATGAATACACTAAACAGGTTCAGAAGGATGTAGGTTGCAGTAGGTACTTTGAAATGACGAAGCTTGCACAGGATAGAGTAGTATGAAGAGCTGCATCAAACCAGTCTCTGGACTGAGGACCACAACAACAACGTAGTTCTGCGCAGAACCTCCTCGTTCCTTACCTTATCAGTCCACCTACTTTTCAACATTCGCCTGTAGCACCACATGCTTCGACTCTCTTCTGTTCGGTTTTCCCACAGTCCATGATTCACTACTGTGCAATACTGTGCTCCAAACGTATGTCCTCAGCAATTTCTTCCTGAATTTAAGGTCTGTGTTTGATACTGGTAGACTTCTCTTGGTCAGGAATGCCCTTTTTCCCATTGCTATTCTGCTTTGATGTCCTGCTTGCTCCGTCCTTCATTGGTTACTTTGCTGCACAGGTAGCAGAATTCCTTTACTTCATCTACTTCATGACCATCAATCTTGCTGTTAAGTTTCTCGCTGTTCTCATTTCTGCTATTTCCTATTATTTTCGTCTCTCTAAGATTTACTGTCAATCCATATTCTGTAGTCATTATACTGTCCATTCCACTCAGCAGATGATGTAATTCTTGCTCCTTTTCATCCAGGATAGCAATGTCATCGGCGGATCTTATCATTGATATCCTTTCACCATGCGTTTTAATTCCACTCCTGAACATTTCTTTTACTTACATCATTGCTTCTTCGATGTACAGATTGAACAGTAGGGGCGAAAGTTCACATCCCGGTGTAGACTCTTTTTAATCCGAGCATTTCGCTCATGGTCGCCCACTCTTATTATTCCGTCTTGGCTCTTGTACATATTGTATATTACTCTCTTTCCCTATAGCCTAGCCCTATTTTTTTCAGAATTTCTAACGTGGGGCGAAACAAAGCGTCTTTCACTACGACCTGATTGCCGGTAACGCTGCACTAATATTATCAATCAAGACTCCTTTCATGCCGAACTGAAGAAAAAGGACAGACAAAAGCGCATCGATGGACTCATGTCAGCGATTTAAAGCCGATTTATTCAAATTTTTACGTTGTGGTGGTGCCGCGAATATGCTGCGACCCTTCTGGTCATTCCAGGTACAAGGGATGTAGTGTACCGGCACCGGTCTCTATGCAACGTGGGTGTAGTCTCTCAGTATAGGACTTCTGCCTACTTGCTGATTTACACTGTCCAACATGTTGTAGCTGGACAAAAAGTTCGATTTCTGTGTAATTTAGGATTATTTAACCAGCAAGATATTGAGATATTCCAGTAGAAGAGGCGTACTTAACCAGAATACTTCCTTCAAGTTAGTTACGAATTTTATAACCTCTTTATTGGTTTTATTCCTGCAAATCGTAACGGAAAATTTAGGCTCCAGAAGTGTTTCGTACACTTCATATTTTTTCTGTGGATGTCCTCCAGAAAACTGACAAGCATCTCTTCCAACATTCCCTAAACCTGGGTACTCAGAACTGACTGGGACGTAGCACCCATAATTTTCGTGAAAACTCAGTACTTAAGCCCTGCTGAAGGAAATATACTGCCGAGTTTGCAATATATGTCTTTATGACGCACTGGCAACATAAATGCTAGTAGACAAAGCATCACGTCTGATATCATGTAAAAATCTATTTCGTTTAAATTTAAATATACTAATAGGTTCAGTCTCACATTTTAATATTAGTTTACTGCCTCAGCCCCCATAATTCGGCCGCGTAGACTGTATGGTCTCACAGCCTTTTTTTGTTTTTCTTTAATCGAATTTTTTGTTAGTCACAAATTGAAACACCTTCTAAACTTATCACTCTGATTAAAGCCATGGCCTCTCCCGAATGTACTTCTGGCCAAAAAGCGATTCTGGTAGTTGGAGTCGAAGGTTTTTAATATATAAGAAACTATCAGCCTCATTGCGGTAATGAAAACAACCTTTACCTAGGTTTCAGCCCAAGTAATTGAGCCTTCTTCAGAAGCTATACCTGAATCTATAGCATATCTAAAAGGGCATGGTCTTCAAATAAAACTAAAAGAGTCTGAATAAGCGTAGTCACATTTTAAAAATGCGGTTCATAAGTACAAAGTCAACACCAAGACAACTTAAGCTCTGGCGTGCGCCTCGTCTCCATGGACGCCGTGCCGCAGGCCTCGGGATCTGAGGCTGATAGTTTCTTATATATTAGATTATCACGATTGCTGACCTTGCTGCAATGTTGAAAATACAAAAATCGAAGGCTTTTGTTAACGATGCCTATGCGTTCTCGTATTGAAATTTCCATTGAATGTTTACTCCCATAACATTTATTTCTTTATGTCTAACCGACAAGTGAAATACCAATTTTCATAAACCTAGCTTTAAAATTTTTTTTAGTAGAACGAAATATTTTCTTAAAAATTTCATCTCCTATTTCACCCACTTAAGGGTTCAATTTTCAAAAACAGTCAAACAAGTATTTTTTTTAATTTCTAACCGAGAAGTCAAATACCGGTTTTCACAGACGTAGCTTTCAAAATGTTTTAGTAGTTCTTTAATAATATATTTTCGTTAAAGCTTTTACCCACTATGTTACTCCCTTAGTGGTTGAATTTCCAAAAGTGCTAAATCATGTTTTTTTTTTAATTTCTGACTGAGAAATTAAATACTAATTTTCGAAGGTCTAACTTAAAAACAATAATTCAAATTGTTCAAATGGCTCTGAGCACTATGGAACTTAACTTCTGAGGTCATCAGTCCCCTAGAACTTAGAACTACTTAAACCTAACTAACCCAAGGACATCACACACATCCATGCCCGAGGCAGGATTCAAAACTGCGACCGTAGCGGTCGCGCGGTTCCAGACTGTAGCTCCTAGAACCGCTCGGCCACCCCTGCCGGCTCACAAAAAATAATAGTGTCAAACTTTAAAAAACCTTTTATCTCCTTTTTTCAACATCTTAGGACTGGAATTTCGGATAATCCCTTCTTGAACTATGTCTTCAGTATAAGATTAGCACCCTCTCCAAACTTCAAGTTTCTGATCTTAGCAATTTTTGATGGGCGATGATGAGTCTGTGAGTCAAGACATTGCCTTTTATACAGTACATACAGAAGTTTGGTAACTACAGTCCTTTTTCATCGTAATATTCACTGGTAGAGCCATGTCTCAGCAAAAGATGTTAACTTTGTTCCTGAGCCGTCTCCATCGTTTCCAACACATAATTTTTCGAATTGAACGTACGCTGCCTGGCAGAAAACAATGAACCACCAGGAAGAAGACATGATCGGGTGTCAGTGTAACTTCGTACAGGTACACAGCATCAACGGGTAGGTAAACGATTACGCCTGCATTTGTGTGTGTTAGCTAGAAAGGCCTCCAAAGTACATTAGTGTCGTCCGTGTGTAGTGTTGTTACCAGGCTTGCTATGCTATACAAGGGGCGAGAGCAGCGTCAGATGTTGAGTGAATACTGTGAAGCAAGCCGCTGTGGCCGAGCGGTTCTAGGCGCTTCAGTCCGGAACCGCGCTGCTGCTACTGTGGCAGGTTCGAATACTGCCTCGGGCATGGATGTGTGTGATGTCCTTAGGTTAGTTAGGTTTAAGTAGTTCTAAGTCTAGGGGACTGATGATCTCAGATGTTAAGTCCCATAGTGCTTAGAGCCATTTGAACCATTTTGAATACTGTGAAGGACACGGAGACGCGACATACTCGTGAGACACAGCGTTATCAGCACGTGGCAGAGTTTTAACGAGACCTCTTTTGGCCGTCTGATCTAATCGCATTGATCTAATCACACAATATTCAGATTTGTGGGCATTCGCATTTGACAGAGGCCCGATGTTGGACTACATGTGAACGTGAGGGCAGGCACAGTCGTCGTCAACGTTCCCACGTCTGGCCATCACAGGGAAGAATCGCTATTTCGTGCACGTCCCATACCGAAACGCCTTCACATATCTGCCTGACATCCAAGGTCTAGTAATTGACTTCCTGCAACGCTCCTTGTCACCCCGCACCACTGTTTGGAGACTAGCAGCAACCGTACTTAGGGAAATACTGTCCCTTGGGTAGGCTACTGTTGACACCACAATTGGACTGATGTCATGACCGTGAAGGATCGACTGCTGAAGAATCATGCAGCATTGTGGTCAACGGCGAATCGCGGTTCTGCACTTCTTGGCTCATCGCCACCGTCGAATACGGCAGCGACCTGGGGAGACGTCCCATTCTTCCAGTGTTCTGGAGTCACAGTGGTGTTGCTCCTGGTGTCACGTTGTGAGTAGCCATCGCATACGACTTCAGGTCACGGCTGGTAGTGAATGAAGGAACTCTGACGGCACAGTAGTACGTGACGGATATCCCGCGTCCTCGTGCGTTATCTCTCATGCGATAGTATCGCAGTGCCATTTTTCAACTGGACACTGCTCGTCCAAGCATGGTACATCTCTCTATGAACTCTCTGCATAACACTTCTGTGCTCAGTAAGATCCTCAGATTTATTACCAATACAACCTGTGCGGGAAGAGTCTGGACATCAACTGCGCCCCAGCAACAGTATCTAGACAATCGAGGACCGGTTAAAAAAAGTTGTGGGCCAGTTTACCTCGGAATAGGATACATAGACTGAGCCGTGCGCGGCTCGCGGTCATGCTGTTTATTGCTCGTCATCTTGTTCTTGTGGTTCTGTCGCCTCGTTTTTCTTTTAATTCGATTTACTGGCGTCACTACGTTGCTGGTTTTACTTGCCCGTGAGTGGCAGCAACAGCGCCAATCGATAATGGCACTGTCGTACCATCTCTGGAGCGCCCGCTAGTATTTCCGGGTCGTCGTGTGTCGCGAGTTCAGTGGCGGACGGACCAGCAGTGGAGTCAGACGGGGGACGGACCAGCAGTGTAGTCGGGAACGGAGCGGCAGTGAGGTGCAGACAGCCAGTGCTCACCGACCGCTGGCGACGTACATGAACTGTCCGACGGAAGGAGATTGGAGTGGGACGACCGTTGGTTGGTCGGCTCATCGGGCGACGTGTGTTTGATCGTTTGACCGTCTCTGGGTTAGTTTGGTTGTTTGGGGGAGGAGACCAGACAGCGAGGTCATCGGTCTCATCGGATTAAGGAAGGACAGGGAAGGAAGTCGGCCGTGCCCTTTCACAGGAACCATCCCGGCATTTGCCTGGAGCGATTTAGGGAAATCACGGAAAACCTAAATCAGGATGGCCGGACGCGGGATTGAACCGTCGTCCTCCCGAATGCGAGTCTAGTGTGCTAGTCACCCGTTTCTGGGCCTCGTCAGTTGGTCATCTTGCCGGACGTGGGTTGGTTCCTTCGTTGTGCAGAGATGTCGTGGACAATGGGCAATAGTTACCTCTGCATGGTTGGGTTCGAGCCAGCATGCCCGTGTCGCCGTCTCTCTGAATTCCGAACGGACATCGAGTTGAGTCGGGTTGGAGCTGCAGTCAGCTTCGGACAGCCAAGACTCGCTCGACCGTTGCCGACACACGTAACTTCAGTGAGGACGACCTGGTATGGTCGTTCGATCGGTCGTCTCATCGGACGACGTATATTTGGTCGCCGATCGCTTGTGGAAACTCTCTGTGAGTCGAATTGATTCGTCCTTGTTGTTCCACAGTGACTGTCTTTACGATTGTTCGAGTTCTTGTGCAAGTGTGTTTACGTGGAACCGTGTGCAGTTTCTGTGATTTCCACTGAGCAGATGAATGCTGTCTGCGTACTGGAGTAGACAGTCGGTCGGTTGAAATAGAGCAGCGAGTGTGTCGGGTGGAAGGGATTTGATTAGGCTGTTGGTTGTTTCTTCAGCGGTCCCTAGGTCGAGTTGCCACCCGAATGTTTAATGTTACGCTTGGCTGCCTGTCTCATCTAAACTGTGCTAGGAGTTTCCTCCCCAGGCCGACCCTAGGAACACTCCTGAGCACCACTGTTTGTTGTTTGTGATTGTCATTTCATTTGGTAGCAGGCCTCAGGCGTGTATTGATGTTCTCTGTTTTATGTTTAGTATATGGCCATCAGCCGAACTTCATGTCAACTATTTTAAGATTAGGCCTTCAGCCGTGTTTTATTTAAAATTCTTGTTGCTCTATATTTAGGCGTTCAGCCGCGTTTGTTTCAGAATCTGTGGCTTTAATATGTAAATCCTTGTCTGTAAAGTTTCTCTTTAATTATCTTGAATTCTTGAAACGGCCTTCAGCCGTGTTCTGTAAATGTTTATCTTATGGTTGTCTTTAATTATTCTTGAGTAATTGTTTGAGCCTTCAGCCAACAAGATTCTTCAGGTTTTCTTAAGATGTTTTTCTGTTGTACTGTGTAAAAGGTTATCTTTAAAGCCTCTCCTTTATTAAATATAAAGCCTCTCCTTTATTATGTAAAAAAAATGTATTGTGCTTTCAGCCGAAGAATTAATTTGGAATTTCCTTAATATGGCCTTTAGCCAGAAATGGTAAATGCTTGGCTTTTAAAGAATTTCCTTAGGTGATCTGAAATATTATTTCGGCCTTTAGCCGAAACGATATTGCAATTTTACTTAAGTAAGGCCTTGAGCCGTTTCTCCAAATCCTGGTGTTTTGAAAGAAATCATTTAAACTTGTTCTGCAGAAGTCACTTGAGCCCTCAGCCGTGAATTGATCTTTGCTGTTTTAAAGAGAAAACTGTGCATTGGTTTGAGGAATAAAGTTGTGTCTGTGTCCTTGTATAACTAAGAGTAATTGACCTTGGCCCCTTTCTACAACATGATCCGCTCTGTCCTGCCAAACCAGATTTCAAAGACTTTATGACACTCATCCCAACAGAATCAGTGTATGCTTCCAGGACAGAGGTGGTACATCGTTATAATGATAAGTGAGCTTAAGTTTTGTATAAATTTGACTCGACATTGTAATCACTGAAATAACATCACATACCCTCTCAAACGGAGAAGACTCATATCGTTTTCCTTTCCCCTTGTGGGTCCTCACATCTGTCATGCAGTGTATTTAAGGTTGTGGCTAATAAACAAAGTAATGTATTGAATTCTGCTGCATCTCGTGGCACTCTTCTACATGGAAACGCACTGTATGAATAAAACTTAAGTGAAATAAAGCGTATTCAGTTTTCTGATCATCTTCCAATTTCCCGATCACAGGTGATTTTTGAAATGATACAGCAGAATTGTCGCCGTTTTTCCTGCAATAGTCTCGAAACAGTCCATCTCGTTCTTCTCCCGAAATGTGAAATATGCGATGCAATAGGCTCCTGTGAGTAGGATAGTATGTTCTTTTGTATTCGTGGTCGCCATTTTATAGGCAACTGGATTTCGACATCCAATTTAGACAGAGATCACTCTGTACCGACCACAACTTACCCCCTTTGATTGGATGATTATCTGTATGTGATTGTTATTTGAAGCTTTACTAGCGTATCCAGAATGAAACTTTCACTCTGTCGCGGAGTGTGCGCTGATATGAAACTTCCCGGCAGATTAAAACTGTGTGCCGGATCGAGACTCTAACTCGGGACCTTTGCCTTTCACGGGCAAGTGCTCTACTAACTGAGCACTTGCCCGCAAAGGCAAAGGTCCCGAGTTAGAGTCTCGGTCCGGCACACAGTTTTAATCTGCCAGGAAGTTTACTAGCGTAGTCTGTCTCAGTTGCTTTCATGTAATGATTGTTTGTATGGTATGGAACTGGGGACCTAGAACTGACGGAGAGCTTTCGTCCCCGTAGTAGCCCTCAATGGTACTCAACCCCACAACAGCCTACAGCAGTCCACTCACTCCACCGCCGCCCCACACCGAACCCAGGGTTATTGTGCGTTTCGCCCCCCCCCCCCACCCAGTGGACCCCTCCCCCCTCCACCCCCCAGGGGTTTAGTTTATTTTAGTGCCTGTGTTGTAACTAGTGGGACGCGACTTTTTTGTCCCTTATGAGGACCGGAGACGCCGCCGCAGCTGGTGTGCTGCAGAGCTCTCGTTATCTGGACGGCAGCAGGTGCTGGGGCGGTCAGCCGGAGCGGACACTGCGTTGGCCGACGCGCCGCTGCTGCATTCTCCGGCAGCGAGTCGGCCGCCGCCGCGGCGCGACGCTTCCAAAATAGCGGGCGGCCCGTGCCTAAGTTATGCGTCGGCACGCGAGCTATGTGAGCCCGCCAGAGGTCACGGGGCGTGACAGCTGGGCCCATCCACAGTGTACCGTCACACTACTGCTCTCTGTAACAGAGCTGAAGGTCGAAACACTAATGCATTCATCTACAGTGATTTCTGTCTGATGACACATGTCACCTTATTTGACCAAATGTTGTGAAGTCCACTGGGATCCGACTAAGGTAATGACGGTCTTCAGTGACGTTGTACTGAAACACTAGCAGACAAAAAAGGTGAATCACCCGGAAGGGGAGGAGGTAACGAAATTAAACTTTACTAGTAGAGAGGGTAGGTTATGTTATCTCAGTGATCACAAAATCGTCTCGAATTTACAAAGAACTTTATAGTAAGAGCCCATTTACCAATATTACTTTGCACCCTGTGTGGCTTGGAAGCATGCACTGATTCGGTTGGTGTGTCATAAAGCCGTTTTAATCTCTCCTGAGGCAAACTGGCCCATACGCATAGAATCTAGTCCTTGACATCCTGGACACTGGCATTGGGTCGAAGCTGGTCCTACACGTGCTCCACCTGGAACAGGTATGGGCCACGGTACAAGCTCAATCTCACACATTGACCAGTGATATTTGTGAACGAGTATCGGGACATGAAAGGGAAGTAGTGGTGGGGAAGGGAGAGAGACAGGGTTGTAGCCTCTCCCAGATGCTATTCAATCTGTATATTGAGCAAGCAGTAAAGGAAACAAAAGAAACATTCTGAGTAGGTATTAAAATCCATGGAGAAGAAATAAAAACTTTGAGGTTTGCCGATGACATTGTATTTCTGTCAGAGACAGCAGTTGAACGGAATGGACAGTGTCTTGAAAGGAGGATATAAGATGAACATCAACAAAAACAAAACAAGGATAATGGAACGTAGTCGAGTTAACTCGGGTGATGCTGGGGGAATTACATTAGGAAATGAGACACTTGAAGTAGTAAAGGAGTTTTGCTATTTGGGGAGCAAAATAACTGATGATGGTCAAAGTAGAGAGGATATAAAATGTAGACTGGCAATGCCAAGGAAAGCGTTTCTGAAGAAGAGAAATTTGTTAACATCGTGTATAGATTTAAGTGTCAGGAAGTCGTTTCTGAAAGTATTTGTATGGAGTGTAGCCATGTATGGAAGTGAAACATGGAAATAAATAGTTTGGACAAGAAGAGGATAGAAGCTTTCGCAATGTGGTGCTACAGAAGAATGCTGAGTATTAGATGGGTAGATCACATAACTAATGAGGAGGTATTGAACAGAATTGGGGAGAAGAGAAATTTGTGGCACAACTTGAGCAGAGGAAGGTTTCGGTTGGTAGGACAGTTCTGACGCATCAAGGGATCACCAATTTAGTACTGGTGGGCAGCGTGGAGGGTAAAAATCGTAGAGGGAGACCAAGAGATGAATACACTAAGCAGATTCAGTAGGATGTATGCTGCAGTAGGTACTTGGAGATGAAGAAGCTTGCACAGGATAGAGTAGCATAGAGAGCTGCATCAAACCAGTCTCAGGACTGAAGACCACAACAAGAACATATCGTGTTATTGAAAATGGAACCATGATGATACACAAGAGAGATAACACAGGTGGGTGAAGGATCGCAACATATCGTTGTGCTGTCTGAGGCCGCTCAGACACTACCAGCTGTGACCTGAAGTCATAACCGGTGGCTCCCCACACCATAAGGCCAGAAGTAATGTCGCTGTACCTCTCTAAAAGACGGGAAGGATGGGACCTCTTCCCAGGTCGCCACCGTTTTTGCGACTATGGTCATCCGTGACAGTGCCAAACCGCAGAATGTCAATCCATATATCTGGAGTCCATGCTTCCATGCCACGGCGCCACTCCATACGCAACCGTTTGTGTCGTTTTGTTAAGGACAGCTACAATTGGGACGGTAATTTCCTAGTCCGGCTGCTATTAGTCTCAGACCAGTGCTGCAGGATGACGACACAGAATGTTGCAGTCTCCACTATTTGTCCTCGGATGCCAGGCATGAATATGAGTGGGTTATGATGAGCTTGGCACAGGAAAGGGAATCACTAGTAGTGGTGTAAGGTACCCTCAGCCATGTACTGTTGTAAGAACTCCTTGATATCGTGGATACTAACACTGAGACACATCTGACATCATATTTCGTTCCACACATGTTTCATCGGGGACGGATATGGGAATCTCGCTGGGCACTGGTGTACTTTAACAGTTCATAGAGAGATGTGCCATGTGTGAATGAGGCCTGCGTCACATTGATAAATTTTATAACGATACTGTCGCCTAAAACGTAACACATCATAATGCAGAATGTCCTTGATGTACAGTTGTGCCGTCAGCGTCCCGTCAGCCATTACCTGCGGTCTTACTCAGTGGCTGCCCACACCACAACGCCAGGAGTAACACCGCTGTGACTCTTCAAAACATTGGAAGAATTGGACCTCTCCCTGTGTCGTCATAATACTGACGACACTTGTTCGTAGTAGTGTGGGATCGTGGTTTATCGCTGAACGCAATGCAACGCCAGTCATTAGCAGTCCATAATCTCCGTTCACGGTACCCCTCCAAACGCAGCCGTTTATGTCGTGTTGTTCTCCGACCAGTGATGCGGAATGATACAGAAAGTGTCAGGAGGTCGTTTATTTCGTCTCGGATGGCAGATGCAGATGTGCAGCGGCACGACCAAAGATGTGCTTGGTGCACAATTTGGCGATCCTCACTTGTTGTTGTCTCATGTCGTCCACCGAAATCTTGACGACGAGTATGCCGACTGTCACATTCCCATGCAGTCCACCCTCGGGTCACAGTCACTTCCCATTGCCCCAAAATGCTGGATATCGCACGTTTCGACCAGCCAGCTAAATAGAATGCCAAAATGAGGCTCCTTTCAAATTCTGTCATGTGCTGATAACGCTGTCTCATACGAGTGTACGCATCTCCGTGTCCTTCCGTGAGCAATATCTGACGCTTTTCACGCCTACCAGGCAGGTACCTGCACTAAGCACTAACAACGCTAGTGCACTATGGTGGCTTTTCTACCTGTCACACCCAATTGCAACTCTGTTAATTTACAATTCTGCCGATGGTGTGTACTTGTCAGAAGTTACATTGACATCCAACCACGTCTACCGGGTGGTCCACTTTTTTCGTCAGGCAGCATAAATCTATGAACTTCCGGCGCTTTTCAAAAATTCGATATCGGTTTTGACCACTCTACCTATTCCAAATACACTCCTGGAAATGGAAAAAAGAACACATTGACACCGGTGTGTCAGACCCACCATACTTGCTCCGGAAACTGCGAGAGGGCTGTACAAGTAATGATCACACGCACGGCACAGCGGACACACCAGGAACCGCGGTGTTGGCCGTCGAATGGCGCTAGCTGCGCAGCATTTGTGCACCGCCGCCGTCAGTGTCAGCCAGTTTGCCGTGGCATACGGAGCTCCATCGCAGTCTTTAACACTGGTAGCATGCCGCGACAGCGTGGACGTGAACCGTATGTGCAGTTGACGGACTTTGAGCGAGGGCGTATAGTGGGCATGCGGGAGGCCGGGTGGACGTACCGCCGAATTGCTCAATACGTGGGGCGTGAGGTCTCCACAGTACATTGATGTTGTCGCCAGTGGTCGGCGGAAGGTGCACGTGCCCGTCGACCTGGGACCGGACCGCAGCGACGCACGGATGCACGCCAAGACCGTAGGATCCTACGCAGTGCCGTAGGGGACCGCACCGCCACTTCCCAGCAAATTAGGGACACTGTTGCTCCTGGGGTATCGGCGAGGACCATTCGCAACCGTCTCCATGAAGCTGGGCTACGGTCCCGCACACCGTTAGGCCGTCTTCCGCTCACGCCCCAACATCGTGCAGCCCGCTTCCAGTGGTGTCGCGACAGGCGTGAATGGAGGGACGAATGGAGACGTGTCGTCTTTAGCGATGAGAGTCGCTTCTGCCTTGGTGCCAATGATGGTCGTATGCGTGTTTGGCGCCGTGCAGGTGAGCGCCACAATCAGGACTGCATACGACCGAGGCACACAGGGCCAACACCCGGCATCATGGTGTGGGGAGCGATCTCCTACACTGGCCGTACACCACTGGTGATCGTCGAGGGGACACTGAATAGTGCACGGTACATCCAAACCGTCATCGAACCCATCGTTCTACCATTCCTAGACCGGCAAGGGAACTTGCTGTTCCAACAGGACAATGCACGTCCGCATGTATCCCGTGCCACCCAACGTGCTCTAGAAGGTGTAAGTCAACTACCCTGGCCAGCAAGATCTCCGGATCTGTCCCCCATTGAGCATGTTTGGGACTGGATGAAGCGTCGTCTCACGCGGTCTGCACGTCCAGCACGAACGCTGGTCCAACTGAGGCGCCAGGTGGAAATGGCATGGCAAGCCGTTCCACAGGACTACATCCAGCATCTCTACGATCGTCTCCATGGGAGAATAGCAGCCTGCATTGCTGCGAAAGGTGGATATACACTGTACTAGTGCCGACATTGTGCATGCTCTGTTGCCTGTGTCTATGTGCCTGTGGTTCTGTCAGTGTGATCATGTGATGTATCTGACCCCAGGAATGTGTCAATAAAGTTTCCCCTTCCTGTGACAATGAATTCACGGTGTTCTTATTTCAATTTCCAGGAGTGTATGTTGCGATCCTTCACCCACCTGTGTTATCTCTCTTGTGTATCATCATGGTTCCATTTTCAATAACACGATATGTTCTTGTTGTGGTCTTCAGTCCTGAGACTGGTTCGATGCAGCTCTCTATGCTACTCTATCCTGTGCAAGCTTCAGATGAAAACACCTTTGTAAATTATGGCCTAAAATTCTTCTCAATGAAAGATTGATCTGACGTAACATTACAATACGAAATACTGCTTTACCACATCGATTTTTCTACTTATATTTACTTCTATCAGCATTCTTGTTGTGGTTAAAGCTTTCGTATTTTGTTTTTCGTTTAGAAATTGTACACAGCTTTGCTAACACGTATTAAACATCACCACCACAGCAGTAACATATTGGGTTTTGTGGCGAATAATTTCCATGAACTAATATTGCAATCCTGGTATGGGAACACTGCTTGTCTTAATTTTCATACATTTTTTAGAAGAGTCTTTTTAATCCATTGATGTATTTCACAAAAAATGTTCAAATGTATGTGAATTCCTAAGGTAACAAACTGCTGAGGTCATCGGTCCCTAGACTACTTAAACTAACTTATGCTAAGAACAACACACACACACACACACACACACACACACACACACACATTTCAATTTGTATGTGAAACGCCATATTGTGTCTGTCAACCTCTCCTGGCAATCTGATAAAGGATAAATTCCGAAACGCGTCATATGAGGAACACGGTAATTCCTCGCCTGATGTTTGACTTTTGTGGTCCAGGCTGCCTGAGCAGAATTACTGATTATTACAATAACGGTCGCCTGCCTCCTGCGTGACTTTATGTCACATTTATGTTAGTATTACGCTGTTCGAGTTCGAGTGACAGTTCGCAGGCAGCGGGACCTACGTGGGCGGCGGTGGGTGAATAGCTGATGTGCAGCAATCGAGCAGCCGTGCTGTATTGTATGCGACCGTGCTGCCCTGACCTTTAGCCCACGGGCATGGCGGTCAAATGATTTGCGCATGCGCAAAACGCGTGCAATATCGCTATCAGGCAAGTGGTCTGTCATGTAGCCTATACTGGATGCGTCTGCCCGCGAGCAACGTGACTGGCGCTTCCCAGCGGCCGTGCTCGGTGGCGCAGCCTAGGAAAAAAATGGTTCAGATGGCTCTGAGCACTATGGGACTAAACACCTGTCTACTTAAACCTAACTAACCTATGGACATCACACACATCCATGCCCGAGGCAGGATTCGGACCTGCGACCGTAGCAGCAGCGCGGTTCCGGACTAAAGCGCCTAGAACCGCTCGGCCAACGATGCCGGCTCGCAGCGTAGGAAAAGCTGTTTTTCACTACAAAAACAAAGACATCTTACAACTAGCATAGTCAAGAGTTTCCAACACATTATGTAATCGAAAAATCAGAATCAGTGTCCCAAATAGCTCAACACTCTCCAACAATGTCCACACAACTGCTCATCTTCAGCTGAGGTTGCCTCTGTTATTCTGGCGGCTTGTCACGTCATTCTCATAGTGTCAAACAAGACGTATGTCAGAACTGTGAAGAGTTGGTGGCCAGTTGTGTGAATAATTCAATGCATGTATATGACATCTGGATTCCTTCAAAAATATGCGGTTCTCTTCTCACACAAATTGTGTTGTTAATGCATTAACTGAACCGTGTTAGAAGTGAGCTGAAAGAGGTATAAATATACAGAAACAAAAATCACTTGACAAATGCCAAAAAAAACACACAATGTTACTTTGATGTATACCATAAGACTCTCTTTGATCAAAGGATTACGAAACTGAAACTGGTACTTGTCTTGGCAAAGTAATAGACAAGTTATCGCCATATATCGAAGTGTTAATTAACTAATATTAATTAAATGATCGTTTTTGTATGAACAGTTTACCGGATTCGAGGTACTTCGCCTCGTGCTTCGACTGTAATACATCACCGAGCGGAATGGCCGCGTGGTTTGAGACGTAATGTCACGGACTGCGCGGCCCATTCCGCAGGAGGTTCGAGTCCTCCCCCGGGCATGGGTGTGTGTGTTGTTCTTAACATAAGTTAGTTTAAGTCTGTTAGTTGTACCTTCAGCGTGTCTGTTGAACGTAGGTGAGTGTAAGGTGTGTGTGTGTGTGTGTGTGTGTGTGTGTGTGTGTGTGTGTGTGTGTGTGTGCGTGTGTGTGTGTTTGTGGGTGGGTGTGTGCGTGTGTGTTTGTGGGTGTGTGTGTGCGTGTGTGTTTGTGGGTGGGTGTGTGTTTGTGGGTGTGGGTGTGCGTGTGTGTGCGTGTGTGTTTGTGTTTGTGTGCGTGTGTGTTTGTGTTTGTATTGGTACGCGCGCACGCTCAGTGTTATTGTAGTGTGTTGTACGATGATGAGAGAATGGACAAGGTGAAACCCGTTGCCAGTACGTAGTACACAAATAGCAAAGAGCATCAAGGGAGCCATTGGGCTTATCGTTCCTATCAGACAGACAGATCGACACCAACATCATGCCGCACTGCGAAGAGGCCTGGATTTTATTCCAGGCAATTGATGTGAAATCTGGTGATCAGGAACTTCAAACCACCAACTCTCCTCGGCTAGCATGCCAAATACTGATGGTAATAATTTCTTCTGTCACCAGAACGTCTCTGACACGTTGCGGGGCTGATCGAGTACACGCGGCATACATGAAGTGTTCTTCGCCGCTTTCGGACCTGCCGACATTACAAAAATACTTTCAAAATGTTCCCGACGTGTAGCAAACGTGTTCACGAGGAAAGGGAGACATGTGGTGGCATAGCCAACAATTAATTTGCAGGATATTTTGACAGCGGCAGTGACATTGTACCGACGTTTTGCCTCCTGTACGAAAACGGTGTAACCGGCTGGTGTTTGAAGATGATACTGAAGAAGAAGAGCAAACCTACCAGCGACAATCAGAGTCGTGGATGTGGCAAACGGAAGACAATGAACCAATAATCTGGACGCTTACGGAAATTCCTGGAATAAAGAATGCAGCTTTACAGCACGTGAGTACAAGAATAAGAGAATTAGACGTTTTCTGTGTAATATTCAATAGTAAATTTTGGGAAAACATCGTAACTGAGACGAATGGATATGCACAAGATGTACTCAACAGCGAACAGTGGAGACGAAAAATAGACCAAAAGTGGTCTCCTATCGGCTGTAATAAAATAAAAATATACATTGTGCTATGTATAATCACGGCTGAAGTAAGGAAACCATCGATTCAGATGCATTGGTCTAGGAGGGCCGTTATAGAAACGCCAATATTTAGGAAGACGATGCCATTCAGGAGATTTCTGCACATAAGTCGATTTCTACATCTAGCGAATAACTGTTTAGCCGACAACACAGATAAGCTGTACGAACTAAGGCGTCACAGACATGTTCAAACAAAAATTTAAGGAAGAGAATGCAAGAGAGTATTGCCATTGATGAGTCATTAATGAAATTTAAGGAGCGCTCATCCTACAAACAATTTAACCCATCAAAAAGAGCGAGGTCTGGTATTAAAATTTATAAATTGTGTGAGTCAGGTTCAGGATACTGCTACGATTTTAAGATATACACGGGTAGTGACAAACGTGTGCTAGTGGCAGTTCTAGAACTATCACAGTCGGTATTACACAAAGGGCATACTCCATATTTAGATATCTGGTTTTCTTCACCGAAACTTTTCAAAACTCTCCTCACCAATAAAACTAATGTGATTGGAACAGTGCACTCAGACAGAAAAAATATGCCCACAGACTTCAAAAAAATGGTTCAAATGGCCCTGAGCACTATGGGACTTAACATCTGTGGTCATCAGTCCCCTAGAACTTAGAACTACTTAAACCTAACTAACCTAAGGACATCACACACATCCATGCCCGAGGCAGGATTCGAACCTGCGACCGTAGCAGTCGCGCGGTTCCGGACTGAGCGCCTAGAACCACGAGACCACCGCGGCCGGCACAGACTTCATGAAAGCAAAATAAAGAAAGGAGACAGTAAGGAGCTGTAGTGGCATATTGGCACTAAAATGGAAAGATAAACGAGACGTTTACATGCTTTCCAAAAAACATTCAACAGCAGAAATGATTGCCACAGACACAGCTCTCCGAATTCGTCGTGGAAACCGAAATGTGTCGTCTAATACAATAGAGGCATGATTGGAATTGACCGCCAAGATCAGATGCTCACATGCTTCCCTGTGATGAGAAAATGTATGAAAGGATACCGCAAGATAATCTTTTACCTATTTGATGTTTACCTTTGTTTAACACGTACATTTTGTATTACAAAATACAATACGGCAAACGACAGAGCTACGCAGAATACAGGATTCACATTGCAGAATCATTGTTGAAAACTACACCTTTCAAATGGCTCTGAGCACTATGCGACTTAACTTCTGAGGTCATCAGTCGCCTAGAACTTAGAACTAATTAAACCTAACTAACCTAAGGACATCACACACATCCATGCCCGAGGCAGGATTCGAACCTGCGACCGTAGCGGTCACGCGGTTCCAGACTGGAGCGCCTTTAACCGCACGGCCACACCGGCCGGCAACTACACCTTTACCGGAGTAGAATCGGAAGGGACGATTAGCATCCGGTGATATACCACAAAGACTGCACGCGCAACATTGGGCACATTGTCCCAAACATATTGATCCAACACCATCAAAAGTAAATTCTGCGAGAACTTGTGTAGTCTGCAGAAAGCATAAACGACACAGCGAAACAACGTGGGAATGCAAAAAGTGCCGCGTTACATTACATGTGCCAGATTGTTTTGAACGATATCATACAATCGAAGACTATTAAAATCGTGTACATGTCATTGTGAAGATGTTGCGTTTGAAAATATGTTTACCGCGCGGGATTATCCAAGCGGTCTTAGGCGCTGCAGTCATGGCCTGTGCGGCTGGTCCCGGCGGAGGTTCGAGTCCTCCCTAGGTCATGGGTGTGTGTTTTGTCCTTAGGATAATTTAGGTTAAGTAGTGTGTAATCTTAGCGACTGATGACCTTAGCAGTTAAGTCCCATAAGATTTCACACACATTTTTTTTTTTTTTTGAAAATATGTTTGCCAACGTACTGACGTAACAGGTCCCAGAATGTTTTGAACAAAATATTATACAGTCTTAGATCATTGCATTGTTGTGAATATTATTACTAAGATTTAGGCCCTAATTGATCAATGTATGTTTGATTATAAAGGGAAATAAAACGTTTGTGAGTATATCGTTGCGTTTGAAACAATGAATGTTTCGTTTCCAATGGGCAACTAATCGTCATTATTTATGATACCTGTAGAAATATCACGTTACTGGTATCTCACACACGTACTCACGAATCCCGAGGGCGTCTGCACGACTTCGGGGGCCACCAGGCGTAGTGCACCGCAGCTTTAGCGTGTGTAAGCACCGGGAATCGTAAGGCGCATCCGTACCTTGCAGCCACTTACGGCTCACGCTAACGGAACTTAAATCGTAAGGCAAAGGATTAATTAAAAATATTCTTTATTTATTTATTATTATACATAAATATTCTTTATGTGCGATTTTATTGGTTTAGTTATTGGTTTAGTAGTGGTTTAGTAGTTGTGTTAGCTTAGTTCCCTATTTCCTTTTATCCTTATTCTCCTGAAAAGCTGGAAAATATAAATAATTCTTTTCAAGTACCACAGGAGAGCAAGAGATGCATTCCACAGCTGCGCCCTCGCGGAAATTCCTCGTCGTTATCTGCTCCACCTGAAATCTCTAAAACCTTTACTCGCTACGCAGATCGTTCGGCACAACTATGTGCTACGTTGTTTGATGAGTCTGGATGACAGGTACAACAATTTAGCAAGTTAAAGTTTGTTAATTCGGAGATCATCTCTTGACGAATTCTGACCGTGGAAACTGCAGGTTCGCACTATCGTTCCAAACTTCACCTCCGAGCGATCTACGTCTCGTAATATCTGTACCGTGATAATTAACTAATTTCGGTATGGAGATATACACTCCTTGAATACTTGATGTTAGTTATTGGATTTTATTTTGTGCAAAAAACTATTAGAACATTTACTATATACCGTAATGACGTCTCACAATCTCTCTCCTAATCTCACACGTCCGATCTCTCCATTCTTTCACAAAGAGTCTTTAAAACAAAGTATTTGGTCTGGCAAAACCCAGAGATGCGTTCGTAGCACAGAACGTCCGATCCTCGCAGTCGGTACATGCCATTCACCACAATATCAATTCGTCGCATCCCTATAAGGGTTCTAAGTGCCACTTTCCCCGCGCACCATTGATCTTGTTCACTAAGATTTTAAACTGTTGTCTCACATATTGCCCTTTCTCCTCTCAGTGGAAACAAGCCAAGCTGATTGCCATCCCCAAGAGATTCAAGGACCCTACGGTCCCCACCAACAACAGGCCCACCAGCCTTCTAAATACTATCGCGAAGATCCTTGAATCAGTGATCCTTCACCGACTTTCCCAACCTCTTACGGCGGCTGGGACGATCCGTCCTGAACAGTTTAGATTCACTTCTCACCTCTCTGCTGAACTTCAGGTCCTACGGATCACTGAACACATCAGCAAAGGCTGGACTTGCAAAACGCCTACGACAAGATCTGCCAAGACAACCTCGTACACAAGTTGCTGACACAGACCCCTATACCGGATATTTATGTCAAGATCGTGGATGACGTCCTCCGCGGCAGGACTTCCCTAGTGGCTCAACGGGGAATGCGTTCTGACATTCGCCAATTGTCGGCAGGCACTCCGCAAGGATCTGTATTATCTCCCACCCTTTTTAATATCTATTTAAATGATATGCCAGTCATCCCCGAGTGCCAGCTAGCACAATATGCTGACGACACAGCACTATATACAACTGGCCGCATTACTGACGCCGTCGTCGCCCGCCTCCAGCGACAAGGTGGACGCCACCACCACCTGGTGCCGGACAAACAAAATAGCTCTCAATGCCGCCAAAACTACGGCAGTCTATTTCACGAAACGGCGCCCAGTCCTCCGCCGCAATATTTCGATTGCAGGAGTGCAGGTACCCTGGTCCCCGACAATCTCGGGGTCCAGATGGACCACAAGTTGCTCTTCCACTGTCATGCAGAGCACGTCGCCAACAAGGGGCAAGAGCTGACCAGGGCTTTGTACCCACTCTTCCACAGTAGGGAACTTAACCTGCATACCAAGCTCCGCATTTACCGAACAGTTATCCTGCTTACCCTCACGTATGGATCTGCTTCATGGGCCACGTTTAGTGTCACCAGGATGCGGACGTTGCAGCGCCTGCAGAACAAGGTGCTCAGGTGGAACCTGCACGCCCCGCCACTCACGAGAATTGCCACTCTCCGCGAGGAAGCAGATATCGTCCCCCTCAAGACGACTATACGCAGCGACGCGCGGCGGCTCTATGAGAAAGTGGATGCCTTGCGGGACACTGTGCATGGGTTACGCCACGTTGGGACCACACTTCCACGCCGCTGGCATCGACCTCCGGTTCCCCTAACCATCCTAGAGGAATCGGATTCCGACCATGGCTAACGATAGGCCTGACACGCCCACCACGGAGGCATCCTTTGGCGGGACTAGCCTCCATTCTATGTCCAATACTTTCCCACCCTACCTGCCCACATTAGGCTACATTTTTCTGCCTTACTGATGAAGTACTGTCACCGTCGGAGGGTGGTACGGAACTAAAAGTCCCACCGCCACACCTCCAAAGTGTATTGTAGCGACGCAATGTCACTGCCCTGTGGATAAATTTACTGCCTCTCCAACACAGTTAGACCGCAAAATACCGGTGATGCTGTACTGTAACTAAGGGTTCTCCATACATTGGTCTTTCATGCTAGGCAGCAAGTGTGGACTGGCATTCAACGTGTCGTCTCATATACGACGTCGGGTTAGCTATGACGTCCTGAACTCGATTACGTTCTTGGTTCCATTTCTGATAAGCTGAAGGACAGTCATGTTGTATATACTGGTGACCAAATGCGTCCTTAATGGTGGAAAATTCGCCACGTCCGGACAGAGGAGTACATCTGGGGACGATCATGTGCTATTGGACCCGGAGATAAAGGGCCAGTATCTGCTGGAGGAGGACTCATACGTCCGCCGCCTCGCCACAGAGGAGAAGGTACTCGTCCGTATCGTCCACATTACAACTCAGACAGTGAGGGCTGTCCGTCAGGGCGATGGCGTGGAGTATGTGTCTCGTCGGGTATTTACTGGTAACGACGCTGTACCAGATGACGCCCGTTTCCTTTGTAAAATATGGTTGATGAGCTGCGCGCAACACCGACGGCTACCCAACCTCCGGATGACGTCCTTCGGCACTATACCTGGGGTGAGCGCTCACTGAGAGATGATACTGTAAGTATCTCGCGTAGTGGGAGCCCTAGTCTTCATGGACGTAACTGTATTCCAGAAGGAAAAGTTTGATATGTGATAGCGCTGGTGCAATGTGGGCCAGGGCGATCGGCGGTTTACATGAACAAGGTGCGAGTTCGTCGACCGTCCAGTGATACTGTTGAGGCTGTGATTCCAGAACTTCAAGATTGTCTGTATGTAAAGAGCTGCAGCGCGAGGATGTACATTGACCAGTGCGAGACCCCTCTTCGCTTAGGGAGTTTGAGGGTGTCATACTTGGCCTTCAATATGTGACAGTACTGACAAAATAACCAAAGGCCTCTTGGACCCTACGCGCCATGACTGTAGAGAGGTAAAGTTTTTGCGATGTGTGTTATATGGGATGCCATATAAATATTAATAAACTGCACCTTTTTTAACACGTCCATTGCTCGCAATAACTGATACAAGACGCCCGTCCTGATGTTCTGAAGAAGACGCCAGAAGTCGATAGTTGTGCGACCGATGTCTCGTATAAAAACTATTCCTAGACATCATAGAGTCTATATCGTCCTGGAAGGATCCACCTTTTCATCGGAGAGTCATCGCGCGGGATATGGCGATATTAACATAACTGCCCGCACTGCTCCCATGTTGTTCGATCCACCGTGTTGCCACTTGAACCTGCTCGTTGGTACGTACGATGAGAACGTCTGTGTAGGTGCGGCATTTGAATGTGTGTCCTCGCAGAGTGAGACTTAATAAACGACGTTGTAGGCCTCAGACGAGCGGTTCTAGTGCTATGGCGTACATGATGGTTGAAAGGGGTCAACCCAGTCGACTGACCGTGAGATCGATATTGGTGTCGTCATTCGTCCACTCTTCTTCGCCCATGACGAGGCGTTATGAGGTAGGCGCATGTGCAAGAGACGGAAGGCAAGTGGGAAAGCCATCCGTTCCATCGTCTTAGCGAGGAAGGTGTGGTTCACGTGATCGAATACCTACTCGAAACCGACGGAAATCATGGCTCCCTGAATCGACAGATTGTTGCAGTGGCGATGATGTCTCTACAATCACATAACTTTGATGGTATAGTGGTATCTCTGCTCAAGGACGTATGTTTAGGCGACAGGACTCGTCTGAGACAGATCGCGAGGAGGCGCGTAAAAATCTTAAAATTTGAGTTCAGTAAAGTGATTGGCCAATAGCTGTCAGGCCGCGTGCCTCCAAAGGTTTGGGTATCGGAATATTTAGACCTTCCAGAAATTCCAGTGGTGGCGGCGTTGCGGGGTACAGTAGTTCCTGGTACATTTTTCTCCATCGTGGCAACCGTAAGTCCATGAACGCCCTATAAATTGCTTGTGGCAGGCCGTCTGGTCCTGGTGATCGGTTGAGAGCCCCCATGGCGAGAGCATCAGATATGTCTTCAGTGGTGATGTTTCCTAAAAGGTTATGATAGACCGTCTGCAGTACGCCTGTAAGTGCCTCACGAGCACGAAGCACGAAGTGATGATACTGAGCTTCGAAGGCTTTTGAGACATCCGCCTGTGATACTAACCGTCCGCCGCCAGGCAAATCTAAAAGAACGGACCAGCGCTTGTCGATGACGTCTGAGATCTGCGAAGACATGATGCACCGAGGGCGTTTCTCCGTTGATGCTGTCTCGGCATCGAGCTCGGGCAACTACGCCTTCAAAAACGGAGCTGATTAAGGGCCAAAATCTTATTCTTGGCGCATTGAATCTCAACGTTCTGGGGATGGCGGGTGCTCCAGAAGGTCCCGGCGGATCGTGTGGTATAACTCTGTCGTGTTTCGGTGCCACTGCATTCCTTTTATGCAGTACTGGACCAGCGAGGGCTGCCTTTACTCAATTGTACCCACCACCGAAGTATTGACAAGAATTGTATGATGCATCTTTAACAGAGTCCCATGTGGTCGTGAGCGTTCATCCACATTCCTCTTCCGGCAAGTAGACAATGTTAAATTTCCACTGTTCTCGACTGCGGCATATTGTTTTTCGTCGGTGGTTGAATGTGAACGCATAAACACTATGCTCTGGGAAGGTCAAAGGCCATTTTTCCGCTTCAGGACGTCCGAAGCGAGAGGAGAAGTCAGACTTGAGCCAATCGACTGGCTGCGTGGTCAGTGACGTATGTATAGCCCAGGCGATCGCCCTGTACCACATCCCACGAGATAAAGTCGACGAAGTAGATGGTAAAATTCAGATATTGGTCCTTCCTCGCGAGAACACAGTTGAAATCCCCACTAATAATATGTTCTCATGTCGACCCAGAAAAAGCGGCGAGATTGTTTCAGAATAAAACTGAGAGCTCTCGTCCTTGTACGTCGGTCTGTGCCACATGGCGCAGAGACATTCGCTGGGACTGTTAGTGCTAGACCTCATTCCGGCTGCAAGTGAGTGGCGCCTTCTACCGCAATGCCGTCGAGCAAAAATCGCTGTATCACTGTCTCCGTTGGCGGCGGGGGTGACGCGTGCAGTTAACCATAAAAGTCGGACCAAGACTCTGTCCGTAACTCTTGGAACAGGGCAGTATCAACGTCCGCTGCTCATAATGTGTCATGCAAAAATTGAAGTTTAACTTAGGAACCGATCATATTTAAATCGATGGTGGTAATTCTGTACGCCTGTATCGCGCAGCACGTTGCCGTGCGCGCTCATATCAGTAAAAATGAACGTAGTAGGGTGCCTGGATCACTTGAGTCTTTAAAATATGAAGTCTTATTCCGAATTTAAATTCTCAGAAATTTCTTCCACAGTTTAAGACCTATGTTTGGTACTAATAGGTTTCCCTCGGACAGAAATGCCCTTTTTGACAGTGCTATTGTCTGTCTCCTGAGCATGACTGGTTCAGCGGGGCGGCCTGTGTCATTTCTTTGTCTGGAGGGGGTTCAGGAACAATATCGTCCAGCTACGAAACTTAGCAGTCAGGTGTGATTAGCGCTGATGCAGGAAGAGCCTTTGTCTTCTGGGTGTCCACGCCGGCGGCCTGGTAAACGTCGCCGTTGGGATCTTCAGGGTGTTGCTGTGTTCCAAAGTCACTCAGTAAATTGGCCTGCCCTTGACGGGAGTGAGCATCGGCAACTGCGCATGTGACCTCCTCCTGGGAATCATCTGGCGGGCGTGTGACGGTTTCATCCTGGAAGTACGAATCCCGACTCCGCCGTCGGTGTCATCCTCCTCTTCTTGCATCGTTTTGGTGACCTTTGTTTTCGGACATGTGGTTCAGAGTCGGACGATGGGATGGAGTCGCGACGTTCAGGAACGAAGTCGGCAATAGGCACAACCATAGCATCGAGAGCCATATCTCCTTTACGTCTGTCATGGTATTTACCCGGCACCTGGATCTCCAGGGAGGGGCTAGTGGCTGTAGGAGGTGATCGGCATGGTCTCGTCTGGTTTTGAAACGTCATTTGGTAGTTGTTTTGCAGGCGTCTGAAGTGCAACGGGTCTCAGTGCTGCCGCGTTGGTCGGAAGGGGAGAAGCTTCGTCGTTCCGCAGCTGCATAATTCTGCTTTGCAGGCATTCGTTTAGTACATGTCCTTTACCACATCCAGAACAGGTCCTTGGCTGCCCATCGTACATGACTGTAGCCCGGCAGCCGACAACGAACAGATAGGATGAAACCTTTCTTTAGGTCAGTGCAGACTTGCCACACTCCGTTCAAAACTGGCTATGTAATGAAGTGTGCTCATTTCCCTGCTACATACTATTCCATAAGGACGAAGTGTCTCCATCACATCTTCTGCCGGCATTTGGAAAGGAAGTTCGAAGATGCGGATTATGCACAATCCCAGGCCAGTATGTTCAATCTGTAATTTGAGGCCATCTTTCGTTCGTTCTAATTTCTTGTCGCAAGCTGCGTCGTTTGTCAAAACAATGGTTCAAATGGCTCTGAGCACCATGGGACTTAACGTCTGAGGTCATCAGTCCCCTAGAACTTAGAACTACTTAAACCTAACTAACCTAAGGACATCACACATCCATGCCCGAGGCAAGATTCGAACCTGCGACCGTAGCGGTGGCGCGGTTCCAGACTGTAGCGCCTAGAACAGCTCGGCCACACTGGCCGGCCGTCGTTTGTCAGTTTGACGTAAACCACGCTACTAACAATGCACAGGTGTATTTCGCTCATGTCTTCACGGGTGATTATCGCTTTGTCACGTAGAAATTGTCGACGGCGAGTGCTTTTGGTCGTGCTTATTCGCTCGAAAAGTGAACTTCAGTGTCGTCTTTCGGTAGGAGTTGGCCATTTTATCGTTATCGTAACACGCGCGCATTCCGCTGTGAAGTAAATAACCGCGAGGCACACGCCGCGGCGAGGACGTAAACAGCTCCGTCCGCACTGCTTCGCTACCGAAGGCGGACTCACAACGGCTGCAGACGTATTATTTATGCGAGAACACTAACGCACCTATCCGAAAACAAGACAAGAATAATAATTGGAGTCTCAGGCTGGATTTCTAAAGGATCTGTCCACAGAATAAGGCACTTTTTCAGTTAAAAATGTGATTATATAAAATTTAAATCTACGTCTACATGATCACTTTGCAACTCAATATTAAGTGCCTGGTAGAAGGTTCATCGAACCACCTTTAACCTACTTCTCTACCGTTCCAATCTCGAACAGCAAGAAGGAAAAGCGAACACTTAAATCGTTCCGTGCGAGCTCTGATTTCTCTTATTTCATTATGATGATCGCCGGCCGTTGTGACCTTGCGGTTATAGGCGCTTCAGCCTGGAACCGCACTGCTGCTATGGTTGCAGGTTAGAATCCTGCCTCGGGCATGGATGTGTGTGATGTCCTTAGGTTAGTTACGTTTAAATAGTTCAAAGTCTAGGGGACTGATGACCTCAGATGTTAAGCCCCACAGTACTTAGACCCATTTGAACCATTATGATGATCATTTCTCCCTGTGCAAGTGGGCGTCAACAAAATATTTTCACACTCTGAGGAGAAACTTGGTAATCTAAATTTCATGAGAAGCTCCAGCCACAGCGGAAGATGCCTTTGTTTTAATTATTGGCATCCAAATTTGTGTATCATATCCGTGACACTCTCTCCCTTATTTCGCGATAGTACAAAACGAGCTGCCTTTCTTTGAACCTTTTTGATGTTTTCCGTCAATCCTATCTTATGCGATCGCACACCGCACAGAAATACTCCAGGAGAGGGTGGACAAACAAAGACTCTCGAGGAAACTTCCAACATTTTCTAAGTGTTCTGCCAATAAACCGCAGTCTGGTTTGCTTTTCCCACATCCTTTTCCCCCAACATTATCAGTATGATCTTTCGGATGTAAATTACTCGTAATTGTAATAGCAAAGTATCTAGCTGAGTTTTGTGTGATTTATTGCGTAACTGAAATTTAGCAGATTAGTTTTAGTACTCAGGTGGCTGACTGCACAATGTTCATTATCTCGAGTCAATTGCCACTTTTGCTTCATATATCTTGTCTAACTCATTTCGGAACTCGTTTTTATCGTCTGATGAACTTACAAGACGGTTGATGACAGCGTCATCTGCAAATAATCTAAGAAGCTTCCTCAGACTGTCTCCTAAATCGATTATATAGTTCAGGAACAGCAGCGCGCCTATAACACTTCCTTGGGGAACGCCAGATGACTTTCCGCCAGTTACTATGACCTGTGACCTTTCTGTCAGGAAATCACGAATACAGTCCCACAACTGAGACGATAGTCCATAGGCACGCAATTTAATTAGATGTGGCTTATGAGGAAAGGCGTCAGAACCCTTCTGGAAATCTATGGAATCAATTTGACGTTCCGCTGTCGATAGCACTCATTACTTCGTGAAAATTAACATCCAGTAGTTTTTCACAAGAACTGTATTTTCTGAATCCGTATTGGCTATTTGCCAATGAATCGTTATGTTCGAGGTAATTCACAAAGTTCGAGCACAGAATATTTTCCAAAATCCTACTGCAAATTGATGTTAGTGATGTGGGTCTGTAATTCAGCATATTCCTCCTGTTTCTTTTCTTGGGTATTGGTGTCACTTATGCAAGTTTCCAGTCTTTGGATACGGATCTTTCTACGAGTGAGCGGTTGTATATCCTTGATGAGGATGGAGCTATTATGTCAGCACACACTGAAAGAAACCTGACGGTATACAATCTGGAGTGGAGGCCTTGCCGTACTTAAGTGTTTTAAGCTGCTTCGTTACACCGAGGACATCTGCTTCTAAGTTACTCATGTTGGCAGTTGTTCTTGATTCGAATGGTGGAATATTTGAAACGTCCCCTTTCAACAATTTATACATGACTGTGCTTAAACTGACACACAATATTATTTAGCGCAACGCAATCTGACTATCAAAGATCCCTGCAAAAGAATGGCCCTGAGTAACATTAAACTATACCTTTCACAAATAACTTACCTCACAAAAATCTTCATTACTCGAACTACTGCAATACAGCGAGCGCCACTACTGCCAGCTAAATAAAAGATTCAAACTACAGAAGGCACTAACTACTGATAGGGATAGTTAGCAAATGAAAGATATTAATAGAGAACAAACAATGTATTTACCTTAATATCATCACAAGTCATAATATATATATATACAGCAGTTCATGACAAATTACGAAACTTCCGCCATCTCTCTCCCCACATCCACCACTGCTGGCGGCTCACCTCCAACTGTGCAACGCTACGCGCTGTTCACATCCAGCTGCCGCTGCCTAACACTACAATGGCAGACAACAATGCAAACTAGCCACAGACTACACACAGCACAGCCAGTGATTTTCATATAGAGCGCTACGTAACGTTGCCAATAAGACAATATAAACAGCCTACTTACATATTTACCTCATCTTCTTTCGTGAAGAAATTTAGGAAACCGTCTTCAGTAACTCCACTTTAGCGGCACTGTCATCAATAATATCACCATTGTTATCGCTCAGTGGAGGTACTGATTGCGTCTTGCCACTGGTGTACTTTACACACGAGCAGAATATCTTTAGGTTTTCTTCCAGATTTCGGTAAAGAATTTCGTAGAAACTATCAAAAGCATCTCACATTGAAGTTCGCCCTTGATTGCGAGCTTCTGTACAACTTCTCCAGTCTTGGGGATTTTGCTTTCTTTTGAATTTGTCATCCTTTTTTCGTTGATTCTGCAACAGTTTTCTGACTTGTTTTGTGTATTTGATATGTATCTTTTAACTGCCATCGATACTATTTGTTTGAATTTAAATTACATCTGGCTTACGCTTAATAGTCAGACTGGATGGATTGGAAACTGTTTCTTACAAAGGTGTTCAGCGAATTGCTATCTGCTTTCTTAAATAGATGTATGTTGCGTTTTTTGTTTTGGTGGGTTTGGATGTTACGGGATGCAGTCTAGCTGCAACAACCTTGTGGTCACTAATCCCTGTATGTACGACGATGCTCCCTATTTCCTCAGGATTATTTGTTGCTAAGAGGTCAAGTATATTTTCGCAACTATTTACACTTCGAGTGGGTCCTCTATACAAAATATTACCAAATGACGTCTTCCCTGACTTTACAAATACATTTGTGTAGGTAGTTCACACTATTCCCCACCAGAAGCTGAAACGTTACTCTGTCGAAGCTCTTGCTGATAACTAGTTTTCATCGTATCTAACCAAACGAACGCAGAGTTAGGAAACGTTAATAAATCCCGGGTGTGTATATAACGAAACAGCATCTTCACATAAAGAATAATCAAAATGGTTCAAATGGCTCTGAGTACTATGGGACTTAACATCTATGGTCATCAGTCCCCTAGAACTACTTAAACCTAACTAACCTAACGACAGCACACAACACCCAGCCATCACGAGGCAGAGAAAATCCCTGACCCCGCCGGGAATCGAACCCGGGAACCCGGGAGTGGGAAGCGAGAACGCTACCGCACGACCACGAGATGCGGGCAAAGAATAATCACCACAGCTGTAATACTGGGAAAGCCTTTAGGTCCTCTTACGTTCTTATAATAGACAAATATTGTATCATAGAATATCCCACATCTGAAATATTTCAGCTTGTGCAAGCATAATGAAGAACGTTTCTGACGTAGATAAAATGTTCCTGAAAGTTATTGATCGGATCTATGCAGATGGATTGTAATTGTTGGTCAAAACACAAAGCACTTAATTCTGTACTGCATAAGGCCTAACCGAACCAGTAAAAAAAATATATGAGGGCAACTGAATTAATGAAATATAATTATTTTTTTATATTGATCAGAAACCGAAATAGAAGTTAGATGTCATATCATAGAGTGAAGATCTACAAGTTTTGATTTACGGCTACTATCAAAATTTCCCACACTAACGCGTTATGGCATAGTGTAAGATGAACTTCCGGGCAGATTAAAACTGTGTGCCGGACCGAGACTCGAATGCGGGACCTTTGCCTTTCGCGAGCAAGTGCTCTACCATCTGAGCAACCCAAGCACGACTCACGCCCCGTCCTCACAGCTTCACTTCCGCCAATACCTCGTCTCCTACCTTCCAAGCTTCACAGAAGCTCTGTTGCGAAGTGGCGGAAGTGAAGCTGTGAGGACGGGTCGTGAGTCGTGCTTGGGTAGCTCAGATGGTAGAGCACTTGCCCGCGAAAGGCAAAGATCCCGAGTTCGAGTCTCGGTCCGGCACACAGTTTTAATCTGCCAGGAAATTTCATATAAGCGTACACTCCGCTGCAAAGTGAAAATATCATTCTGGATAGTGCAAGATGTTTGCAACTCTGAGGAAAATAGAGTTAAGGTATAGGGCAAGACGGGTAATATACGATAAGTACAAGAATCAGGAAGGAACAGTAGGAGCGGAAGACCAAGAACGAAATGCATGGGTTAAAAAGGGTTTATGATAGGGATATAGTCTTTCACCCCTGCTGTTCAAGAAGCAATGAAAGAAATAAAAGACAAAGTCAAGAGAAAGATTAACATTCAAGGTAAAAGGATAACAACGTCATGATTTACTGATGGCGTTGCTATCCTCAGTGAAAGTGAAGAACTACATGATTTGATGAATGGAATGAACAGTCTAATGAGTACAAAATATGGATTTAGAGTAAATCGAAGAAAGACGAAAGTAATGAGAAGTAGCAGGAATAAGGACAGCGAGGAACATAACACCAGAATGGATGATCACGAAGCAGATGAAGATATGGAATTCTTTTGCCTAGGCAACAAAATACTTCATGTCGGTCGGAGCAAGGAGGTCATAAGAAGCAGTCTAGCACTGTGAAAAAGGGAATTTCTGTCCAAAGGAAATCTTTTCGTACCAAACATAAGACAAACTGTGGAAGAAATTTCTGAGAATTTAAGTTCGGAATAAGATTTCATATTTTAGAGATTCAAGTGATCGAAGCACAAATGTTACAATAAAATGTCACTCAGTGCACATACTTTTTATTTTATTTTATTTTTTTTCATTTTTAGGCGTACACTAAAAATACTACGAACAGTTGTCACAGCAACATTATGAGAACTATGTTGAATTTAATTTTCAGGCCCTCTTTTTTGTTTTCCTTACACAATGTCCATCTTTAGTATCTCTCTTCATCATCCAACAGCAGTCTATCATCATTCTTCTGCCCCATCTTCTTTGGTATCTCTCCTTCGTCTCTTTAACGTCGTTGTGGAAGCGCTCTACTAGCTCTTCAGTACAATGTCCCAGATTTTCTGGAAAATAGTATGTGGGTGTAGGAAGTGGGCTTCTACACTCCTGCTACAGCCCAACTTCTGACAGTTTCCTACACGGTTTTCACAATGTCCTTGAAATTTGATGTTTTTTTTAATTCCCTATAAAGATATCATCCTACCCCCATGAACCATGGACCTTGCCGTTGGTGGGGAGGCTTGCGTGCCTGAGCGATACAGATAGCCGTACCGTAGGTGCAACCACAACGGAGGGGTATCAGATGAGATGCCAGACAAACGTGTGGTTCCTGAAGAGGGGCAGCAGCCTTTTCAGTAGTTGCAGCGGCAACAGTCTGGATGATTGACTGATTTGGCCTTAACACTAACCAAAACAGCCTCGCTGTGCTGGTACTGCGAACGGCTGAAAGCAAGGGGAAACTACAGCCGTAATTTTTCCCGAGGGCATGCAGCTTTACTGTATGGTTAAATGATGATGGCGTCCTCTTGGGTAAAACATTCCGGAGGTAAGATAGTCCCCCACTCGGATCTCCGGGCGGGGACTACTTGAGAGGATGTCGTTATCAGGAGAAAGAAAACTGGCGTTCTGCGGATCGGAGCGTGGAATGTCAGATCCCTTAATCGGGCAGGTAGGTTAGAAAATTTAAAAAGGGAAATGGATAGGTTAAAGTTAGATATAGTGGGAATTAGTGAAGTTCGGTGGTAGGAGGAACAAGACCTCTGGTCAGGTGACTACAGGGTTATAAACACAAAACCAAATAGGGGTAATGCAGGAGTCGGTTTAATAATGAATAAAAGAAATAGGAGTGCGGGTAAGCTACTACAAACAGCATAGTGAACGCATTATTGTGGCCAAGATAGAAACGAAGCCCACGCCTACTACAGTAATACAAGTTTATATGCCAACTAGCTCTGCAGATGATGAAGAAATTGAAGAAATGTATGATAAAATAAAAGAAATTATTCAGATAGTGAAGGGAGGTGAAAATTTAATGGTCATGGGTGACTGGAATTCGTCAGTAGGAAAAGGGAGGGAAGGAAACGTAGTAGGTGAATATGGATTGGGGGTAAGAAACTAAAGAGGAAGCCGCCTGGTAGAATTTGCACAGAGCACAACCTATTCATAGCTAACACTTGGTTCAAGAATCATAAAAGAAGATTGTATACATGGAAGATGCCTGGAGGTACTGACAGGTTTCAGATAGATTATATAATGGTAAGACACAGATTTAGGAACCAGGTTTTAAACTGTAAGACATTTCCAGGAGCAGATGTGGACTCTGACCACAATCTATTGGTTATGAACTGTAGATTAAAACTGAAGAAACTGCAAAAAGGTGGGAATTTAAGGAGATGGGACCTGGATAAATTAAAAGAACCAGAGGTTGTAGGGAGTTTCAGGGAGGGCATTAGGAAAAGATTGAAAAGAATAGGGGAAAGAAATACACTAGAAGAAGAATGGGTAGGTTTGAGAGATAAAATAATGAAGGCAGCAGAGGATCAAGTAGGTGAAAAGACAAGGGCTAATAGAAATCCTTGAGTAACAGAAGATATATTGAATCTAATTGATGAAAGGAGAAAATACAAAAATGCAGTAAATGAAGCAAGCAAAAAGGAATACAAAGGTCTCAAAAATGAGATCGAAAGGAATGGCTAAGCAGGGATGGCTAGAGGACAAATACACTCCTGGAAATAGAAATAAGAACACCGTAAATTCATTGTCCCAGGAAGGGGAAACTTTATTGACACATTCCTGGGGTCAGATACATCACATGATCACACTGACAGAACCACAGGCACATAGACACAGGCAACAGAGCATGCACAATGTCGGCACTAGTACAGTGTATATCCACCTTTCGCAGCAATGCAGGCTGCTATTCTCCCATGGAGACGATCGTAGAGATGCTGGATGTAGTCCTGTGGAACGGCTTGCCATGCCATTTCCACCTGGCGCCTCAGTTGGACCAGCGTTCGTGCTGGACGTGCAGACCGCGTGAGACGACGCTTCATCCAGTCCCAAACATGCTCAATGGGGGACAGATCCGGAGATCTTGCTGGCCAGGGTAGTTGACTTACACCTTCTAGAGCACGTTGGGTGGCACGGGATACATGCGGACGTGCATTGTCCTGTTGGAACAGCAAGTTCCCTTGCCGGTCTAGGAATGGTAGAACGATGGGTTCGATGACGGTTTGGATGTACCGTGCACTATTCAGTGTCCCCTCGACGATCACCAGTGATGTACGGCCAGTGTAGGAGATCGCTCCCCACACCATGATGCCGGGTGTTGGCCCTGTGTGCCTCGGTCGTATGCAGTCCTGATTGTGGCGCTCACCTGCACGGCGCCAAACACGCATACGACCATCATTGGCACCAAGGCAGAAGCGACTCTCATCGCTGAAGACGACACGTCTCCATTCGTCCCTCCATTCACGCCTGTCGCGACATCACTGGAGGCGGGCTGCACGATGTTGGGGCGTGAGCGGAAGACGGCCTAACGGTGTGCGGGACCGTAGCCCAGCTTCATGGAGACGGTTGCGAATGGTCCTCGCCGATACCCCAGGAGCAACAGTGTCCCTAATTTGCTGGGAAGTGGCGGTGCGGTCCCCTACGGCACTGCGTAGGATCCTACGGTCTTGGCGTGCATCCGTGCGTCGCTGCGGTCCGGTCCCAGGTCGACGGGCACGTGCACCTTCCGCCGACCACTGGCGACAACATCGATGTACTGTGGAGACCTCATGCCCCACGTGTTGAGCAATTCGGCGGTACGTCCACCCGGCCTCCCGCATGCCCACTATACGCCCTCGCTCGAAGTCCGTCAACTGCACATACGGTTCACGTCCACGCTGACGCGGCATGCTACCAGTGTTAAAGACTGCGATGGAGCTCCGTATGCCACGGCAAACTGGCTGACACTGACGGCGGCGGTGCACAAATGCTGCGCAGCTAGCGCCATTCGACGGCCAACACCGCGGTTCCTGGTGTGTCCGCTGTGCCGTGCGTGTGATCATTGCTTGTACAGCCCTCTCGCAGTGTCCGGAGCAAGTATGGTGGGTCTGACGCACCGGTGTCAATGTGTTCTTTTTTCCATTTCCAGGAGTGTATAAGGATGTAGAGGCATATATCAATAGGGGTAAGATAGATACTGCCTACAGGAAAATTAAAGAGACCTTTGGAGAAAAGAGAACCACTTGTATGAATATGAAGAGCTCAGATGGAAACCCAGTTCTAAGCAAAGAAGGGAAAGCAGAAAGGTGGAAGTAGTGTATAGAGTGTCTATACGTGGGCGATGTTCTTGAGGACAATATTATGGAAATGGAGGAGGAGGTAGATGAAGATGAAATGGGAGATATGATATTGCGTGAAGAGTTTGAAAGAGCACTAAAAGACCTAAGTCGAAACAAGGCCCCAGGAGTAGACAACATTCCATTAGAACTACCGATTGCTTTGGGAGAGCCAGCCCTGACAAAACCCTACCATCTGGTGAGCAAGATGTATGGGACAGGCGAAATACCTTCAAACTTCAAGAAGAATATAATAATTCCTTTGACAAAGAAAGCAGGTGTTGACAGATGTGAAAATTCCGAATTATCAGTTTAATAAGCCACGGATGCAAAATATTAACACGAATTCCTTACAGACGAATGGTAAAACTGGTAGAAGCCGACCTTGGGGGAGATCGGTTTGGATTCCGCATAAATGTTGGAACAAGTAAGGCAATACTGACCCTACGACGTATCTTACAAGGGAACCTCCCCATCGCACACCCCTCAGATTTAGTTATAAGTTGGCACAGTGGATAGGCCTTGAAAAACTGAACACAGATCAATCGAGAAAACAGGAGGAAGTTGTGTGGAACTATTAAAAAAAGTAAGCAAAATATACAAACTGAGTAGTCCATGTGTAAGATAGGCAACATGAAGGATGATCTGTGTTCAGGAGCGCCGTGGTCCCGTGGTTAGCGTGAGCATCTGCGGATCGAGAGGTCCGTGGTTCAAGTCTCCCCTCGAGCGAAATTTCTTTCTTTATTTTCGCAAAGTTAGATCTGTCCATTTGTTCATTGACGTCTCTGTTCACTGTAATAAGTTTAGTGTCTGTGCTTTGAGACCGCACCGCAAAACCGTGCGATTAGCAGGCGAAAGGACGTGCCTCTCCAATGGGAACCGAAAACATTTGATCGCAAGGTCATAGGTCAACCGATTCCTCCACAGGAAAACACGTCTGATATATTCTATACGACACTGGTGACGGCATCTGCTTCACATGACAGGAATATGTTGTCGACCCACCTTACTTGTTCACTTGGCGAATGGGTAAAAACATTCTTCTACGTTGCCCGATTTAGGTTTTCTTGTGGATGTGATAATTACTCCAAAAAAATTAAGATGAAAAAATAAGAGTTTGACACATAAACCGCAACAAATGAATCCAACAGTTTCACAGTCGCTCACTTTTCCCTGTGCTCTGTCAAAACATATGTTTTTATGTTTTCAAATTTTCCCTTGAGTAGACCGTCAAATCCTGCCTATGTCCAAGAAAATCTGAACATGTCCTGGAATTTTGGAGAGCGAATTTGATTATGTGTGAGTGAGTGAACTTTGATAATTGTCTGAAAATAAAAAATTTAACTTTTCGCTCGAAAGAAGACTTGAACCAAGGACCTTTCGTTCCGCAGCTGCTCACGCTAACCACAGGACCACGGCGCTTCTGAGTCAGTCTATCATTGATGTTGCCTATCTTACACATGGACTACTCAGTTTGTATATTTTGCTTATTTTTTTCATAGTTCCACACAACTTCTTCCTGTTTTCTCGATTGATCTGTGTTCAGTTTTTCAAGGCCTATCCATTGTGGCAACTTATAACTAAATCTGAGGGGGGTGCGATGGGGAGGTTCCCTTGTTAGAAAATAGATTAAGGAAAGGCAAACTAACGTTTCTAGCATTTGTAGACTTAGAGAAAGCTTTTGACAACGTTGACTGGAATACTCTCTTTCAAATTCTGAAGGTGGCAGGGGTAAAATACAGGGAGCGAAAGGCTATTTATGATTTGTACAGAAACCAGATGGCAGTTATAAGAGTCGAGGAGTATGAGAGGGAAGCAGTGGTTGGTAAGGGAGTGAGACAGGGTTGTAGCCTCTCCCCGATGTTATTCAATCCGTATATTGAGCAAGCAGTAAAGGAAACGAAAGAAAAATTCGGAGTAGGAATTAAAATCCGTAGAGAAGAAATAAAAACATTGCAATTCTGTCAGAGACAGCAAATGACCTGGAAGAGCAGCTGAACGGAATGGACAGTGTCTTGAAAGGAGGATATAAGATGAACATCAACAAATGCACAACGAGGATAATGGAATGTAGTCGAATTAAGTCGGTTGATGCTGAGGGTATTAGAATAGGAAATGAGACGCTTAAAGTAGTAAAGGAGTTTTGCTATTTGGGGAGCAAAATAACTGATGATGGTCGAAGTAGAGAGGATATAAAATGTAGACTGGCAATGGCAAGGAAAGCATTTCTGAAGAAGAGAAATTTGTTAACATCGAGTAAAGATTTAAGTGTCAGGAAGTCGTTTCTGAAAGTATTTGTATGAAGTGTGTAACACCACAGCTCTTATGCTGTATGAATTTATTTTGCTTTTGCTTTATTTAATGTCACATTGTTGATCTTCTGTAAATGTGTTTAAATCGATAACATAAAATTGTGTACTCTTTTCTTTGTTAAAAACTTTGATGTCGTGATTTGATTCTATGCTAAGTAGTGTATCTGTAATTTAAAGTTCTTTGTCCCATTTGGAAGGAACAGAACTTATTGTATGTAATTGTAATTTTGTGTGAATAATTTTTTGTAGAAGTGTCAATATGTGAAAATGTTCTGTTTTATTTGATGTATTTATTTGCTGTTATGTAAATTGCTGATCCTCACTTAGGGTTCTTAGTTAGTTTGTATGTAAATAGTGTAGTGGTTCCCCTCTGGAACGGAAATGTGTAGCGCGCCCAAATTGTGGTTGGCATAGGTGGAAAAAGGTGGAACTGATAGTCAGTCGGAGACGAGCCACCAGTCGGAAAGGAGCTACGAGTCTGTGCACTGTCATTGTAAAGGTGCATATCGTGCTGATTCAGAGAGAGGCTTTTCCTGCTTCTTTCCAATGCCTCGGATGGGTGGATAAATGGCTGGAACTATTCTGGAATTTGTATGAATCATCGCCATGAAGATACGATAAAGTCCGGCAATTCTACCTGCAATTCCACCTACCAACATGCAGTTGCCACCACATTGCGCAATCACTGTAACGTAATACTATATTGATGTACAGTGAAGGATCAGCCTAATGGATTTGTTAGTGTGCTGAAATATAAGGTAATTCATATCGGAATTTATTTACCTACCTTGATTTTACTCCTCATCATAACACCTCACAGGGTCCTCACCGTTTGAAGTAAACTGATTACCGAGTGTCCTTACTGAAAGTACGTTGAAGCCTAGAGCTTTGTTAAATAATGCCTCTTGAACTTATTAAAAAGATAGTTAAAGCTAATGTGGTAACAGAGTGAGTTAAAGCAAATGTTACCCCCCCCCCCCCCATGAACCGTGGACCTTGCCGTTGGTGGGGAGGCTTGCGTGCCTCAGCGATACAGATAGCCGTACCGTAGGTACAACCACAACGGAGGGGTATCTGTTGAGAGGCCAGACAAACGTGTGGTTCCTGAAGAGGGGCAGCAGCCTTTTCAGTAGTTGCAGGGGCAACAGTCTGGATGATTGACTGATCTGGCCTTGTAACAATGACCAAAACGGCCTTGCTGTGCTGGTACTGCGAACGGCTGAAAGCAAGGGGAAACTACGGCCGTAATTTTTCCCGAGGGCATGCAGATTTACTGTATGATTAAATGATGATGGCGTCTTCTTGGGTAAAATATTCCGGAGGTAAAATAGTCCCCCATTCGGATCTCCGGGCGGGGACTACTCAAGAGGATGTCATTATCAGGAGAAAGAAAACTGGCGTTCTACGGATCGGAGCGTGGAATGTCAGATCCCTTAATCGGGCAGGTAGGTTAGAAAATTTAAAAAGGGAAATGGGTAGGTTAAAGTTAGATATAGTGGGAATTAGTGAAGTTCGGTGGCAGGAGGAACAAGACTTCTGGTCAGGTGACTACAGGGTTATAAACACAAAGTCAAATAGGGGTAATGCAGGAGTAGGTTTAATAATGAATAGGAAAATAGGAATGCGGGTAAGCTACTACAAACAGCACAGTGAACGCATTATTGTGGCCAAGATAGATACGAAGCCCACACCTACTACAGTAGTACAAGTTTATATGCCAACTAGCTCTGCAGATGACGAAGAAATTGAAGAAATGTATGATGAAATAAAAGAAATTATTCAGATAGTGAAGGGAGACGAAAATTTAATGGTCATGGGTGACTGGAATTCGAGTGTAGGAAAAGGGAGAGAAGGAAACGTAGTAGGTGAATATGGATTGGGGCTAAGAAATGAAAGAGGAAGCCGCCTGGTAGAATTTTGCACAGAGCACAACTTAATCATAGCTAACACTTGGTTTAAGAATCATGATAGAAGGTTGTATACATGGAAGAACCCTGGAGATACTAAAAGGTATCAGATAGATTACATCATGGTAAGACAGAGATTTAGGAACCAGGTTTTAAATTGTAAGACATTTCCAGGGGCAGATGTGGACTCTGACCACAATGTATTGGTTATGACCTGTAGATTAAAACTGAAGAAACTGCAAAAAGGTGGGAATTTAAGGAGATGGGACCTGGATAAACTGAAAGAACCAGAGGTTGTACAGAGTTTCAGGGAGAGCATAAGGGAACAATTGACAGGAATGGGGGAAAGAAATACAGTAGAAGAAGAATGGGTAGCTTTGAGGGATGAAGTAGTGAAGGCAGCAGAGGATCAAGTAGGTAAAAAGACGAGGGCTAGTAGAAATCCTTGGGTAACAGAAGAAATATTGAATTTAATTGATGAAAGGAGAAAATATAAAAATGCAGTAAATGAAGCAGGCAAAAAGGAATACAAATGCCTCAAAAATGAGATCGACAGGAAGTGCAGAATGGCTAAGCAGAGATGGCTAGAGGACAAATGTAAGGATGTAGTGGCTTATCTCACTAGGGGTAAGATAGATACTGCCTACAGGAAAATTAAAGAGACCTTTGGAGATAAGAGAACCACTTGTATGAACATCAAGAGCTCAGATGGAAACCCAGTTCTAAGCAAAGAAGGGAAAGCAGAAAGGTGGAAGGAGTATATAGAGGGTCTATACAAGGGCGATGTACTTGAGGACAATATTATGGAAATGGAAGAGGATGTAGATGAAGATGAAATGGGAGATACGATACTGCGTGAAGAGTTTGACAGAGCACTGAAAGACCTGAGTCGAAACAAGGCCCCCGGAGTAGACAACATTCCAGTAGAACTACTGACGGCCTTGGGAGAGCCAGTCCTGACAAAACTCTACCATCTGATGAGCAAGATGTATGAAACAGGCGAAATACCCTCCGACTTCAAGAAGAATATAATAATTCCAATCCCAAAGAAAGCAGGTGTTGACAGATGTGAAAATTACCGAACAATCAGTTTAATAAGCCACAGCTGCAAAATACTAACACGAATTCTTTACAGACGAATGGAAAAACTAGTAGAAGCCGACCTCGGGGAAGATCAGTTTGGATTCCGTAGAAATACTGGAACACGTGAGGCAATACTGACCTTACGACTTATCTTAGAAGAAAGATTAAGGAAAGGCAAACCTACGTTTATAGCATTTGTAGACTTAGAGAAAGCTTTTGACAATGTTGACTGGAATACTCTCTTTCAAATTCTAAAGGTGGCAGGGGTAAAATACAGGGAGCGAAAGGCTATTTACAATTTGTACAGAAACCAGATGGCAGTTATAAGAGTCGAGGGGCATGAGAGGGAAGCAGCTGTTGGGAAGGGAGTGAGACAGGGTTGTAGCCTCTCCCCAATGTTATTCAATCTGTATATTGAGCAAGCAGTAAAGGAAACAAAAGAAAAATTTGGAGTAGGTATTAAAATCCATGGAGAAGAAATAAAAACTTTGAGGTTCGCCGATGACATTGTAATTCTGTCAGAGACAGCAAAGGACTTGGAAAAGCAGTTGAATGGAATGGACAGTGTCTTGAAAGGAGGATATAAGATGAACATCAACAAAAGGAAAACGAGGATAATGGAATGTAGTCGAATCAAGTCGGGTGATGCTGAGGGTATTAGATTAGGAAATGAGACACTTAAAGTAGTAAAGGAGTTTTGCTATTTGGGGAGCAAAATAACTGATGATGGTCGAAGTAGAGAGGATATAAAATGTAGACTGGCAATGGCAAGGAAATCGTTTCTGAAGAAGAGAAATTTGTTAACATCAAGTATAGATTTAAGTGTCAGGAAGTCATTTCTGAAAGTATTTGTATGGAGTGTAGCCATGTATGGAAGTGAAACATGGACGGTAAATAGTTTGGACAAGAAGAGAATAGAAGCTTTCGAAATGTGGTGCTACAGAAGAATGCTGAAGATTAGATGGGTAGATCACATAACTAATGAGGAAGTATTGAATAGGATTGGGGAGAAGTTTGTGGCACAACTTGACCAGAAGAAGGGATCGGTTAGTAGGACATGTTCTGAGGCATCAAGGGATCACCAATTTAGTATTGGAAGGCAGTGTGGAGGGTAAAAATCGTAGGGGGAGACCAAGAGATGAATACACTAAGCAGATTCAGAAGGATGTAGGTTGCAGTAGGTACTGGGAGATGATGAAGCTTGCACAGGATAGAGTAGCATGGAGAGCTGCATCAAACCAGTCTCAGGACTGAAGACAACAGCAGCACAGCAGTATTTGTCCAATAATAATTTTCCTATTGAAACTGCTATTTAAAGTGCTGTTACCAACTTCAAACTTTAGGCTGAGTCTTATAAAGTAAATGATCACGTTGTTGTCTGTGGTAAATTCTGAAAGGTGAGTCAGTTCTTGCAATTTTGTCAACATTGTGTTTCGTTGTAGTAAAAGTGAGAAAGCTGCAGTTGTGAAACGTTACATTCTCATGTATGCCAAGTCTTTGTCTCTCTTGTGTGCATATTAACAGTATAAAGACCACTCAGTTTGTGTAAACCCTGAAAGTGATAGTGTTTTTCTGTACCTGTTATAATTTTGAAAATAGTTCCTGCTGCTCTAACTGTTAGCTTCAATCTTAAAACATATGTGTGTTAGAGTTGATTGCACTTGCGTGTTGCTAAGTCTAGGTTGTGTCTGTTGTGTTGTCCATTATAGTTACTTATACCTACTTTCATAAACGAGAATGTCAATTTTCTCTTGCCTAATTAGGCTGGCGACCGTTTCCCTTATTCTATAAACAGTATAGCTAGGCAAAATTTTGTTTGTCACTATTCCAATATTAACGTAATTCTGACTTTCATTTCCGATAAGCCACTTCCATTAGGAACAATACGGTCAACTTAACAAAATTCCTCTCAGAGGGTAACACTGCTCTGTTGCTTTGTGCCATAGTTACTTTTACAAAATTGTTTTATGTTACAACCTGCTTCTGGCATTGAGGTTATGGTACAGTAGTTAGCAGACGGGGAGTGTTATAAGTGTAGCCATGTATGGAAGTGAAACATGGACGATAAATAGTTTGTACAAGAAGAGAATAGAAGCTTTCGAAATGTGGTGCTACAGAAGAATGCTGAAGATTAGATGGGTAGATCACATAACTAATGAGGAAGTATTGAATAGGATTGGGGAGAAGAGAAGTTTGTGGCACAACCTGACTAGAAGAAGGGATCGGTTGGCAGGACATGTTCTGAGGCATCAAGGGATCACCAATTTAGTATTGGAGGGCAGCGTGGAGGGTAAAAATCGTAGAGGGAGACCAAGAGATGAATACACTAAGCAGATTTAGAAGGATGTAGGTTGCAGTAGGTACTGGGAGATGAAGAAGCTTGCACAGTATAGAGTAGCATGGAGAGCTGCATCAAACCAGTCTCAGGACTGAAGACCACAACAACAAAGATATCATTAACGGACATGAAGACAGTACATGGATCTTCTTCTCTAACATTTATTGTATTGTTATATTCATGGTCCTTCATCAGTTCGTGAATTTGAAGACAAAAAAATTCGGAGCTAATTTTTTCTTGACTGATAGAAAGGTTCTTAAACAATCTTACGGAACACCAATAACAACAGTAAAAAATATGTGTGGATAAAAATCCTACGCCTAGTTCGCAAATTTTCTTTATTGATTACCGGTTTCGTCTCGTTACCGGGCCAGCTTCAGATCTAAAAATACAGGAAAATGAACAGTGAAACATACATTGAATACCTGAATTTCCGTTATTCATTACATAACAATTAAAATGTTGTTCAATGCGTGACAATCACTATACATCGTCATATTTTTTTAGAGCTAAGTCGGCCGAATTAAAAACTCCTATAGTCATAGGGTGAATACGTTAAAACGCGACACAAAAAAAACATATCGTAAGTAATATGAAATATCTTACCTAAAACGAAAGTCTTAGTTGGTTATGTGAATGGACAACGTTAATCATTAATCAAATAGTGTTACAGTGGCAATTTTGCCACAGACATATACAAACAATTGACGGCAATGACAGTTGCATTGCCCATGAGTGGATGTAAACAAGATATCATCTCTAATATTCGTAACAGGAATAGCGAAGTGTTTGTGAGACAGCTGTCAGTCAACTGACTGATGTGTATCATCATGGCTACACTGCCACACATCGCTACCCTCCCACTAATTTAATACAGACGCGACTCTAATAAGATAAAGGATGTTAATACACTGAATCTTTTTCTTATTAATTTACATTATAAAAATACGAGACATCACGTTCACATCAGTATATTTGTAGTAAATAAACACTGAGTATCATCTGTCCGTTTAATAATAAAAATAATAAAAACAGGAAGTGATGAAACTCAGGTAATTACGACTGATGAGAGAACAATATTTTAAATACAAAAAGTACAGTAATATTAACGACAACAAATTCGTAGTCTTGAATATTGGGGGAGAAATAACATCGTGGTCCAAGCTCTTTGTGCCAGATGCTACCAGGTCGATCGATGGCTATGGCAACCTATCAGTATATACTGTATGTGACTAACCCACAGTAATACAGTAGTGTTTCAGAAGATAGAACATAATCTCGGAAGTTATGAATTTTATCAAAGTGACCTTATGTTTAACTACTTGTTGTAGAACGTAGCACGAAATGATGACAATTACAATTTGTGTCAAAATACATTAAACTGATTACTAATGAGCAATATTCCAGTTTATCTTGTAATGTACTCATCAAATCAATCACATTCGAAGACGGAAATCCGGGTATCATAAAAGACAATACAATAGACATCAAGCTTAAGGTCTAGGCATAGGCTACCTTGTAAGCTACATCTAGAATTTATGCTTCGTATAAATGTAGTGAGTAGTTAAAAGTTACTTAATGTTGTAACCTGAGGTCTGGGTGCCAAATACAAATGGCACTATATATGCCTATTGAAACTTCCTGGCGGATTAAAACTGTGTGCCCGACCGAGACTCGAACTCGGGACCTTTGCCTTTCTCGGGCAAGTGCTCTACCATCTGAGCTACCGAAGCACGACTCACGCCCGGTCCTCACAGCTTTACTTCTGCCAGTAACTTGTCTCCTACCTTCCAAACTTTACAGAAGCTCTCCTGCGAACCTTCCAGAACTAGCACTCCTCAAAGAAGTTTCATATCAGCGCACACTCCGCTGCAGAGTGAAAATCTCATTCTTGAAACATCCCCCAGGCTGTGGCTAAGCCATGTCTCTGCAGTATCCTTTCTTTCAGGAGTGTTAGTTCTGCAAGGTTCGCAGGAGAGCTTCTGTAAAGTTTGGAAGGTAGGAGACGAGATACTGGCAGAAGTAAAGCTGTGAGGACCCGGCCTGAGTCGTGCTTCGGTAGCTCAGATGGTAGAGCACTTGCCCGCGAAAGGCAAAGGTCCCCAGTTTGAGTCTCGGTCGGGCACACAGTTTTAATCTGCCAGGAAGTTTCATATCAGCGCACACTCCGCTGCAGAGTGAAAATATCATTCTATATGCCCATTAATGACACACCTAAAAAGATCATTGACAATGCCAAAGAATAAAAACAACAGTACAGTGTCTTCTTGTGTCTGAACACAATTCTTACCCTCATTACAATGGGTTTACTCTTTTGATAATCTTTCCCAGTTTCCCCAAAGCCATTAGCTAAAGCAGTCAACCTACATTCCTTTCACCTGAAACTCATTTTTCCACAATATTCTATAATTTATACCTATTTTGTGTTTGCATTGATACTTTAACCATTTTCTACACCAACTGGCACTATCATTACTGTTGCTAATTAGCCAATAGTAGTAAGATTATTATTATTATTATTATTATTATTATTATTATTATTATTATTATTATTATTATTATTATTATTATTATTATTATTGACTTTTTTTTCTCAGACTTAAGTCTGGTTAAAAATGGAACGTGACGCGGACCTCGGTCAAGCGTGACTTCCTTGTAACTGTATGGTATATGTTATATTTCATTTAGGAACTTTCGGGTAATTGAACATGTATCAATAATTACAGATTTTTGTAGTTGTATATATATGTTTGGATGTAGCTGTATTGCATTGATGTACTGGTGGATATTGTGAGGTATGACTCCTGTAGTTGATAGTATAATTGGGATAATGTCGACTTTATCCTGATGCCACATGTCCTTGACTTCCTCAGCCAGTTGGATGTATTTTTCAATTTTTTCTCCTGTTTTCTTCTGTATATTTGTTGTGTTGGGTATGGATATTTCAATTAGTTGTGTTAATTTCTTCTTTTTATTGGTGAGTATGATGTCAGGTTTGTTATGTGGTGTTGTTTTATCTGTTATAATGGTTCTGTTCCAGTATAATTTGTATTCATCATTCTCCAGTACATTTTGTGGTGTGTACTTGTATGTGGGAACGTGTTGTTTTATTAGTTTATGTTTTATGGCAAGTTGTTGATGTATTATTTTTGCTACATTGTCATGTCTTCTGGGGTATTCTGTATTTGCTAGTATTGTACATCCGCTTGTGATGTGATCTACTGTTTCTATTTGTTGTTTGCAAAGTCTGCATTTATCTGTTGTGGTATTGGGATCTTTAATAATATGCTTGCTGTAATATCTGGTGTTTATTGTTTGATCCTGTATTGCGAACATGAATCCTTCCATCTCACTGTATATATTGCCGTTTCTTAGCCATGTGTTGGATGCGTCTTGATCTATGTGTGGCTGTGTTAGATGATACGGGTGCTTGCCGTGTAGTGTTTTCTTTTTCCAATTTACTTTCTTCGTATCTGTTGATGTTATGTGATCTAAAGGGTTGTAGAAGTGGTTATGAAATTGCAATGGTGTAGCTGATGTATTTATATGAGTGATTGCTTTGTGTATTTTGCTAGTTTCTGCTCGTTCTAGAAAGAATTTTCTTAAATTGTCTACCTGTCCATAATGTAGGTTTTTTATATCTATAAATCCCCTTCCACCTTCCTTTCTGCTTAATGTGAATCTTTCTGTTGCTGAATGTATGTGATGTATTCTATATTTGTGGCATTGTGATCGTGTAAGTGTATTGAGTGCTTCTAGGTCTGTGTCACTCCATTTCACTACTCCAAATGAGTAGGTCAATACTGGTATAGCGTAAGTATTTATAGCTTTTGTCTTGTTTCTTGCTGTCAATTCTGTTTTCAGTATTTTTGTTAGTCTTTGTCTATATTTTTCTTTTAGTTCTTCTTTAATATTTGTATTATCTATTCCTATTTTTTGTCTGTATCCTAGATATTTATAGGCATCTGTTTTTTCCATCGCTTCTATGCAGTCGCTGTGGTTATCCAATATGTAATCTTCTTGTTTAGTGTGTTTTCCCTTGACTATGCTATTTTTCTTACATTTGTCTGTTCCAAAAGCCATATTTATATCATTGCTGAATACTTCTGTTATCTTTAGTAATTGGTTGAGTTGTTGATTTGTTGCTGCCAGTAGTTTTAGATCATCCATGTATAGCAAATGTGTGATTTTGTGTGGGTATGTTCCAGTAATATTGTATCCATAATTTGTATTATTTAGCATGTTGGATAGTGGGTTCAGAGCAAGAAAGAACCAGAAAGGACTTAATGAGTCTCCTTGGTATATTCCACGCTTAATCTGTATTGGCTGTGATGTGATGTTATCTGAATTTGTTTGGATATTAAGTGTGGTTTTCCAGTTTTTCATTACTGTGTTTAGAAACTGTATCAATTTAGGATCTACTTTGTATATTTCCAAAATCTGCAGTAACCAAGAGTGGGGTACACTATCAAAGGCTTTTTGGTAATCAATGTATGCGTAGTGTAGGGACCTTTGTTTAGTTTTAGCTTGATATGTCACCTCTGTATCTATTATCAGTTGCTCTTTACATCCTCGTGCTCCTTTGCAGCAGCCTTTTTGTTCTTCATTTATTATTTTGTTCTGTGTTGTATGTGTCATTAATTTCCGTGTGATGACTGAAGTTAATATTTTGTATATTGTTGGTAGGCATGTTATGGGGCGATATTTAGCTGGGTTTGCTGTGTCTGCTTGATCTTTAGGTTTCAGATAGGTTATTCCATGTGCAAGTGTATCAGGGAATGTGTATGGGTCTGCAATGTAACTGTTAAATAATTTAGTTAGATGTGAATGTGTTGAGCTGAACTTCTTTAGCCAGAAATTCGCTATCTTATTATTTCCAGGGGCTTTCCAATTGTGCGTACAATTAATTGCTAGGGTGACTAGATGTTGCAAAATTATCACTTTAGGCATTTGTGATATCATCTTGTATGAGCCTGTTTCTGCTTGTATCCACTGTGCATGCCTGTTATTTTGTACCAGGTTTGACCATATTTTGCTCCAGAAGAGTTCCATGTCTGTTATGTTTGGTGGATTGTCTATTTTAATGTGTGTGTTATCTATTGTCTGGTAAAATTTCTTTTGGTTTGTGTTGAATGTTTGGTTTTATTTCCTTCTATTTTCACTTTTTTTTGTATCTTCTAAGTCGTTTGGCCAATGCTTGTAATTTCTGCTTCTTTTCATCTAATTGCTCTATTGCTTCTTGTTGTGAGATTTTACCTAACCTTTTTCGTTTTTTGTCTAATATTTAATTTCTTATAAATTGTGTTAGCTGTCCGATGTCTTTTCTCAGTTTTTCTATTCTGATCTGTAGCCTGTGTTTCCATGCTGGTTTTGTGGGTTTCTTCTGTGTGTTGGTTGGTTCTGATCTCTGCCTAGTGTGTATATTTAGTGTAGTGAGTGCCCCTACATAAACCAGTAGTTGTAAATCTATCATAGTTGTGTTTTCATTTATTTTGTTGTGTATGATTGTGTTGATAGTTGTTATTGTTGTTTCGACTTGTGGGTTATTTGGTGGTCTATGCAAGAATGGTCTAATGTCTGTATTTGTGTCTTTGTATTCTATATATGTCAGGTGAAATTTCTCTCCTATATCTAACATGTGTGTCACTTCGTGTTCTATTTGTGCTTGTTCTGGTGGCTGTCTTAAGATTTCGTTTTCCTCTGGTTGTTTAATTGATGTGTGTTGGTCTTTGTTTGTTTGCTCTGGGATGTTTGAGTCCTTTACTTGGATGTTTGAGTCCATTACTGTATTTTCCTCTTCTTCTAACTGCACATTATTTTGTTCCAGTATTTGTTGTACTTGTTGTTTGATGTTTTCTAATTCTGACTGGGGTATCCTGTTATTTTTTATTATTACACGGATCTGATCAGCTAGTCGTTGTTCTGTTAAAAATTTTAATTCCGGGTATCTGGTAATAAATGTTGTGTATACTTGTGATCTGTATCCAGTTGTGTTGGTTCCTAGGTTTGTTGCTTGGTAATAACAGAACATGAGGTGTCGATTAACTTCATCTGACCATCTCATCCTCTGTCTTTGTTTTCCTTCTAGGGTGGTTGCAGGAAGCATATCCTGCAAAACACCTCTATTCGGATTTAAATCCTTTTCCAGTTGGCTAGCAGTGTCGTTACCATTGTGGGCGGGCATAGGGTTCAAGCGTCGTCCCCGACCATGACGGCACTTGTCCGAGGCTTCTTTAGTTCTGTCCTGAACCAAGTAATCACACTAAAAGGGGGGTTAGCCCTATTAGTGGTTTGTTCTTTTCGTCGCCTTTTACGACTGGCAGAACATACCAGAGGCCTATTCTTTTCCCGGGCCTCCACGGGGTTTATTATTATTATTATTATTATTATTATTATTATTATTATCATCATCTCCTTTCCTTTCTCAGACCTTAGGTCTGGTTAAAAATTGAAAGTGACGTGGACCTTGATCAAGCGTGACTTCCTTTTAACTGTGCGGTATATGTTATATTGCATTTAGGAACTTTCGGGTGATTGAACATGTATCAATAATTACGGATTTCTGTAGTTGTATATATAAGTTTTGATGTAGCTGTATTGCATTGATGTTCTGGTGGATATTGTGTGGTATGACTCCTGTTGTTTTTAGTATAATTGGTATAATGTCAACTTTATCCTGATGCCACATGTCCTTGACTTCCTCAGCCAGTTGGATGTATTTTTCAATTTTTTCTCCTGTTTTCTTTTGTATATTTGTTGTATTGGGTATGGATATTTCGATTAGTTGTGTTAATTTCTTCTTTTTATTGGTGAGTATGATGTCAGGTTTGTTATGTGGTGTTGTTTTATTCGTTATAATGGTTCTGTTCCAGTATAATTTGTATTCATCATTCTCCAGTACATTTTGTGGTGCATACTTCTATGTGGGAACGTGTTGTTTTATAAGTTTATGTTGTAAGGCAAGCTGTTGGTGTATTATTTTTGCTAGATTGTCATGTCTTCTGGGGTATTCTGTATTTGCTAGTATTGTACATCCGCTTGTGATGTGATCTACTGTTTCTATTTGTTGTTTGCAAAGTCTGCATTTATCTGTTGTGGTATTGGGATCTTTAATAAATTGCTTGCTGTAATATCTGGTGTTTATTGTTTGATCCTGTATTGCAATCATGAATCCTTCCATCTCACTGTATATATTGCCGTTTCTTAGCCATGTGTTGGATGCGTCTTGATCGATGTGTGGCTGTGTTAGATGATACAGGTGCTTGCCATGTAGTGTTTTCTTTTTCCAATTTACTTTCTTCGTATCTGTTGATGTTATGTGATCTAGAGGGTTGTAGAAGTGGTTATGAAATTGCAGTGGTGTAGCCGATGTATTTATATGCGTGATTGCTTAATGTATTTTGCTAGTTTCTGCTCGTTCTAGAAAGAATTTTCTTAAATTGTCTACCTGTCCATAATGTAGGTTTTTTATGTCGATAAATCCCCATCCTCCTTCCTTTCTGCTTAATGTGAATCTTTCTGTTGCTGAATGTATGTGATGTGTTCTATATTTGTGGCATTGTGATCGTGTAAGTGTATTGAGTGCTTCTAGGTCTGTGTTACCCATTTCACTACTCCAAATGACTAGGTCAATATTGGTATAGCATAAGTATTTATAGCTTTTGTCTTTTTTCTTGCTGTCAATTCTGTTTTCAGTATCTTTGTTAGTCTTTGTCTATATTTTTCCTTTAGTTCTTCTTTAATATTTGTATTATCTATTCCTATTTTTTGTCTGTATCCTAGATATTTATAGGCATCTGTTTTTTCCATCGCTTCTATGCAGTTGCTGTGGTTATCCAATATGTAATCTTCTTGTTTAGTGTGTTTTCCCTTGACTATGCTATTTTTCTTACATTTTTCTGTTCCAAAAGCCATATTTATATCATTGCTGAATACTTCTGTTATCTTTAGTAATTGGTTGAGTTGTTGATTTGTTGCTGCCAGTAGTTTAAGATCATCCATGTATAGCAAATGTGTGATTTTGTGTGGGTATGTTCCAGTAATATTGTATCCATAATTTGTATTATTTAGCATGTTGGATAGTGGGTTCAGAGCAAGGCAGAACTAGAAAGGACTTAATGAGTCTCCTTGGTATATTCCACGCTCAATCTGTATTGGCTGTGATGTGATATTATTAGAATTTGTTTGGATATTAAGTGTGGTTTCCCAGTTTTTCATAACTATGTTTAGGAACTGTATCAGTTTAGGATCTACTTTGTATATTTCCAATATTTGTAGTAACCATGAGTGGGGTACACTATCTAAAGCTTTTTGGTAATCAATGTATGCGTAGTGTAGCGACCTTTGTTTAGTTTTCGCTTGATATGTCACCTCTGCATCTATTATCAGTTGCTCTTTACATCCTCGTGCTCCTTTGCAACAGCCTTTTTGTTCTTCATTTATTATTTTGTTCTGTGTTGTATGTGTCATTAATATCTGTGTAATGACTCAAGTTAATATTTTGTATATTGTTGGTAGGCATGTTATGGGGCGATATTTAGCTGGGTTTGCTGTGTCTGCTTGATCTTTAGGTTTCAGATAGGTTATTCCATGTGCAAGTGTATCAGGGAATGTGTATGGGTCTGCAATGTAACTGTTAAATAATTTAGTTAGATGTGAATGTGTTGAGCTGAACTTCTTTTGCCAGAAATATGCTATTTTATCTTTTCTAGGGGCTTTCCAACTGTGAGTAGAATTAATTGCTGGGGTGACTTCATGTTGCAAAATTATCACTTTAGGCATTTGTGGTATCATCTTGTATGTGTCTGTTTCTGCTTGTATCCACCGTGCATGCCTGTTATGTTGTACCAGATTTGACCATATGTTGGTCCAGAAGTGTTCCATGTCTGTTATGTTTGGTGGATTGTCTATTTTAATGTGTGTGTTATCTATTGTCTGGTAAAATTTCTTTTGGTTTGTGTTGAATGTTTGGTTTTGTTTCCTTCTATTTTCACTTTTTTTGTATCTTCTAAGTAGTTTGGCCAATGCTTGTAATTTCTGCTTCTTTTCTTCTAATTGCTCTATCGCTTCTTGTTGTGAGATTTTACCTAACCTTTTTCGTTTTTTTTCTGACATTTTATTTCTTATAAATTGTGTTAGCTGTCCAATGTCTTTTCTCAGTTTTTCTATTCTGATCTGTAGCCTGTGTTGCCATGCTGGTTTTGTGGGTTTCTTCTGTGTGTTGGTTTGTTCTGATCTCTGCCTAGTGTGTATATTTAGTGTAGTGAGTGCCCCTACATAAACCAGTAGTTGTAAATCTATCATAGTTGTGTTTTCATTTATTTTGTTGTGTATGATTGTGTTGATAGTTTTTATTATTGTTTCGACTTGTGGGTTATTTGGCGGTCTATGCAAGAATGGTCTAATGTCTGTATTTGTGTCTTTGTATTCTATATATGTCAGGTGAAATTTCTCTTCTATATCTAATATGTGTGTCTCTTCGTGTTCTATTTGTGCTTGTTCTGGTGGCTGCCTTAAGATTTCGTTTTCCTCTGATTGTTTAATTGATGCGTGTTGGTCTTTGTTTGTTTGCTCTGGGATGTTTGAGTCCATTACTGTATTTTCTTCTTCTGATTGCACATTATTTTGTTCCAGTATTTGTTGTACTTGTTGTTTGATGTTTTCTAATTCTGACTGGGGTATCCTGTTATTTTTGATTATTACACGAATCTGATCAGCTAGACGTTGGTCTGTTAAAAATTTTAATTCCGGGTATCTGGTAGTAAATGTTGTGTATACTTGTGACCTGTATCCAGTTGTGTTGGTTCCTAGGTTTGTTGCTTGGTAATAACAGAACATGAGGTGTCGATTAACTTCATCTGACCATCTCATCCTCTGTCTTTGTTTTCCTTCTAGGGTGGTTGCAGGAAGCATATCCTGCAAAACACCTCTATTTGGATTTAAATCATTTTCCAGTTGGCTAGCAGTGTCGTTACCATTGTGGGCGGGCATAGGGTTCAAGCGTCGTCCCCGACCATGACGGCGCTTGTCCGAGGCTTCTTTAGTTCTGTCCTGAACCAACTAATCACACTAAAAGGAGGGTTAGCCCTATTAGTGGTCTGTTCTTTTCGTCGCCTTTTACGACTGGCAGAACATACCGGAGGCCTATTCTTTTCCAGGGCCTCCACGGGGATTATTATTATTATTATTATTATTATTACCGTTATTAGCCGCAAGTAAATTCTGTTGCACCAGACGGTTATTACTGTAATGACATTGAGCTCACAGAATTGTTTCAGTCTTAAATATACCTAAAACTGATTCCATTCAACTGCTCGCTAGTATTTCAGTATGATGATGTTTATCATTATTTATATTAAAGACATTATTTGAGAAGTAATGGAAAACAGTTTGTAGCTTCTTATGCGAAAGAGGACCAGAAGAAGCTAGTCTGATTGAAGTGCATAACTGATGTTTCGTGCAAATCACTGAATCTCAGGTGATGAGCACTTTAACATTATTAAGCTGTTTCCCGCCAGCAAATGAGGTGCTTATGCCTGTACATTTACATAAAACTATAATACAACATCACGTTATTGTTGATAAATCACCGAATTACGAAATATACACTCCTGGAAATTGAAATAAGAACACCGTGAATTCATTGTCCCAGCAAGGGGAAACTTTATTGACACATTCCTGGGGTCAGATACATCACATGATCACACTGACAGAACCACAGGCACATAGACACAGGCAACAGAGCATGCACAATGTCGGCACTAGTACAGTGTATATCCACCTTTCGCAGCAATGCAGGCTGCTATTCTCCCATGGAGACGATCGTAGAGATGCTGGATGTAGTCCTGTGGAACGGCTTGCCATGCCATTTCCACCTGGCGCCTCAGTTGGACCAGCGTTCGTGCTGGACGTGCAGACCGCGTGAGACGACGCTTCATCCAGTCCCAAACATGCTCAATGGGGGACAGATCCGGAGATCTTGCTGGCCAGGGTAGTTGACTTACACCTTCTAGAGCACGTTGGGTGGCACGGGATACATGCGGACGTGCATTGTCCTGTTGGAACAGCAAGTTCCCTTGCCGGTCTAGGAATGGTAGAACGATGGGTTCGATGACGGTTTGGATGTACCGTGCACTATTCAGTGTCCCCTCGACGATCACCAGTGGTGTACGACCAGTGTAGGAGATCGCTCCCCACACCATGATGCCGGGTGTTGGCCCTGTGTGCCTCGGTCGTATGCAGTCCTGATTGTGGCGCTCACCTGCACGGCGCCAAACACGCATACGACCATCATTGGCACCAAGGCAGAAGCGACTCTCATCGCTGAAGACGACACGTCTCCATTCGTCCCTCCATTCACGCCTGTCGCGACACCACTGGAGGCGGGCTGCACGATGCTGGGGCGTGAGCGGAAGACGGCCTAACGGTGTGCGGGACCGTAGCCCAGCTTCATGGAGACGGTTGCGAATGGTCCTCGCCGATACCCCAGGAGCAACAGTGTCCCTAATTTGCTGGGAAGTGGCGGTGCGGTCCCCTACGGCACTGCGTAGGATCCTACGGTCTTGGCGTGCATCCGTGCGTCGCTGCGGTCCGGTCCCAGGTCGACGGGCACGTGCACCTTCCGCCGACTACTGGCGACAACATCGATGTACTGTGGAGACCTCACGCCCCACGTGTTGAGCAATTCGGCGGTACGTCCACCCGGCCTCCCGCATGCCCACTATACGCCCTCGCTCAAAGTCCGTCAACTGCACATACGGTTCACGTCCACGCTGTCGCGGCATGCTACCAGTGTTAAAGACTGCGATGGAGCTCCGTATGCCACGGCAAACTGGCTGACACTGACGGCGGCGGTGCACAAATGCTGCGCAGCTAGCGCCATTCGACGGCCAACACCGCGGTTCCTGGTGTGTCCGCTGTGCCGTGAGTGTGATCATTGCTTGTACAGCCCTCTCGCAGTGTCCGGAGCAAGTATGGTGGGTCTGACACACCGGTGTCAATGTGTTCTTTTTTTCATTTCCAGGAGTGTAGTTCACTGTAAATATTTATGGGAGGAATTAATGCATGAAGTACAGATTGTGTCCCACAGATGGAGACGTTGCGCAGCTGTTAATTCCATATAGCGATCAGGGACCTTGGCTCACCAAGAATGGGCCTATCCAAATACAGAACACAGAGCAGTGGGCCTATGATGGCACTGACAAATGTGACTTTGGAGAGATAAATGTGCAGGAATCCTCAGCCACGAACCCTTACATGTACAGACCCCTCCACAAAAGGATTTAATTTTTCTAGATAGAATATGTAAGGGCAGTAAACGAGAAAGACCGTTTAAAATATTTAATGTTTGGAGAGCAATGTAAATACTGCCACAGTTTTTCTCATATTAAAGCCTGTTTTACTAAGACTCTAGAACTGATTAATCTGCAAATCATGTAGCAGAAATAGTGCAATTTTTACACTTTATGGATGCGTCATTCAAATGCAACACATAACGCACAACAGTCGGTATTTTAGATATAATGTTTCAGGTAGGTGTCTTCAGCGGTTAAGCTGGTGAGAGTAATTGGTTCGATCAGGGACATACGATATTCTGCTAAAAGTTGCGTACTGGCTTATCAGGCAATATTTTGGTTTTTCGCTTTATTGTTCAGTTATTTCTAACAGGGACAAATTAAATTCCGTTGTTCACACCAGAGGTCCCACGTAAGACCGAAATATATAATTTGTAATATTATTATTGTGATCATTTTATTTTTAAATTGGTTCTGATATCTATAGAATACGCATGGAAACATCTAACAAAACTAAAAGTTTGTTCATGCGAATTCACCTTTCTCGATCTGCAAGCCAAAGGATCTTTGTTTTGTCGCTGCGAAACTCACAAAAATACGAAATAGCCGTTTAGTGATATTAATATCTGGCGTTCACTTAAAATTAAAAATCAGTCAAGTCTTCAACGAATTAACATTTTACAACACATATTTTCTTCTGTGTAAATTATTGTTGTAATTAATTACAGTTCTCAAAAATAATTACAATAATAAAAGAAATGACATTCATTACTGATCAGTAATGTTGATTCTGCAGTACAGACTCTAATGGACGGTGTGTTATTTGGTGATATTAATTTGTGAGCATTTGGCTGTAGTTCAAGGCACAAGGCACAATCTTCGAATGCTGCGGGCATTATCAGAGTCTGAGACAGCTCATATGTACTCATATATACATTCACCACTTTCTGAGATATATATATATATCTCAGAAAGAGACAAATGCTGTTGCCGACAATATCCATTATCACTTACGTAACGATATTACAGCCTGCTACATGCAAAAGGTAACTAAAAAATTCTTTCAAAATTTATATTGCAAATGAAATTTATACATACTTAAATCTTTTTTACTGTTTTATATGTCCATGCACGTTGTATAGTTGTATACAGATAAAGCTGAATAGTTAGTCGTTCCATAATACTATGAGACATGACGCAAATCGTCAACCTAACCCGCTAATAACACACGGCAGTAGCTTCTGGTGGGAGTGTTTTGATAAACAAGATGCCAGTTTGCGTCATTTGCGGGTGTATTAACTAATCTAATTATAGTCTATAGCAGGGGCGTCCACCCTTTTAGGTTACATGGGCCATGTTAGAGGAAAACGGGTATTTTTGGGCCGCGCATAATATACTGACAATAACCGTAAAAGGGTGGAACAATGAGAGAATAGCATCGTCCGGCGAGGGGGGGGGGGGCGGGGTTCAAATGGAAAATATTTAGTTTATCATACTTTTACATTAACAGAATTTTATGGAATTTTTTTTACCGATCTTCTGACACATGCTCACCTCTCGGGCCATACTGATACTTGCTTTGAGCCGCATACGGCCCTCGTACCTCTTGTTGGAAGAAATCACATTTCATTCGTAAATGGACTCGTTCAAGCGATATTTTCTTTTATATGCACGAACTGTAGTTTCCCTGCTTACTTTTACTGGTTGTAATACTCATCTAGACGCAAAATCAGAACTAGGGAGACACTCTTCTGTGTTAGTAGCGGTATTATGAGTTCCCGTAAAAGAAAGGTCTTAGTCGAACTACAGAGTTGCTGGAACGACATTTAAATAGTGGATGCTTCGTGTAATAAACCTTTCTATGATCAACACAACAGAATGTTGCGTACTTCCAAGTGGATATTCATCGATAAAAATATTGTTTTTAGCTGTTATCCTAATTTAGATCAGAATATTTGTCATCAATAAATTCACTTTACGACTTATTGATGATAATTTGTCTCTGTGACTAAAATACAAATTACGCTTACGCAACGAATGTACATCTTTGACTGTGGTCTGGATTGTTCAAGATGACAGGCGTGAAAATAAACATGAGAAAAAATTATGTTGCCTGATTTATGTATCATATTAGTTAACTGTCGTTCAAACTGTCATTCTGAGATAGTCCATTTAGAACAAACTTAAAAGTGACGCCACACTTCTTTTCAGCTCATGTTTCCTAGAAGCATATTACAAGTAAACTGTTGATCACCTGACAAATATGAATTTGTAGAAAAAATAGTAAATCATAAACAGTTGCAACGCCTCTCAAAGGTACACATTTGTTTCTCAGTTAGTCAAAAGAGTAAAAATCACTGTCATCGCTGTATATCACTATTCTAACAGTCCAAAACCGCGAAAAATAATAATAAAAAGATTTTATTTGTTTTTCTGGCTCTACCATACTGTATGGAATCTGCTGTATGTGTGTTCTCACTCTACGAGTCTACTTAGTTCAGTACACATGCTTCTGCGCCTGTATACCTTTTCCTGATGTTGTACTGTCACGATGTACAGGGTGTTTCGGAACCTTTCGTCACAGTTTCAACGGAGAACACACATTAATACAGAAAGTACACTGCCCTAAACAAACTACTTTGAGATAAATAACCACCGATCGGAAATAAATATTTCATGCAGTATGATGTCTTCAATGAACAAAGCTCGTCACGCACGTGTTTTGTTTCATAACAAGCAAATAGCGTCGTCATTGTTGATATCATCAAAGAGGTTCTTTTTATTTGGCTAGGTTTGTTTTAACTTATACAGCCAGTAGCTTGGTACAACTATAAAAACATTATATAGAGAAATGGCAAAATAAGCTTTTTGGACGAAGATTTAAGGATGATAAAGATTTGGGTAACTGTGCGCAGCAGATACTAGTACGCATTCAATATTCAGAGCTTTCTATAAACATGGTGATTACCGACTACTGTAGACCTCTTCTCACTCTTGGACGTAACAAAAAGGAACAAGAGGAGAGGCAACACTTGAGCTGCCGACTGCGTGGGCGCCACTCACATATAACAGGTCAGTTTCTTGTTATTTTCAGCAGACAGAAAATAAGAAAATAAAGTAACGGTTGTTACTATAATAAGAACTGTAATTCATTGTATAAATGTATGGATCTCTTTTCCAAATAAAACAATTTAACATAAAGAATCCAATTGCATTACTGTATAATAACAGACTGGCGTAGTTGTGCGCTGAAAGAGGACATGTGCACAACACCGTGAAAAAGAAGCTAAAATAATCTGGAATGGAGAAGGAAGTACGAAACAAAGAGATACTGTGTTGAAGAACAAGAGTGGACAGTATATATGTGGCTGCTATGCTGAACAACCAGGAAAGAAAAATAAGAAACTCGAATAGCCGTAGGAGGTGAGTAAGACAGCTACTGCACAATCAATTTAACAGTTCACGCATCGGACTTATGAGAAGAATAATGTAGAGAAGAAATGAAAAGAAATGGCATCTGTTAGATGTTGATCAATTTGTCTTTTGGAAAGGTAAAGGCACCAGGGAGGCAGTTCCGACGTCGTGCTTGACAGGGAAAGAAAGACTTACGGAAACTCAGGACACGTCAGTAGGATTTGTCGAGCTAGAAAAAGCGTTCGACAATGTAAGGTGATGTAATATCTTCCAAATTCTGCGAAAAATAAGTGTAAACTATATGAAAAGATGAGTAATACACAACATGTATAAGAACCAAGAAGGAAAAATAATAACGGAAGATCACTAAGTGCCCGGATTAAACAGGGTGTATGACAAGCAAGCATTCTCTCTTCGCTACTGTTCAATATCTGCATTAAATAAGGAACGACGGAAGCAGGAGTGGGATTAAATCCAGGATGAGACTATCAACGATAAGATTCGTTGGTGACGTTGTTGTTGTCAGTGGAAGGGAGAAAGAAATGCAGGAGAAAACATAACAGGCCTAAACGAAATGAACAGTCTACTGTGTACAGAATATGGATTGAGATTAAACCGAAGAAAGACGAAAGTAATGAGGAGAAGCAGAAATAAGATTAGTGATAATGTTAACTTCAAAACTGAGGGCAGCGAAGAAGACTGAAGCAAAATAAAGTATGGCGGACTAAGTAAGAACACAAGAAGCCGATTACCACAGACGAAGAGGGCATTCATAGCCTAACGAAGTCTACTAGCATCAATATTTGTCCTTGATTGTGAGAAAAAAATTGTGGAATGTGCGTCTGCAGGACATAATTGTATGGAAGTGTATTGTGGACTGTGCGGGAAGCTGAAACGAAGACAATCGAAGCGTTTGAGAAACAGTTGCAGAACCGTGCTGAAAGTTAGGTGTACCGGTACTGTTAAGGTAAGTGAGGTACTACGCAGAATCGAATATTAAAGAAATTTGTGAAAAACTTTGCTAAGAGTATGGGACAGGAAGGTAGCACATATGTTCAGACATCATAGAGTAGCTTCCATTTTAGAGGGGGCTGTAGAGAGTAAAAACTGTAGGGGAGGACCGAGATTGGAATATATGTAACAAATAATTGAGGACGCAGGAGACAAGCGCTAATCTGAGATGAAATGATTGGTGAAGGAGAGGAATTCGTGGCGGGCCATATCAGACCATCCAAAAAAAAAATAGTTTCACTTTTTATCTTCTGAGGAAAAGACACGGAAACAGCTGAGCATTTTTCAAAACTACTGTGGGGAATCGTCTAAAAGCCATACTCAGGCTGGCTGGTGTATGAAACAAACGTTTGAATTTGTAAAACGAATGTTATTCATTTATTTATTTAATTGCTTCTCGTGCCGCTATGCAGGACTTGAAACACTGTCTTAGATCTATCCAGGTATCCTTCATATTTTACAGAACTGTGGTTATTTGTTATAAGAGGTCTTACACCTAACATGAAATCCAGCAGTTGCAAAATTTTATGAGATAAATAGTGGAAACAGTAACAGTTATTGCAGAAAACGTCACAGTTTATTTTTTATTGTAAAAAGTTGAACATGGAAGACAAATTACTGGATGTAGATTTAAGCTGTGCACACTTGCATTGGTGGACGTGAGAGAAGGAATGGAGAGCGGAAGTAACATGATAGAAACACACGAAAGAAGAGGTGGAAAATTGGCGTGACTGACTGGGAAACGATGTGTAAATTAGTTTCACTGCTTTATAAAGAGAAATAACAACACATGTCATTTTTCGGGAGAAAAGTTATGACAGTAAAATGTAGTACTTTTTTTGTGCAACAGGGAATTCAGTAGTGCGCAGAATCACGGTAACTTGTTCCAGAGTTGGACAGAAGCTGTGGGGAAGGAGTTTGCAAGCCTTTTGAATCGACCAGCACACTATGATACTACATAAATGAGGATTCTATTGTTATTATGATGAGATTATAGATACTTGATCTGTGAAGTGATGTACGGTGGCGTTTTTTCCAAAACTATGAGGACGTGCTGAAAAGTAATGCCTCCGAATTTTTACGTGAAGACTCTTTTTAAGTAAAGCCAACATTCTACATTCTTAGCTTCCATTTACAGATACTTGCAGCCCTCTACCACTAGACAGCACTGAATTCTAACGTGTAAATGGCCTCATGCAACGTAACTACGTCGGTGCGTGCGGAACAGCGTACCTTCATAGAGTTTCGCCCACATATGGAGACTACACACGGGCGCAGCGACATAGGCAACAATGCTACACTGTGGGTTCACTCTCATCGACCATCCTCCATACAGTCCCGCCTTGGCCCAATCTGTTTTCATCTTTTTACAAAACTTACAGAACACCTTCGACGACTTCATTTTGATAGAGATGAAGCGGTACAAGCAGTGGTGAGGTTGTAGATTGGTCAACAATGTCAAACATTTTATAGTGACGGTATCATCTCGTTGGGAAAGATGAAGATCAAATATATAGAATGTTAATAACGTTTGTTTTATTTAAAAAGCTATAAGAGGTTTCACAATAAGATCTGTAGGCATTATTTTTCAGCACGCCCTCGTTTTCACTGAGGAAGGTCACACTGGAGTTCCCCATTTAAAAAATGGTACAAATGGCTCTGATCACTATGGGACTTAACATCTGAGGTCATCAGTTCCCTAGAACTTAGACCTACTTAAACCAACTACTAAGGACATTACACACATCCATACCCGAGGCAGGATTCGAACCTGCGACCGTAGCGGGCACACTGTAGTGCCTAGAACCGCTCGGCCACTTCTGCCGGCTTTCCCCATTTAAAACGTCAAAATCATAGATATTGAAATTGGTGACATTGGGATAGAAAAGCAGCTGAAACTGCTCAACAGAGAAAATGTCAATGAATCTGATGGGATACCAATACGATTCTACATAGAGTATGATAAGTAACTTGTTCCTCATCAAGGAACAGTGTACCGAACGTCGCTGGAAGAATGAAGCTTTCCTAATTATTGGAAAAAAGCTCAAATCATTCCCGTTTTCAGGTTGGGTCGTCGAACAGACCCACAGAACTATAGGTCTATTATCCCCAACATCGATGTGTTGTAGAATTTTGGGACATGTTTTATGCTCACGTATTATAATATTTCTGAAGATCGAAAATCTGTTCTACATGAATCAACATGGGTTCGGAAAAATACATCGTGTGAAATCCAGCTCGTTCAGTTCGTCCACGAGACCCAGAAAGCTGTAGATATCGACGCCGAGGTTCTGTCGCTGCGGCTCCCCCTGTCGGAGGGTCAACTCCTCCCTCGGGCATGGGTGTGTGTGTTGTCATTAGCGTGAGTTAGTTTAAGTTAGGTTAAGTAGTGTGTAGGTTTACGGGCTGATGACCTCAGCAGTTTGGTCCCATACGACCTTACCACAAATTTCCAAAGAAAATTCGTTTGACGCCTTTCTAACAGACTCTCCCCCTTCTTCCAACTACACCATGTGATCAAAAGTATCCGGACACCTGGCTGAAAATGACTTAAAGGTTCGTGGTGGCCTCCATCGGTAATGCTGGAATTCAGTATGGTGTTGGCCCACCTTTAGCCTCGATGACAGCTCTCGCAGGCGTAAGTTCAGTCAGGTGCTGGAAGGATTCTTGGGGAATTGCAGCCCATTCTTCACGGAGTGCTGCACTGAGAAGAGGTGTCGATGTCGGTCTGTGAGGCCTGGTATGAAGTCGGCGTTCCAAACATCCCAAACGTGTTCTGTAGGGTTCCGGTGAGGATTCTGTGCAGACCAGTGCATTACAGGGATGTTATTATCGCGTAAGTACTCCGCCACAGGGCGTGCATTACGAACAAGTGCTCGATCGTGTCGAAAGATGCAGTCACCATCCCCGAATTGCTCTCCAATAGTGGGAAGCAAGAAGGTGTTTAAAATATCAGTGTAGGCCTGTGCTGCGATAATGCCACGCAAAACAACAAGGGGTGCAAGCCCCCTCCATGAAAAACACGACCACACCATAACACTATCGCCTCCGAATTTTACTGTTAGCACTGCACATTGGAATTCGCCATACCCACTTCCTGCCATCGGACCACCAAAATTGTGTGTCGAGATTCATCACTCCACACAACGTCTTTCCACTGTTCAATCGTCCAATGTTTCCGCTCCTTGCACCAAGCGAGGCATCGTTTGGCATTTACCGGCGTGATGTGTGGCTTATGAGCAGCCGCTCGACCATGAAAACCAAGTTTTCTCACCTCCCGCCTAACTGTCATAGTATTTGCAGTGGATCCTGATGCAATTTTGCAGTTCCTGTGTGATAATCTGGATACGTGTCTGCCTATTACACATTACGACCCTCTTCAACTTTCGGCGGTCTCTGTCAGTCAACAGACGAGGTCGGCCTATACCCTTTTATGCTGTGCGTGTCCATTCACGTTTCCACTTCACTATCACATCGAGAACAGTGGACCTAGGCATGTTTGGGAGTGTGGCAATCTCGCGTACAGACATATGACACAACTTGTTGTTTCAGAAACTTTGAACTTTTGTTTTTGTTTACACACAGTTGCGTATAGGCCAAATTTGTGTAACCATATTTTCGTGTTTATCTGTAATTTAACTGACTTATTCTTAATAAACTATTACGTTTATCATGAGTGAAAAGTGCTTGACTTGCCGTAGAACTGTTAGGTCGGGGCTTTGGTGTGATGGGTGCTGTAGTTTTTTCCATGTGGGTGACTGTAGTGGCGTCGGAATAGGGGAAGTAAATGAGACTCATCAGTGGTTTTGTAGGATTTGTAGTAGAGATAGGAAGATACTGGAACAGGAGGGGAAAATTGCTGCCCTTCAGGCTGAGTTAGACAAGGCCAGGGGAGATCTTGACAGGTTAAGGAGGGAGAAGGGTAAAGAGAGGTGGGAAGTGGCAACAGGCAACAGGAGGAACAGGCCTAGAACTTTGTCTGACAGCTTTATGGTGAATGTGGAAAATAGATTTGACCTGTTGCTTCAGTTAGAAGCTGGTGAGCCTCAAGCAGTTACAGGTGTAGACAGGGCACAACAAACTTTCAGCAGCAAATTGAAAAGTAAGAATGTAGGGAAATCAGTAAAGAGAAAGAAAGTGTTGTTGTTAGGTAGTTCCCATGGAAGAGGTGTTGGCCAACTCTTGCAGGATGAACTAGGATCAGAATACCAGGTCACCAATTTTTTTAAACCTAGTGCTGGTTTGGAGCAGGTGACAGAGGATTTAGGATCACTTTGCAAAGATTTCACTAAGGAAGACACCGTGGTTATAGTGGGTGGGGCAGGTAACAGTATTGACAGAGATCCTGGGTACAGTATAGAGTGTGACCTGGCGAAGATTGCATCAGCATCGAAGCATACCAGTGTTGAGTTTGTATCTGTTCTTGGGCGCCATGACCGACCTCATTTGAACTCTTCTGTCAAGAGAGTTAATTTGGAGCTGGAACGGCTGCTCATGTCGGGTGCGGGGTCACACATTGGTGTGGTTCATGTTGATTCTATCAGTAGGTGGGATTATACTAGGCATGGCCTTCACCTCAACAGGAAGGGGAAGGGTAAATTGGCTGGGGAAATAGCAGGAAAGTTAAAGGGGGGAGGCACTGTCATGAGTGGTAAAATACCAGTGGTTATAAGATTCAGAAAAGACCCTTTTTTAGGGTAGGGAGGACAGAAAGAAAGCAAATTTTAAGAGAGGTTAGAACTGAGACAAATCTTCAGTTTGAGAAATAAATCAAAAAACATAATTCCAGCTTATTACATCAACATAAACAGCCATTGGTTAAGAATTTTCAACTGTCAGCAGATATTTTAACTCCACCCAATTTTAACTCAGTCAATGTGAAATGTCAGCTATCTTTATTGCATCAAAATATTCGAGGACTGAGAAATAAAATTAATGAATTAACTATCTGCATAGATGAATTAGAGTCTTCAAACCCAGCTGACATAATCTGCCTCTCGGAACATCATGTGACCACTGGTATAGAACTTTTAAGTGTTACAGGGTTTAGGTTAGCATCTCACTTTTGTAGATCAGAAATGGAGAAAGGAGGAGTTGCCACATTCATCAGGAACTGCCATAAATTTAAGAACATAGACATTCATAAATTTTGCCTAGAACAGCATATGGAAGCATGTGCAACAGAATTAGATTTTCACAAAAAATCTTTCATAATATTAAGTGTATATCGCGCACCTGCAGGTAACTTTAATCTGTTTCTAAACCACCTTGAAGCTGTACTGGCCCATTTAACAACCAAAAACAAAGAAATAGTGGTTGCTGGTGATTTCAATGTAGATTTCCTTAAAGACTCTCCCAATAAGAACTTATTTGAGTTAGTAACACTATCATTCAACTTAATTCCCACAGTAAAGTTCCCCACTAGGATAGCCACTTGCTGACAAACAGCCATTGATAATATCTTTATAGAAAAGTCCAATGAACAAAATTATATTACAAAACCAATAGTCAATGGCCTCTCAGACCATGACATGCAGTTCCTTCTGTTAAATGTTAATACTGAACAGGATATAAAATCTGTTAAATCTGAGCTCAAGAGGGTAATCAGTAAGCCAAAAATTGATTATTTTAGGACACTCCTCAGATACATTCACTGGACTGATGTTTACAGTGCTCATGGCATGAATGAAAAATATAACATTTTTGCTAATAAAGTGCTTACCTTATTTGAACACTGCTTTCCCCCAAAACGTACCAAGGTTAGAGCAAAGTCTACAAAGAAGCCATGGATTACTCGAGGAATAGGGGTATCTTGTAAAACAAAAAGAAAACTGTATCTGTCAATCCGAAACATTTCCAATGTTGATGCTATAGCACATTACAAGAAATACTGCAAAATATTAAAGACTGTAATACGGATGTCAAAGCAAATATATTACAAGGAAAAGATAGTCATATCAGATAACAAATTAAAGACAATATGGGATATAGTGAAGGAGGAGACCGGTAGAACCAGACATGAAGAGGAACAAATAGCATTAAGAGTAAATGATACATTGGTGACAGATGTGTATAGTGTTGCAGAACTTTTTAACAAACATTTTATAACTGTTACTGAAAAGATGGGGTTGTCAGGTTCGGTAGATTGTGCTATGGATTACCTTAGACCAGACATTTCAAGTAACTTCCATAATATGAATTTGACCCTCACTACCCCAACAGAAATAATGTCCATCATAAAATCTTTAAAATCAAAAACATCTAGTGGGTATGATGAAATATCAACAAAGTTAATTAAAGAATGTGATTCTGAGCTAAGTAACATATTAAGCTATCTGTGTTACCAGTCGTTTATCAGTGGAATATTTCCTGAATGGCTGAAATATGCTGAAGTTAAGCCACTGTTTAAGAAGGGAGATAAAGAAATAGCATCAAATTTCCATCCAATTTCACTGTTGCCAGCATTCTCAAAAATTTTCGAAAAAGTAATGTACAGTCGTCTTTATAACCATCTTATCTCAAATAACATACTGTCAAAGTCACAGTTTGGATTTCTAAAAGGTTCTGATATTGAGAAGGCTATCTTCACTTACAGTGAAAATGCGCTTAATTCATTAGACAAAAAATTGCAGGCAACTGGTATATTTTGTGATCTGTCAAAGGCATTTGACTGTGTAAACCACAATATCCTTTTAAGTAAACTAGAATATTATAGTGTAACAGGAAATGCTGCAAAATGGTTCAAATCTTATATCTCTGGCAGGAAACAAAGGGTGTTATTAGGAAAGAGACATGTATCAAGCTATCAGGCATCATCCAACTGGGAACTAATTACATGTGGGGTCCCACAAGGTTCCATTTTGGGGCCCTTACTTTTCCTTGTGTATATCAATGACCTTTCATCAGTAACATTACCAGATGCCAAGTTTGTTTTGTTTGCCGATGATACAAACATTGCAATAAATAGCAAATCAAGTGTAGTCTTAGAAAGATCAGCCAATAAAATATTTGTGGACATCAATCACTGGTTCCTAGCCAATTCTTTGTCACTAAAATTTGAAAAAACACACTACATGCAGTTCAGAACTTGTAAGGGGTGTCCCAAGAGTATATGTCTGACATACGATGACAAGAAGATAGAAGAAGTGGACAATGTTAAATTCTTGGGATTACAGCTTGATAATAAATTCAACTGGGAGGAGCACACCACAGAACTGCTGAAGCGTCTTAACAAATCTCTGTTTGCAATGCGAATTTTGTCAGACATAGGGGATATAAAAATGAAAAAGCTGGCATACTATGCTTACTTTCATTCCATAATGTCATATGGGATTATTTTTTGGGGTAATTCATCAAGCCAAGCTAAAGTTTTCCGGGCACAGAAACGTGCAGTAAGAATTATATGTGGTGTGAACTCAAGAACATCCTGCAGAAGCCTGTTTAGGGAACTAGGGATACTAACTACAGCTTCCCAATATATTTATTCCTTAATGAAATTTGTCATTAAAAATACACTCCTGGAAATGGAAAAAAGAACACATTGACACCGGTGTGTCAGACCCACCATACTTGCTCCGGACACTGCGAGAGGGCTGTACAAGCAATGATCACACGCACGGCACAGCGGACACACCAGGAACCGCGGTGTTGGCCGTCGATTGGCGCTAGCTGCGCAGCATTTGTGCACCGCCGCCGTCAGTGTCAGCCAGTTTGCCGTGGCATACGGAGCTCCATCGCAGTCTTTAACACTGGTAGCATGCCGCGACAGCGTGGACGTGAACTGTATGTGCAGTTGACGGACTTTGAGCGAGGGCGTATAGTGGGCATGCGGGAGGCCGGGTGGACGTACCGCCGAATTGCTCAACACGTGGGGCGTGAGGTCTCCACAGTACATCGATGTTGTCGCCAGTGGTCGGCGGAAGGTGCACGTGCCCGTCGACCTGGGACCGGACCGCAGCGACGCACGGATGCACGCCAAGACCGTAGGATCCTACGCAGTGCCGCAGGGGACCGCACCGCCACTTCCCAGCAAATTAGGGACACTGTTGCTCCTGGGGTATCGGCGAGGACCATTCGCAACCGTCTCCATGAAGCTGGGCTACGGTCCCGCACACCGTTAGGCCGTCTTCCGCTCACGCCCCAACATCGTGCAGCCCGCCTCCAGTGGTGTCGCGACAGGCGTGAATGGAGGGACGAATGTAGACGTGTCGTCTTCAGCGATGAAAGTCGCTTCTGCCTTGGTGCCAATGATGGTCGTATGCGTGTTTGGCGCCGTGCAGGTGAGCGCCACAATCAGGACTGCATACGACCGAGGCACACAGGGCCAACACCCGGCATCATGGTGTGGGGAGCGATCTCCTACACTGGCCGTACACCACTGGTGATCGTCGAGGGGACACTGAATAGTGCACGGTACATCCAAACCGTCATCGAACCCATCGTTCTACCATTCCTAGACCGGAAAGGGAACTTGCTGTTCCAACAGGACAATGCACGTCCGCATGTATCCCGTGCCACCCAACGTGCTCTAGAAGGTGTAAGTGAACTACCCCGGCCAGCAAGATCTCCGGATCTGTCCCCCATTGAGCATGTTTGGGACTGGATGAAGCGTCGTCTCACGCGGTCTGCACGTCCAGCACGAACGCTGGTCCAACTGAGGCGCCAGGTGGAAATGGCATGGCAAGCCGTTCCACAGGACTACATCCAGCATCTCTACGATCGTCTCCATGGGAGAATAGCAGCCTGCATTGCTGCGAAAGGTGGATATACACTGTACTAGTGCCGACATTGTGCATGCTCTGTTGCCTGTGTCTATGTGCCTGTGGTTCTGTCAGTGTGATCATGTGATGTATCTGACCCCAGGAATGTGTCAATAAAGTTTCCCCTTCCTGGGACAATGAATTCACGGTGTTCTTATTTCAATTTTCAGGAGTGTATATCACTTTTTCAAACCAACAGCTCAATTCATGGAATCAATACTAGAAATAAGAATAATCTTCACAAGGATTTAAAGTCACTTAGTCTTGTACAAAAAGGTGTGCATTATTCAGGAACACACATTTTCAATAACTTGCCAGCAGCCATAAAAAGCTTAACAACCAATGAAATTCAGTTTAAGAGAAGCCTAAAGGATTTATTGGTGGCCAACTCCTTCTACTCCATTGATGAATTTCTTAGTAAAACCAACTGATTTGTATATAAGTACAACATAACTTCTGCACAATTTCAGTGCAGTAATGTGTTCACTGAAAATTTGTGTGTCTGTGTCTGTGTGTGTGTGTGTGTGGTTGTGTGTAAGTATAATCTAACTTCTGCACCATTTCAGTGCAGTAATGTGTTCATTGTAAATAAGTATTTCAGTAGTTGTATTACATGTTTATTACCTTATAAATAAATAAAAAACTTTTTTATTTTAAATTCAGTGCATTAGTATTTGTAAAATGACTCTTAATGTTCACTAAAAAATGACGATCATTCCACTTGGGACCTGTGGAATGGTACATTAGCTTATTTGTTTTAGTTGTAAATATTTGTCATGTATTGTTGTTTTTCTGACATATTCCACATCCTGGAGGACCTCCTCACTACGGATCAATTGGAATGAAAGTAAATCTAATCTAATCTAATCTAATGACACCCAATCACTTGCCCAGGTTCGAAGTCCGTGAGTTCAGCGGAGCGCCCCATTCTGCTCTCTCACGATGTCTAATGGCTAGTGAGGTCGCTGATATGGAATACCTGGCAGTAGGTGGCAGCACAATGCACCTAATATGAAAAACGTGTGTTTCTGAGGGTGTCCGGATACTGCGCCGGCCGCTGTGACCGAGCGGTTCTAGGGGCTTCAGTTCGGAACCGCGCTGCTGCTACGGTCTCAGGTTCGAAACCTGCTTCGGGCATGGATGTGTGTGAAGTCCTTAGGTTAGTTAGGCTTAAGTAGTTCTAAGTATAGGGGACCGATGACCTCAGATGTTAAGTCCCATAGTGCTCAGAGCCATTTGAACCGGAAACTGCTCATCACATAGTGTATGTAAGTGTACACCAGTTGTTGCTTAAATTCAAAGAAATAGTATCGACAGCAACTGATAGATATAAACCGCATAAACTAATAACAGTCGGTACTGATCTCCCCATGGTACACAAAACAATTAAGAATACTGTTGCAGACAAAGTCTCAAAGAAGCTCAAAATTTAGCGCGAATTTCAAGGCGACGTGCCTTTAATAGTTTCCACAACCAAACTCTGTCTCGAAATCTGGCAGAAAATCAAAAGTGATCCTGGTCGTACGTAAAGTACACCATCGGAAAGACGCATTCAATACCCTCACTGCGCAATAACAATGGTGACGTTACGGATGAGATAGCCACTAAAGCAGAGTTACCAAACACAGTATTCCGAAATTGCTTCACCGAAGAAGACGGAGAATATCCGAATCACGAACAACTGCCAACTTAGAAGTAGATATCCTTGTTTTAGGGAAGCAGCTTAAATCACTTAATAAAGGTAAGGCCTCCTGTCCAGATTGTATACTAGTCAAGTTTCCTTCAGAGTATGCTGATACAATAACTCCATACTTAGCAGTCATATACAACTGCTCGCTCGCCAAAAGATCCATATCAAAGACTGAAACGTTGCCCAAGTCACATCGATATCCAAGAAAGAAATATGCTGAATTACAAATGGCTCTGAGCACTATGGGACTTAACATCTGTGGTCATCAGTCCCCTAGAACGTAGAATTACTTAAACCTCACTAACCTAAGGACATCACACACATCCATGCCCGAGGCAGGATTCGAACCTGCGACCGTAGCGGTCACGCGGTTCCAGACTGAAGCGCTTAGAACCGCACGGCCACACCGGCCGGCTGCTGAATTACAGACCAGTATCACTAACATCAATTTGCAGTAGTATTTCGGAACATATGCCGTCTTCGAACAATATGGGTTACCTCGAAGAAAACCATTTATTGACAAATAACCAATGTGGATTCACAAAATTTCGTTCTTGTGAAGCCGGCCGCGGTGGTCTAGCGGTTCTGGCGCTGCAGTCCGGAACCGCGGGACTGCTACGGTCGCAGGTTCGAATCCTGCCTCGGGCATGGGTGTGTGTGATGTCCTTAGATTAGTTAGGTTTAAGTAGTTCTAAGTTCTAGGGGACTTACGCCCTAAGATGTTGAGTCCCATAGTGCTCAAAGCCATTTGAACCATTTTTTGCATTTTCGTTCTTGTGAAACACAACTAGCTCTTTATTCTCATGAAGTAACGAGTGCTATCTAAAGTGGATGTCAAATTGATTCCATGTTTCTATATTTCCAGAAGGCTTTTAACGCCGTTACACAGAAGCGACTTGAAATCAGTCCGCGTGCCTGTGGATTATTGTCTGAGTTGCGCGAATAGATTCGTGATTTACTGTCAGAAAGTAATTCATGGGAAGTGATCGAGTAGAACAGAAGTAATATCTGTCGAAAACACACAAATCTAAAGGCTGTAAATTCAGCTGAATACTTACGTTTACAATTACGGATAACTTAAATTAGAACGATCTCATAGATAAAGTTCTGGATAAAATAAACGAAAGACTACGATTTGATGGCAGAAGACTTAGAGAATGGAACAAGTATAGCAAAGATATTGTTTACACCAAGCTTGTCTGGAGTATTGCTGTCCGGCGTGGGGTCCGCATCAGACAGGATCGACGAAGAACATTGAAAATATTAAAATAAGGGCAGCTCGTTTTGTACTATCGCGAAGCAGTGGAGAGAGCGATACGGATATGATACGTGAATTTTGTAGCAGTTATTAAAACAAAGACGTTTTCCATTGCGGCAGGATCTCCTCATGAAATTTCAATCACTAATTTTCTCCTCACGGTAGGGAAATATTTTGTTGGCGCCCACCTAAATAGGGAGGAATGATCATCATAATAAAATAAATCAGAGCTCACACGGAAAGATTATTCCTGTTCGCGGTTCGACGATGTATCGCTAGAGAAGTAGCTTAAAGGCAATTCGATAAACCCTCTGCCAGGCATTTAATTGTGGACTGCAGCGTAATGATGCAGATGTAGATAAACAAACGTAGCGCATTGCACATAAAGAGGCAGGAAGACACATTACTGCATAGCCACACTGTTGCAGAAAAATCACTACAGGAAATCATATCCACAAAATGCCTAGGAGTATGTGTACGGAGCGATTTAAAGTGGAACGGCCACAAAACTAATCGCAGATAGCTCATATGCCAGACTAAGATTCGCTGGAAGAATCCCAGCACGTTTAATCCGCTCACTAAGGAGATAGCTTACGAAACCATCGTTCTACCAATATTTGAATGTTGCTCAGCCGTGTGAGATCCATACCACATAGGACTGATTAAGGATATAGAGAAGATCCATAGAAGAGCTGCTTCTTTCGTTACAGCTTCATTTAGTAAGCGCGAGAGCATGAAGAAAATGCTCATTCAATTCCAGTGGCAGACGCTATAAGAGAGGTGTTCTGCGTCATATCATGATATACATTCCTGGAAATGGAAAAAAGAACACATTGACACCGGTGTGTCAGACCCACCATACTTGCTCCGGACACTGCGAGAGGGCTGTACTAGCAATGATCACACGCACGGCACAGCGGACACACCAGGAACCGCGGTGTTGGCCGTCGAATGGCGCTAGCTGCGCAGCATTTGTGCACCGCCGCCGTCAGTGTCAGCCAGTTTGCCGTGGCATACGGAGCTCCATCGCAGTCTTTAACACTGGTAGCATGCCGCGACAGCGTGGACGTGAACCGTATGTGCAGTTGACGGACTTTGAGCGAGGGCGTATAGTGGGCATGCGGGAGGCCGGGTGGACGTACCGCCGAATTGCTCAACACGTGGGGCGTGAGGTCTCCACAGTACATCGATGTTGTCGCCAGTGGTCGGCGGAAGGTGCACGTGCCCGTCGACCTGGGACCGGACCGCAGCGACGCACGGATGCACGCCAAGACCGTAGGATCCTACGCAGTGCCGTAGGGGACCGCACCGCCACTTCCCAGCAAATTAGGGACACTGTTGCTCCTGGGGTATCGGCGAGGACCATTCGCAACCGTCTCCATGAAGCTGGGCTACGGTCCCGCACACCGTTAGGCCGTCTTCCGCTCACGCCCCAACATCGTGCAGCCCGCCTCCAGTGGTGTCGCGACAGGCGTGAATGGAGGGACGAATGGAGACATGTCGTCTTCAGCGATGAGAGTCGCTTCTGCCTTGGTGCCAATGATGGTCGAATACGTGTTTGGCGCCGTGCAGGTGAGCGCCACAATCAGGACTGCATACGACCGAGGCACACAGGGCCAACACCCGGCATCATGGTGTGGGGAGCGATCTCCTACACTGGCCGTACACCACTGGTGATCGTCGAGGGGACACTGAATAGTGCACGGTACATCCAAACCGTCATCGAACCCATCGTTCTACCATTCCTAGACCGGCAAGGGAACTTGTTCCAACAGGACAGTGCACGTCCGCATGTATCCCGTGCCACCCAACGTGCTCTAGAAGGTGTAAGTCAACTACCCTGGCCAGCAAGATCTCCGGATCTGTCCCCCATTGAGCATGTTTGGGACTGGATGAAGCGTCGTCTCACGCGGTCTGCACGTCCAGCACGAACGCTGGTCCAACTGAGGCGCCAGGTGGAAATGGCATGGCAAGCCGTTCCACAGGACTACATCCAGCATCTCTACGATCGTCTCCATGGGAGAATAGCAGCCTGCATTGCTGCGAAAGGTGGATATACACTGTACTAGTGCCGACATTGTGCATGCTCTGTTGCCTGTGTCTATGTGCCTGTGGTTCTGTCAGTGTGATCATGTGATGTATCTGACCCCAGGAATGTGTCAATAAAGTTTCCCCTTCCTGGGACAATGAATTCACGGTGTTCTTATTTCAATTTCCAGGAGTGTATTTAATTGTAAAGTTCCGTGAGCGTACATTCTCTGAGGAAACCGCCAATGTATTGCTTCCTCCTACGTATATCTAACAAAAAGACCATGAAGGTAAAATTAGAGAGATCCAAGTAAACTCAGTGGCTTACCTGTAATCGTTCTTCCCGCGAATCATTCTTTAATATATTTTGTATGGGATCTAAAATTTAAAAACCTCTCTCACACCGGCTTGATTTAGCTTCACTGATCAGGATAGTAAAAACATGCGTATATTAAGGGAATTTTCATTGACAAAGCAGGCTTATCACATTCACACAGTTCAATACCGTTCTATCCTGAATAAATTAAGCTTAACTTAAATTCCATAAGGCAGTGAAGCAATTTCGAAGTCTCGGTGCGACGAAAATTGTCAGTCGATCTCCTGGAAACATTTGTAATAATTATTAACTTTCGGTGATCACCTGGGGAAGACCGGAGATCTGCTGGTAAGACCGTGTTAGCCTATTTATTTGAAGTAACTGGATATCTTGAGCATACAAAACGGCAGGTTCGTCCAGTGTAAATCCCCACTGATCCCGTGCAACACAGCGTAGTAAGCAGACACTGTCAATAATAATAATCCGTTAAATAATACGCCAACACACTTACTTTAGTTTAGTTCATGTATTAAATTCCTTCTCATACAGAATCTCATCAAGATGGCGACTAGCTCAACAATACATACATATACATCCTTCTTTCACGACTAATCGGCAAGAAGTCTCTATTCTTTTTCCTAAGAGAAAACATAGATAGCAGAGAAGCTATTCCATGGAGTAAATGGACGCACCAAGGAATAATTGGGCTTGAAACTACTTTGCATTGATAATCGGTAAGATAATAAGAGATATTTCGAGATATGTACTGAGTTATATAATTTATAAAATTTCTGAAAATATCACGGAGAGACCGCTGCAAGAGACATTACAATTCACAACTGGAGCAGGAAAAGGAGCAAATGACAGTGATACACGAAGTACCATCCGTAATACATCGCGAGCTGTCTTGCAGGGAATAGATGTAAGACTGTGCAAACTGAGAAATCGATTAAATTGACGCAGCGTATGGTAGTCTGGCCGCAACCAACGTAACTGGGAGTAAGAAGCACTGAAAGGGTCCAATAAACATATAGTGGAAGTAAAGCACACAAGCGTTTTTGAGTTTTCACTGCTGCAGTGTTGGATTACGCCGTTAAAGCGAACTGTTGAAAGAGTGAGTAATGGCCCAAGTTTATGATCCTCATCCTTAGGAATACAGCAAAACTCTCGTCCCTTTGCGTTCGCAAAAACCTTTCTTATATTTTCAGGTGAGTCCAAGTTTAAAAGTAGACCCTGTACTAGCTACTACAAAACAATACATAAATTCCCCTCCAACAGGCATGTTGATCAAGTTGACCGCGAAACGTCAACGGCTCGGAAAAGAGACAGAGCACTGCGAAAAGTTACACATTGTTTAAGAACAAGAGTAGGCCACATGCACGCGAAGCTATGAATCGCCTTCGCACCAGAGTGGCAGAGACTAGATACCACCGGGACCTCTGCCAGGATACATAAAGATCTGTGTCGAAAAGTACTGACTGTGCCCCAGAGAATGTGTTGCAGCCAGCCTCCACCATCTGGCGCCAAGGACGCCGGAATTTTCGCAAAACCTTGTGCCACTGATATTGCCAAGTTCCTGTCAAAATTATTTCGAACAGCTTTTCATTTGATCAGTATCTGTAGTACTCAGTTGTAACTATAGATGAGTTTTTGATCGCTGTTAATAAGTAACGAACCGTATATTCTAATCAGATTATACGACTGTGATCTCTTTTGGACAAGACACAAATAAGTCAATCAAAATTTTCTAGTCCATTAAAATGTAGTGCTGCCACAGAAACTCAACACGTCGTACCTTTCTACACAAGACACCTTTTGGACATGGGGAATTGGGAGTGGGGTAAACTAGATCGTGGATGGTCTGGATTTTCTAGAGAGATCATGAAAACGCAGAGTACTTCAAAATGGTGTTTATAACTGTGGTTACAAGTATTTCAAGAATGGGTTGGGTACAAAGGTGCGGTTCGTAGCACAATATTTACACACACCTAAAGTTTTAGTAGCCGTTTAACAGGGATCAATATGTGCGCCATCTGTAGCGGAATATCTGAGCGATGTTCCAGTTCCTCCAGTGCCCGTCCTAGCATGTCCTTATTTATGTGTACAATCACTGCTCTGATGGAACTTCGCGGTCCCTACAAGGTCCGCATCGGGTTCTGGTAAACAGCACCCTTTTCTGAGTCATCAGTCTTCTGACTGGTTTGATGCGGTCCGCCACTTTTTCCTCTTGCAACCATCATCTTCAATTATTTGCTGAGCATATTCCAATTTCTGTCTTCCTCTACAGTTTTTACCTCTACAGTTCCCTCTAGTACCATGGGCGTTATTCCCTGGTGTGTCCTACCAACCTGTCCTTTCTTCTTGTCAGTGTTTTCCATTTGTTCCTTTCCTCGCTGATTCTGCGGAGAACCTCATCATTCTTTACCTTACCATTCCTCCTAATTTTCAGTATTCTTCTGTAGCAACACATCTCAAATGCTTCGATTCTTTTGTTGTCTTGTCTGGTTTTCCCACTGTACATGTTTCACTAGAAACCAAAACTATGCTCCAAATGTACATTCTCACAAATTTCTTCCTCAAATTAAGGCCCATATTTGACAGTAGTAGACTTCACTTGGCGACGAATGTCCATTTTGCAATGGTAATCTGCTTCTTAAGTCCTCCTTGCTCCGACCGTTATGGGTTATTTTGCTGCCTAAGCAGCAGTATTCCTTATCTTCACCATTTCGTGATCACCAAACATGATGATAAACTTCTCGCTGTTCTCATTTCATCTACTTCTCGCCTTTCTTCGATTTACTGTCAATTCATATTAGACTGTTCATTCCTTTCAGCAGATCCTGTAATTCTTCTTCAGTTTCACTGAGGATAGTAATATAAGACGTGTATATTTCTATTGTCAAACCACAATTTATGAAGTTTATATTTTATTAATAGGATTAAGTAGGAATAATTAATATTTGTCATGTTGGAAATAATTGTGGTAGCAGGGAATGTCTGCACCTAAGTATTGTTGGCAAGAGAGACCGCACATTGATGTAATTTTAAAAAGGGCGGGAGAGACCGCGTATGGATACATTTTAAGAAAAGAGCGGGAAAGACCGCACATTGATACATTTTGTAATGCTAGCAGGGATTGCCTTCACCAGAAAGCATTGTTGGCAGGAGAGACCGCATTTTAGCAGTCGTAGGAAGTCAGTAGTAAGCGAGATGTGAAGCGAGTTTGTAGCAGGTCTGAAGCGAGAGGTTGAGAGGATCAGTATGCCTGCCAGCCACCAGCTATGATTTACAAGAGATTATAAACAGATGTACAGAGACATCTACTAACTATTATCATAAGAGGAACTAATATTATTGAATTATTTTCATTGCGAAACTCAAGACCACTGAAGGTATGTTTGCGCAATACTAGTTGTAAGATTATTGTAAAAAGTAAGTCCCATTTGAACGTTTGTAAAATCATTTCATTACCAACAGTAAATATTTGAAGCGTTTTCAGAATATAATTAATTTTTGCCAGCAATGTTGCATTACTGATTATAATCCATCCCAAAAACCATCAACGTAAAACTATACAAAATTTTTATTGCTGTCAAGAAAAACTAACTATGAATTACGTAACTTCAGTCAAATTAATTAAAGAATAACGTCAGCTTTGCTATTAAAGAATAATGTCAGCTTTGGTAATAAATACAGCCACTTATTATGACAGCCCACCAGCAGTTAATAGAGTATAGTAAACCAGAGTAAGTATATTCATATCGCAGTTCGATGTAGCAGTCAGATGGCGATCCAGTAACAGTAAAAAAGGTAAGGAACAGTTTTGGGTTATTGCAAGCAACGACTGAGGGTCACGACGACACATTCTATGTTTCGTCGAAATAATCAGAAAATAACTTTTAATAAGCAGCATTTAAACGTAAAAAAAAAGAGATATAGAGGAGACGGGAAGGTTTCAGTGTCATCACCGAATCTTATCGTTGATATCCTTTCGCGCTGAATTTTAATTTCACTCTTGAGCTTTTCTTTTATTTCCGTCATTGCTTCTTGGATGTATCGATTGAATAGTAGGGGCGAAAAACGGCATCTTTGTCATACACCCTTTTTAACCCGAGCACATCGTTCCTGGCCTTCCATTCTTATTGTTTCCCCTTGGCTCTTTTACGTGTCGTACATTACCCGTCTCTCCCAACAGCTTACTCCATTTTTCTCAGAGTATCGAACATCTTGCGCCACTTGACATTGTTGAAAGCTTTCTCCAGGTTGACAAATCGTATGAACGCGTCTAGATTTTTCTTTAGTCTTGCTTCCATTATCAGTCGCTACATCGGAACTGCCCCTCTGATGCCTTTACCTTTTCTAAATCCAAACTGATCGTCATTTAACGCCTCCTAATCATCTTTTCCATTCTTCTGTATATTATTCTTATCAGTAACTTGGATGCATGGGCTGTTAAGCTGAGTGTACGATGGTTCTCGCACAATTGGGTCTTGAAATCTTCGGAAATGTGTGGACCATGTTTTTCTAGAAGTCAAATGGCATATTGACAGTCTCATACATTCTACACACCAAGGTGAACAGTCGTTTTCTTGCCACTTTCCCCAATGATTTTAGAAATTCTGATCGAATGTTATCTTTCCCATTTGCCTTATTCGATCTTAAGTCGTCCAAAACTCTTTTCCGATTCCAGTATTGGATCCCCTATCTTTTCTATATCAACCCCAGTTTCTTTTTTCTATCATGTCATCAGACAAATCTTCCCCTTCGTATAGACCTTCTATGTACTTTTCCACCTATCCGCCCTTTCCTCAGCATTTAGCAGAGGAATTCCCATTGCACTCTTAATGTTAACATCCTTGCTTTTGATTTCACCGAAGGTTGTATTGACTTTTCTATATGCTGAGTCAGACCTTCAGAGAATTATTTCTTTTTCGATTTCTTCTCTTTTCCATAAAATCATTTCGCCTTATCTTCACTTCACTTCCTGTTTAAATAATTCCTAAGTGATTTGGATTTCTGTATTCCTCAATTTCCACTGACATTTGTGTATTTCCGTCTTTCATGGGTCAACTGAAGTAAATATTTCTTGTGTAACCATCGTTTCTTTGCAGTTAACTTATTTGTACCTATGTGTTTCTTTCCAACTGTGATTGCCGATTTTAGATATGTCCATTCCTCTTCAGCTGAACTGCCTACTGAGCAGTTCCTTATAGCGGCATCTGTAGCCACAGATAGTGAAACGTCCCATTAGAACAATTATACATGACTGTGCTTAAACTGACACTCAATATTTTTAGCGCAACGCAATCTGACTTTCAAAAATCCCTACAAAAGAATGGCCCTGACTAACATTAACCTATACGTTTCACAAATCTCTTTCCTCACAAAAATCTTGGTTACTCGAACTACTGCAATACAGCGAGCGCCACTACTGCCAGCTAAATAAAAGATTCAAACTACGGAAGGCACTAACTACTGACAGGCATAGTTAGCAAATGAAAGATTTTGATAGAGAACAAACAATGTATTTACCTCAATAGTGTTCAAAAGTCATAATGTATATAGCAGTTCATGACATCCAGTCTTACAAATTTCAAAATTCCGCCATTTCTCTCCCCACATCCACCACTGCTGGCGGCTCACCTCCAACTGCGCAACGCTACGCGCTGTTCACATCCAGCTGCCCAACACTACAATGGCAGACAACAATACAAACTAGCCACAGACTGCACACAGCACAGCCAGTAATTTTCATACAGAGCGCTACGTAACGTTGCCAATAAGAAAACATAAACAGCCTACTTACAATAGCTTCAAGCGTCTCTCTTCATTCCTTACGACTTCCGTATCCCACTTCCTTGCATCTTGATTCTTCCTGACTAATCTCTTAAACTTCAGCCTACTCTTCATCACTACTACTTTGTGAGCTCAGTCTATATCTGCTCCTGGGTACGCCTGACAATCCAGTGTCTGATTTCGGAATCTCTGTCTGACGATGATGTAATCTAACTGTAATCTTCCCCTATCTTCCGGCCTTTTCCAAATATGCCTACTCCTCTTGTGATTCTTGAACAGAGTATTCGCTATTACTAGTTGAAATTTATTGCAGAACTCAGTCTTTTTCCTCTCCTAGTACCAAGCTCGTAATCTCCCGTAACCGTTTCTTCTAGTCTTTCCCCTACAACCGCACTCCGGTACCCAATGGCTATCACATTTTCATTTCCCTTTACAAGCCCCGAAAGGAAATAATCTGATGGGGTAAGGTCGGGATACTTTCCTAGCTAGGATATCCAGAACTAGTCCTCTTCACATTTCCGGATTCCTTGAACCACGTGTGCCACTGTCTGATGATCAGACGTGATGGTGATATGCGTCTGTAACGTGTCAGAAAGTTCCACTGGACCTAAGTGTCAGATTTGGTCTGTATCACCCACTCCACACAAAATCAAATGGCTCCAAGCACAATGGGACTTAACATCTAATGTCATCAGTCCCCTAGACTTAGAACTACCTAAACCTAACTAAACTAAAGACATCACACACATCCATGCCCGAGGCAGGATTCGAACCTGCGACCGTAGCAGCAGCGCGGTTCCTCAGCGAAGCGCTTAGAACCGCTCGGCCACAGCGGCCGGCCCACTCAGCACATTGTGTCATCTGTTAGAAGATGACCATCTTCGTCAATAACTAACCTCAGAAACAAAAATTTTGGTGTGTGTGTGTGTGTGTGTGTGTGTGTGTGTGTGTGTGTGTGTGGACATATTGCCGCAAACTGCACCTTTCTACCAATCACCATTTCTTAAATAGTCCTATGCATGATCGAAGTTGTAATCGTGATTTTGGAACACCCTGTATAGGCTCTCATAATACGATAGTTTCCAAGTCTCAGGCGCCTTGCCATGGTTCGCGCAGCTCCCCCTGTCGGAGGTTCGAGTCCTCCCTCGGGTGTGGGTGTTCGTGTTGTCCTTAGAGTAAGTTAGTTTAAGTTACATTAAGTAGTCTGTAAGCCTAGGGACTGATGACCTCAGCAGATTGATCCCATAGGAACTTACCACATATTTCCAAATCTTTTTCCAAGTTGTATTTACAAGTCGGGAGTCGCGTGTTAATTGTGATTCACGCAATGATCTGAACCAGGAACATACGACAGACAGACTTTTTTCTTATTGTTTAAGAGTTTTGTCAGTCTTACACTGACTGAAAAAATTGGTAACTCCAAGGAGCTATGCGGCATAAATGAAAGCTGGCAGTCGTGTTTCTATATCTGAAAGATGATTTCTATTCAGGTTTCACGTCAGTCGCACAATGAGGATGCACATCAGGTTTGCTTGAAATAAACTCTGTAATGGACAGGAGTGTTAGTCACCTTTGAGACTGGACGTGGTGAGCTGATGTTAGTCAAGAATACCTGAAAGGTGACGAAGACGCCATTATCAACATTTCATTGAGTTTGAACGAGGTCACGTAAAAGCGCTACTTGGCAGAAATGTAGCCATTGTATATGGTACACTGTCACGGGAGTGTTCGGCCGCTAGAAGACAGGGTTTCCGAACGGCCACGTAGCGCTGCCGAGTGGGAAGACCATCGTGGTCAGCATATAGCTCTAGCGCGTCGTACTGCACCTGTAGCAACAATTTGAGGAGCAGTGGGCACCATTGTGACATAACGGTCTGTTACAAATAGATTATTTCCAGGACAATTCCGAGCCAGACGCCTTGTTGCGTGCATTCCACTGACTCCAAACCACCGCCATTTGCGACTTCAGTAGTGTCAAGCGAGAGCCCATTGATGGGCAGGGTGGACGTCTGTTGCCTTTTCTGATAAACGCTGCTTCTGCCTCGATGCCAGTGATGGCCATGTGTTGGTTAGGGGGAGGTCAGTTGAGGGCCCGCAACCACTCTGTCTGCGTGCTGCACACACTGGACCTACAGCTGAACATATGGTCTCGGTTGTGATTTCGTATGACAGCAGAAGCACTCCCGTGGTTATCCCTGCGATTTTGTACGTCATTCTGGTGATTCGACCTGTAGTGCAGCCATACATGAACAGCATTCCTGGAGGTGTTTTCCAACACGATAACGCTCGCTCACATTATTGTTGTTGTGGTCTTCAGTCCTGAGACTGGTTTGATGCAGCTCTCCATGCTACTCTATCCTGTGCAAGCTTCTTCATCTCCCAGTATCTACTGCAACCTACATCCTTCTGAATCTGCTTAGTGTATTCATCTCTTGGTCTCGCTCTACGATTTTTACCCTCCACACTGCCCTCCAATGCTAAATTTGTGATCCCTTGATGCCTCAAAACATGTCCTACCAACCGATTCCTTCTTCTAGTCAAGTTGTGCCACAAACTTCTCTTCTCCCCAATCCTATTCAATACCTCCTCATTAGTTATGTGATCTACCCACCTTATCTTCAGCATTCTTCTGTAGCACCACATTTCGAAAGCTTCTATTCTCTTCTTGTCCAAACTAGTTATCGTCCATGTTTCACTTCCATACATGGCTACACTCCATACAAATACTTTCAGAAACGACTTCCTGACACTTAAATCTATACTGGATGTTAACAAATTCCTCTTCTTGAGAAACGCTTTCCTTGCCATTGCCAGTCTACATTTTATATCCTCTCTACTTCGACCATCATCGGTTATTTTACTCCCTAAATAGCAAAACTCCTTTACTACTTTAAGTGTCTCATTTCCTAATCTAATTCCCTCAGCATCAGCCGACTTAATTTGACTACATTCCATTATCCTCGTTTTGCTTTTATTGATGTTCATCTTATATCCTCCTTTCAAGACACTGTCCATTCCGTTCAACTGCTCTTCCAAGTACTTTGCTGTCTCTGACAGAATTACAATGTCATCGGCGAACCTCAAAGTTTTTATTTCTTCTCCATGAATTTTAATACCTACTCCGAATTTTTCTTTTGTTTCCTTTACTGCTTGCTCAATATACAGATTGAATAACATCGATGAGAGGCTACAACCCTGTCTTACTCCTTTCCCAACCACTGCTTCCCTTTCATGCCCCTCGACTCTTATAACTGCCATCTGGTTTCTGTACAAACTGTAAATAGCCTTTCGCTCCCTGTATTTTACCCCTGCCACCTTCAGAATTTGAAAGAGAGTATTCCAGTTAACATTGTCAAAAGCTTTCTCTAAGTCTACAAATGCTAGAAAAGTAGGTTTGCCTTTTCTTAATCTTTCTTCTAAGATAAGTCGTAAGGTCAGTATTGCCTCACGTGTTCCAACATTTCTACGGAATCCAAACTGATCTTCCCCGAGGTCGGCTTCTACCAGTTTTTCCATTCGTCTGTAAAGAATTCGCGTTAGTATTTTGCAGCTGTGACTTATTAAACTGATAGTTCGGTAATTTTCACATCTGCTCACATACCGTTGTTGAAACCCGCCATGTTCTACACAGTGTCGACATGTTTCCTTAGCCTGCGCAATCACCAGATCTGTCTCCAATCGAGCGCGTATGGGACGTCATAGGACGACAACTTAAGCGTCATTCGCGAACAGCATTAACCGTCCTATATTGACCAAGTGCACCAGTTAGGGAACTTCATCTCACAAACTAACATACGGCACCTGTAGTGCACAATACAAGCACTTTTTGCATGCTTACATTCAACATTCTGGCGATTACGCCCGTTATTTCAGTACCAGTATTTCACGCTTGAGAAGACTTATCTCCCGCTTACACTTAACCTGTTATCTGGCAACATTAATCACTTTCATACGTTACCTAGACAAATGTATTCCCGATATTTCATTACTCTAAATTAATTATCTTTTGGTGTTGCCGTTTTTTTCCGTGAGAGTATTTTCCTCCATATATTCAAGCACGGCGTATCTACAACATGTGGAGATTAGTGGGCCCTGTGTCAGATAAGTAATGGGACAGCGCGTGCCATCAAAGGTAATTAATTAATACTGCCCGATTACTAGCGCTCCCTCTAACAGGTACCATGTGTGAAAGCGTTGAGATTTACGAGACAAATTATAATTTATGTCGTTACCATTCAAAAGTAATTTAAAAAGAAACGAACTACCGAATATGTTACTTGGTACCAACAAGGATAAATAATGTTCGCAGTTCTCGCCTTGTCCAATAAATCACAATATGTGTCGTGATTCTATGGTCTGCATGTGTTAGTCTCTGGCGGTTAACGAAGCTAACGATGAATACTGATTCATCTGAAGGAAAGCAGTTAATGAATTAATGTCTTCTTAATTCTTTCATCGTGTAAAAAAGTTTCTGAACTAAACGAATTCATGACGTGCTACTTCTACCAACAATACAGGGTGAGTCACCTAACGTTACTGCTGGATGTATTTCGTAAACCACATCAAATACTGACGAATCGATTCCACAGACCGAACGTGAGGAGAGGGACTAGTGTAATTGTTTAACACAAACCATACAAAAATGCACGGAAGTATGTTTTTTAACACAAACCTAGGTTTTTTTAAATGGAACCACGTTAGTTTTGCTAGCACATCTGAACATATAAACAAATACGTAATCAATGCCGTTTGTTGCATTGTAAAATGTTAATTACATCCGGAGATAATGTAACCTAAAGTTGACGCTTGAGTACCACTCCTCCGCTGTTCGATCGTGTGTATCGGAGAGCACCGAATTACGTAGGGATCCAAAGGGAACGGTGATGGACCTTAGGTACAGAAGAGACTGGAACAGCACACATATCTCCGGATGTAATTAACATTTTACAATGCAACAAACGGCACTGATTACGTATTTGTTTATATGTTCAGATGTGCTAACAAAACTAACGGGGTTCCATTTAAAAAAACGTAGGTTTGTGTTAAAAAACATACTTCCGTGCGTTTTTTTATGGTTTGTATTAACCAATTACACTAGCCTCTCTCCTCACGTTCGGTCTGTGGAATCGATTCGTCAGTATTTGATGTGGTTTACTAAATATATCCAGCAGTAATGTTAGGTGACTCACCCTGTATAACAAGAAACATGAAGAAACGTTCAAACGAAGAAAATAATATACTAAAAGGGAAGAGCGTGGTGAAAAGTCGATACGAATACGAAACACTTGGTTGGCAGAAGATCATCGCTGCTAGCACGAGAAGAAAAATAATTAACAAACTAATGACTTGTTATACAAGTCAATGAAATTTCCATAAGAAAATAAGTGGTAGCCTTATGATGCGGTTAATATCAAGGCAAATTTTCCTAAGTTTAACAGTTTCCATGAGAAAGTTTGCTCTCGACAACCCCGTATTTCTTTTTGGGGAATTTCCCGTAATATGAAGCAGTGATGAAGGTAACTCTGCAGCGGAGTGTCCGCTGTTTTGAAACTCGCTGACAGATTAAAAGTATGTGCCGGATCGGTACTCGACCTCAGGACCTTGTCTTTCACGAACAATACTGTTACCGCCAAAGCTATCCAGACAAACCTGCATTTCCCGACTGCGATTCTACTTCCCTAACTACAGTTCTATCTTTTCTATGTTTTACGAATAGAGATCCTGCCTCTCACTCACACATAATTAACGCGTCCGGCTACGGCACTCGGTGCGAGGGATTAGAATGACGAAGCTAAGACAGATGATTTGACCTGTTGATCACAGGTTTAGGTGCAGTTATCCTGAGACGAATTCCAAACCGTAGTGTTAAACGGGTTGTAGCATGGAGCCCTGCTTTTCATGAGGTGTTTTCTAGCTGGTTCATCCTCTGTGATCCGCATAAAAAATTAACTTACGAAGTAGTATTTTGTTTAGTTTAGAGTTACTGCATTTTTTCTGACTGGCCTGAGAGGTACCCTCCCATATCGTTACGTGCAGTAGTTTACCAGGTGTTTAAAATGTGTCTCGCACTGTAGGACATAAATTAAAAAATACTACTAACCAAAATGTGGAAAACAATTTTACTGAAATGGACCACTGTCCTATAATGACCGGTTCTCCGTTGGCATTATAGGAAGATTTCTAAGTGATTACACGTCATTCTTACACATTCTTCAGCCCTCTTTCTGATAGACTCTCAAGCTCGTGAAGACGCTGTTGATTAACGTAACCTGTTGATGTGCCTGGTAAAGTCCCTATTGCGGTATCGATAGCTACGATGCCACGGCGTAGGTACAAGTTCTTAAGTTGGCACTACGACACCGACACCATCCTGTAGCTGGCGCTGTGCAGCTCTACGAGCGCCGCTCCAGATTCTACTCATTTGATTCCGAGACGACGACCAAGCGACTTAGCTTCTACTTCATAGGGGGCTAGCCATTACAGACTTTGTTACTTCAGTTACTTCATTGATAGTGTGTCCAACTACTAGTAGCTGTTAGCGTTGATACCTGTACGGGTTCACACCAATGTGCTCATCGTAGCCGAAGTCAAGTAACCATTATGTAATCACAATTTTGACTATAGTAAATCCTATGTCACCATCCATAACACGGATTCCTACACCTTCTACACCTCCGCCGGTGTGCGCCAAGGTTCCGTCCTCTCCCCTGTTCTATACCTTCCGTATACGGCGGACATGCCGCTGCCTTCACCCCCCATCCACCTTCTCCAGTACGCCGATGACACCGCTTTCCTTGCCCTCGCCCTCACCCTCACCCTGCAACGCTCCTAATACCTTCTCCAATCCCATCTTGCCCGGTTCACCACTTGGTGTAACCAGTGGTTGCTCAAGGTCAATCCTACCAAGGCCTAGGCGATCATTGTATTCAAAACCACCCTCGACTTCTATATCACCATTTATGGCCGTCCTATAACCCTCACTCCCACTCTCAAGTATCTTGGCGTCACCCTTGACCATCGCCTCTCCTGGACCCCCCATCTCTGGACTATCCAAGCCAAGGCACGCTCCAAACTCCGACTCCTCAAGCTCCTTTCTAGCCGCACATGGGGTCTGGACCCCTCTACCATCCTCCACACCTATAAATCCCTCATCCGCCCTATACTCTGCTACGCTCATCCCACCTGGATCTCCGCCTCTCCTACATTTTATAAATCCCTTCAAATCCACGAACGCCATGTGCTCTGCCTCACCTATCGCATCCGCTTCCCATCCCTCACACAGATCCTCTATGACCTCAACCTGTTCCCGCACCTCCTCCTTTTCCTCAAACGGATACAGATCCTCTACACCTCCCGCAAACTTGATCCCCCTCACCCGCTTCTCCCTCCCATACTCTCCCACCCCCGTCCACTGCCGCTCATGCATTCCCACATCCCACCTGCTCTCCATCTCTCCACCCTCCATACCCTCGCCCAAGGTGGCTTCCACCAACTCCCCCTCCCTGATGATGCCCTCCTCCCTTCCATCTACCCCTCCTACCAACTTTGATCCTCCCCATCCACCCCCTGCGGTTTTTTCCTAAGGGCACCTTCTCTCACCTCTCTCCCTCTTCCCTTCCTCCCTCCCTGCTCTCCTCCGGGCTTCCCCTACCCCCCCTACCTTCTTTCTGCTCCCTCCCATCTCCTCTGCCACTGGCATCTACACCCTTCCCCTCTCCCTCCTCCCCCACCTCTCACCTTTTGGCAGGTCCCCGGACTTGTACACATAACGGGAACATTCGCGCACCAGAGATCATCGCCAGTGTTTTGCGTGTGCCATTCTGTTAGTGATTCTGTGTTTCGTCACTTGTACTCCTTCGTTCACATGTGCCGTTTCTGTCGTCTCTTTTAGTGTCCGAGTGCTCCGCGTATTTCTTTGGACGCTACACCTGTGAACGACATCATGGATTTTGTGTGTCTACTATTGTCTATCCACCATGTTGTTTCGTTTTTCGACGTCTCAACTTGAAATAAAAGTATTATCTGTGGCCGAAGAGAGGGGTAATATTGCTGCTGCCGGCCTACCTTTGTATAAGGTGTCAAAATAAAAATAAAGGAAAAGAAAACTACAGTAAACTTGTAAAATCTACAAGCAGTACCGAAGTACTTCATTTTTTCCTTCTGCTATTCGCTTCCTACATTCGGCCTACCTTTCAGTTTACAGGAGCAGACCCACTCACCGCCTATCCAGGTGGGATACAAAACCTATCCCTAAGTCTTGCCCATATACTCATAACAAATGGTTCAAATGGCTCTGAGCACTATGGGACTTAACATCTGTGGTCATCAGTCCCCTAGAACTTAGAACTACTAAAACCTAACTAACCTAAGGACATCACACACATCCATGCCCGAGGCAGGATTCAAACCTGCGACAGTAGCGGTCACGCGGTTTCAGACTGAAGCGCCTAGAATCGCACGGCCACTCCGGCCGGCAGGGCTTCATCGATACTGTCAACATGCTCTTCTTTAGCCAAATGGCAACAAAAAGTAAATGAAAAGAGAAATAAGAAACAGAAACGTGAGATATTAACAACGAATTTAAAACTTTTTAAAGGTGAAAATAAAGTGGAAGTTCTTACTTATACAAGAGATACAACTTCTCGCACGTAACATTAACAATAAAACCTAATATGCAACACAATAATAGCTCATTGAAAGTGTGATTCTGAAACACTGATATTTAAAAGAAGCATTTTCCTGGCATTAAAACGGAAGAACCTGCCCTGGCATAGGGAGTCTGTTCTGTTGCTGAAGGACGGTGAGGACGGTAGGAATGATGTGTTTAAGGATGGAGAACTGATGCGCAGAACCCATGGCGTACGAGTGGCTGTTGGGACAGAAGAGAGGGCTGAGTGGGGGGTACTGGTGAGTCTAAAGGTTGATAGGTAAAGGGGATAGGGAAAAAAGGTAGGGGGGTAAGGAAATACAGGTAGGGGGGAGGGGGAGGTAGCCCTGATGAGGTAAAATGGGTGGGGTGGACTTGGACTGCTCGGATGCGTAAGTTGGGGACCTTGATTTATCTGTGTGTATTTGGACTGATCTCACGAACTACTGTAGGGATTTAAATATAGTTTGCACTAACAGATATATTGATTCACAAGGAAGGTTTATGTGTGTAATGTATACATATTTAGTGCACAGTGAGTGAACACTGATGAATTCAATACCCCAGCCATTATGAGAAAGATGCCATTGCATCTAGCGGTAAAACTTACATACATATTGGCCACCTGACTGCGCTTGCCCAACTGCCCCGCCCAGCTACTGCTGACTTCCTCAACAGGACCTACAATGCGTACCTGAGGGCTTGTGTATAAATTTTCTAAATATTTCGTGAAATCTGACTGATCTACGACGAATCAAAGTTCTCCGCAGCTGTGGTAACCATGCCATTGCCATGTAGTGGTGAACGGTATAAATCCTTGGAATCATCCACATACTTTGGTTCCTCAAATCTAGTGCCAGCCAGCAAGAGCTGCCGCTGCTGGGAGGGCATCGTGAGATAGCACCGGCTTCCAAAACTACCTTCAAAGTAGAACGTGTGAGATACTAAGCTGATAAGAACCGATTTTTCGTATCGGGTTAATGTGTAAGTGGTAGGAAGGGAAATGAGGGAAGAGGTGACAATAGATGTGTCTTGTGGGCGGTAGCTAGTAGTTTCCATCACTGTCACTTGATGGGACTTCAAACGCCAGTTAAATATGGAGCGGATAACACTCGTGCCACGTGAGACCTTTCTGGCGTGCCCTGCTTAAATTATTTATGTACATGAAAGTCATGGCATTCAGATGCCTAACGTTGTTCTCTGAATTTTAATCGTAACTCTACGGAGGAGGCCCGGAAACAAAACCACCGTTACACCAAACAAGTTGTCTGGACGTAGACACTAAGTGCAACCCATGCACAGCCCTAGCGGGTCTCTGGTCTGTAAATAAATTTGAGCTGTGAACTGGATTCAGCACCTTTGTGTACGGAACTGCTACTGTAAGAAGCATTTTTAACTTGAGGCGTTACTTTAGTTTTGCCTCAGGTTACAGTAGGAAGTAATTATGTTTTCTATATCGAGATATAAGTTTTCCTTCGATCGCTAGCAGCTTCAATACTTCGCTGGGTGAAAGGAATATTTAACGCATTTGTTTATTTCTTTTCATCATTTCACAAAGAGGTCAAACGCCGTTTAAATGTATACTCCTTGTTCCATGCTGTATGAGTGTGCATGGGTATGAATGGAAGTCAAATGTAGCGGGAGCATGGACCAAAGGGAACAGTTTAAGGGAATACCAGTCATTGCCAACGTTACAAGAATAACGGCAGGTAGGCCAGAGCAGCAAGCAAAGATGAAAACAGGCACGAGGGTACGTTACAAAGTTGGTGCGGGGGTGAGGTGAGTCTCCCCACCACCGCGTTTGAGTAGGAACATTGGGTGCATTTTGGCGCGTGGAGAGCACTGTGGGGCCAGCCATGAGACGGACCGGACGCGGGAGCACAGCACCTCGCAGATTTGGTGAGATAGAAATGAGGTAATATGCCTAAAAATTCTCGACAGGGTATGCTACTAGCACGCATTCAACATACCTTCATCGGTACAGGTTACGGTTTTAATTTGTTTGCAATAGTTTTCTCTGAAATGTGTTTGTGAAATTTTTCTTTGTGGTAGTGAGCGTGCAACAGGAACCATCAGTTCATGTAGCTATTTCCCGAGTTATAAGCTTCACTTTTAGCTCAATGAGTGCAGATTGCATATCGGATGGTAGATCGAGAAATTTCTGTCGCGAAATTTAATTATTTTTGGTACTTTCTTTGTGAGTTCAGTTCGCGCATGATTTTGGCGCCAATAGTACATCATTTTTGCCCAGAATCTTTTCTTTGATGGAGGGTTTCTACCTTCAGCAGTGGCCTACCTTAAATTTCTAGTGGTGTAATTCTTGCATGATGATACGTGAGTCTTAAGGAATGAATGACGATTATCCCGCTAAAGACGGTGTGGCCTACTTATGTATTTTTTTGTGTTATGAGGCCATAATGAAATTATTCGTGTAGTGTTTTCGTTTTGTCGTTGTTCTACCCATGAGAGGTAACGCTCATTCAGACATAAGTTTTGTAACTGAAGAAAAATTCTAACGTGTCTTCTAAAATATTTCTATCAGAGAAAAAAAAATGTATTAATGAGAGTCAGCATTTCAATTAAGAAATATTCCCCCAGTCACTTGATACATGAAATGGATAGGATGTATCTTATTCGGTTCAATTAAACCTGGCAAGCCTTTTCAGTTCGAGCTTCTAAATTTAATAAAAGGTAGAAATACTCTGCAATTGGAATTTAGATAGGCTACCAGCTGCTATAGCGACGGCTTTGAATTCAACCACCCCAGAACGTGTTATCTTAGAGAAACTCGCACCAGTTTCCGTTGCGCAAATTTCTAAAATAATTAATTTGTTTACCAAATAATCAAATAAGGGTCAAAATATAGATGCCATTTCTTATGGGCCTCGTATATTAGCAGCCAGGACGCAAAGTCGAGTATAATTCTCTAAGGTAACGCTAGGAGATGGCCACGCAGGTTCAATATAAATTAAAAATATATAAAAAAACAGCATACAGCCAACGAGCAGTCATATAGCAAACTGTTCAGGCTGTGATCACTATCACAACTGGCACTATAGAGAGTAACATAACTAACAAGAAACACTGAGCAACAAAATTGAAGAACCACTTTTTCGATACCCTTAATTGTCTCAAATTGCCACACATAAGTCTGTAATTTGGCTCAAAGGTGGCTATAACGTTCCTCTGTAACGGTGCAAAAGCGTGGCACCCTGCGATCTAACCCTTTGGCTCGGCTACGCATCAGACGGAAAGTTGTCGACACATGTGGTAAAAAGGCCGCAGCTCAGGTGTATGGTGAGTTAATGATGTCACATTGGCCCCAAATTTGACCACGATTCTGCGCAACGTCACCGTGACGTGTCACATGATGGGAGGGTCGTAACAGCTCCTCTTGCCCACATTTCCGCTCTTCTTCTGACGTCTCTGCAATGGAGACCACAATCGCGATGTCCAGCGCTGAAATCACTTAGTTTTATTATGGGCGGCAGAGCAAAGCATTTCAGACACACCGCCGGTCAGAAACAACACGAAAAGCTCTGGGTGGAAAAAAGGGCGTCTATGAAGCCATCCCTTTCCCTCGGGCGTTGATTTCCACACATTTTGAGGTCGAATAGGACAGGTCGGAGTGTGATGAGCAACAGGACCTATCCACCCTTTTCTAAAAACATTGTGAGGCGGCATTTATACGTAGGCAAACACCACCGAAGGGTGTCGAAGGAGTTACCTAAAGCCTAGTTTACACGACGACATTGGGTTGCGCCACTTGTTGCGTGGAATGAGTTGCACGCAGGTGGTATCATATATGAGTTTAGACATGGCGACACCAGTATACACTTCAGTTTCGTCGTGTCTGAAATGAAACTTTTGGCAGTTGCACGTCGCACGAGTTGTGATGGAGTTAAAGCTTGTTGTGTGGAATCGCTGCATAAGAAAAAAGTAAGAAACTTGTTTCGATTCGTGACTGGATAAAGAAAAAAGACGTCAGCTCGGTTGTTCAGCATCCTTGCTGAAGTAATTTATAACGGAAGATCCAAGAAGTTCTTCTGATTATCTTAGAATGTCACCAGAACTGTTCACGTTTCTTCTAAATAGACTCAGTTATGCGGTAAGGTATAACGGTAATGTAATGCGTGAAGCACTGTCGTCAGAACTGAAATTTCATATCCTATTGCGTGCATTACAATCGAGAACACTCGGCATGCTATAAGATACGGTTTTAGTTGGTGACGCTTTTTCATTAATACCAATAATTACTAACATTAACGATAATAATAGAATAACCTCAAAACTCATGCAACCAGTGTCGCCAAAATTGGAAGACGCCGAGTGTTTAGTTTCACCAACGAGATGCGCAAACGCGCGGCGCGCATGTGCAGTGGTCGGTAGCGCAGTTGCCTGCAACCTAGTGTCGTCGTGTAAACTAGGCTTAACCCTCAGGAGCAAGAGCAACCATGACGTTGAATTAGTTTCGAAATTTCTGACTGGTACATTTGTAACGTGCTCAAAAAAGGTTCGTGGGTGTCACCTAGGGTGTTGTCGAACTGGGGGTCTTAGAGGGACCTTTTACCATTTATTTCACGCACATGTTAATGTTGCACTCCCTCGTGATCATGCCACGGGAGGAAGGAAAACAGGAGGCCTGAAAAAGCGTAAGTACTCTTATCCTTCGCTGGTTTGGATCACATTCAAATTTCGTCGAATGGTTTTGAACGGTCCCTAGCGGTTCCAACCTGTAAACGAAAGCAAAAATGCGGTGGCACCGCACTCGAAAGGCATGAGACCACATTCAATGGGGTTGCAGCTCCACAATGTTTTTAGGGAAGGTTGATAGTCCAAGGATGTAAGCAAATTCAAGGGTTGTCGAGAACTACTTCCTGTTGCTCATCACACTAAGAGCTGTCGTTTTCGACCACTAAATGTGTGTTAATCGACGATCCAAGGGAGGGGTGAGTTCATTGACGCCTTTATGCCACCCCCTTTAGGCCTTACGGGCGGCGCAGTGTCTGGTTCAAATGGCTCAAATGGCTCTGAGCGCTATGGGACTTAACATCTGAGGTCATCAGTCCCCTAGAACTTAGAACTACTTAAACCTAACTATCCTAAGGACATCACACACATCCACTCCCGAGGCAGGATTCGAAACTACGACGTAGTGGTCGCGCGGTTACAGACTGAAGCGCCTAGAACCGCTCGGCCACATCGGCCTGCCGCAGTGTCTGGAATGTTATTCGCGAACACCCATAACAAAACCGCGTGATTTCACCGCTGAGCGTAGCGGTTCTGACTTCCATCACAGAGGCGTCAATAGAAGGATGAAATATGGGTAACACGAGATGTGAAGACCTTCCCTTTTTTTTTATTTTTTTATTTTTTTTTTTCTTGTATCGACATCTTGCTATCAGATGCGTCTCCGAGCCCGTGGGTGATGTCGTACGTCGGAGGGCGCCACGCTTTCGCACCATTAAAGAGGAATGAAATAATTAAATTAAGACCCTGAGCTGTCGACAGGCTTTGATATACATCAACGGGGACAGTTCAAAATATGTGCCCCGGTCGGGACCTCCTGCTTACATGGCAGACGCTCTATCCATCTGAACCACCGAGGGCACAGATGATAGTGCGACTGCAGGAATTTATCCCTTGCACGCTCACCGTGAGACCCACATTTCCAATTTAATGTCCACACACTACATTCGTAGTGCCCCTGCCCATTACACTCATTACTTGCTTCTGTCACCGAGTCCCGTAAGAGTTCGGGCAATGCGTGTGCATCCAGCACAGAAGAAGAAGGTCAATGGCCGGTTAGCGTTAAATATATATGAAGATGGTATCTGTTCTTTCGGACATGACGTACTTCTTCTGTGCTAGATAACACGCATTGCCCGAACTCTTGCGGGACTTGGTAAAATTGACGCGAGTAACGAGTGTAATGGGCAGGGGCACTACGAATGTAGTGTGTGGACATTAAGTTGGGAATGTGGGTCTCACGGTGAGCGTGCAAGGGATAAATACCTGCAGTCGCACTATACCCTGTGTCCTCGGTGGCTCAGATGCAGTCGGCTTTCAGCCGTGATACCGTGCGAACGGGCTCGGCGCGCCGGGCAGTGCTCCGCAGGTGTTGTTGTTTACCCGCTAGCGCGCGGTCGCGTCGTTGTATTGCCGTATAGTACCTGTACCGACCCGACATGGCGTTCTCATATCGCAAAGCTACAATCAAACTAACGTTCAACGCATCGTACACGAGACCGAAGGCCCATGAAATTGAACGGTTTCTACGAGACATGATGCACATAGAACCACAAGAACTGATAGAAATTCATCTGTCTATTGTAACCAGCACAGTGTACCTCAAACTGATTGACGAAGCGGCCTGCGACAGATTACTCCAACGATCTGCAAACGGCTTTCGCTTCTGTCACGCAGACGGTAACGTGAGCGTGGTAGGAGTTGACCATGCTGGTCTGGGGGTGCGTACCGTGCGCATCTTTGAACTACCGTTCGAAGTTCCTGCCAACCTAGTCGTTGATGCGCTGCGGCCATACGGCACAGTTCTGAGCCACACAGAGGAGAAATGGAACACATTCGAAACATACCCTGTCCTTAACGGGGTACGACAAGTGCGCATAGAACTTAAGAAGCACGTCCCATCATATGTTTTCGTTCGTGGCTGCCGCGCAATTGTTATATATGATGGACAACCGAGGACCTGCTCGGGCTGCGGCCAGGAAGGCCATGTTAGAACTGAGTGTCTGCAGCGCCGCCTCGTTCAGGTGCCCCGCAATGAACTTCCCCAACGATCCACTATGACCTCTCTCCCGCTAACATACGTGGAGGCGGCGCGACATGATGTGATGGATGATCAAAACCTGCTACCTCCTCAAGCCGCTGTCAGCTCCGTTGGAGAGTCAGCGCCGTCGACGACGCCGCAGCCCAACGGTGCAGAGGTTTCTACAGCCTCTGCCCACCGCAGCGTCGTAGGTACCCAGCCACTGTCACTCTCGGAATCGGACACAGGGGTTCCTAGCGACCGAGACTGTGTCGAGCCCCGCCCTCCAGTGGACGTCGACTCTCGGACCCGAAAGCAAAAATCACCCAAGCGACACAAGAAGAGGCGATTGTCA